>NC_044553.1:37459644-37765374 GCF_007565055.1 Rhinopithecus roxellana
GAGCCCTGGAGTTTGAGACCTGCCTGGGCAACATGGCAAAACTCTTGTCTCTACAAAAAATACATAAAAATTAGCGGGGCGGGTGGCTCACACCTGTGGTCCTAGCTACCCAGAAGGTTGAGATGGGAGGATCACCTGAGCCCAGGGAGGTCAAGGCTGCAGTAAGCTGTGATTGCACCACTGCACTCCAGTCTAGACAACAGAATGAGACCTCATCTCAAAAAAAAATTTTTTTAATGAGTTCATTGACGGCAAGCACCAGGCCAACAGTAAGTGCTCAATAAATCTTAGTTACTGCTGTCTCCCACTGTTAATGACCTGCATTCGGTGAGTGCTGTGTGCCCAAGCGCCATCTCCCTACACACAGTCCTAGCAGTAGGGGCTGTACTGCCTATACTCACATTACAGATGGGAAAACCAAGGTTTGGAAAAGTCACCTGACCAAGGTCACAAAGCTAGTAGGTGAGACATTCAGCCTCAAAAGTGGGCTCCCCTGGCTTTGAAGCCCCTCCAGTGATCCACTGCCCTGACTGCTCCCAATGTCTCTGTGGGTCTTTTTTTTTGGTTTTTTTTTTTTTTTTTTTTTTTGAGACAGAGTCTCACTCTGTCGCCCAGGCTGGAGTGCAGTGGCGCGATCTCAGCTCACTGCAACCTCCACCTCCCGGGTTCAAGCAATTCCCCTGCCTCAGCCTCCCAAATAGCTGGGATTACAGGAGCATGCCACCACGCCCGGCTAATTTTTTTGTACTTTTAGTAGAGACGGGGTTTTACCATGTTGGCCAGACTGGTCTCAAACTCCTGACTTCAAGCACCCCACCCGCCTCGGCCTCGCAAAGTGCTAGGATTATAGGTGTGAGTCACCCCGCCTGGTCTCCATGGTTCTTTTTATGGGCACAAGTTACGGTTATAGTACTAGCTGTTTAGAAAATAGTTAAAGGAGGTTAGCTAGACCCAAGAATCTCTGGCTCCTTGGGGAAACTGTGGGATTATGAGTAGGCGGTTTCTTGTCTCCACTTTTTAGAAGGCCGGCCCCACTAGACATGCGTAGCTCCCTGAAAACACCATGCCCAAGGAAGGTGTTCAGTAATGGGTGTTCCTTTCTGACTCTAAATGTCAGGTCCTAAGTAAATTTTGTGATTTACAAAAGGTGAAGTCCCTAAAGGATCAAATGTGCTTTGAGGGTGTCAGGATGAAGCTGTTTCCATGAGGAAGACGGACAAGTGTACCCCACTGGTAAGTGGGACTAGATCAAGATTTGGCCTCCAATAGTCAGTAACTACAAACTGGACAAATAATATTTTGAGGGCACTAAGGCAATATGATGCTATGTCAAAAAAAAAAAAAAAAAAAGGCACGGTTAAAAGCCAGAAGTTGAGACCCCACCTCTGCCAGATCAGCTGTGTGACCCAGGTGCAAATCTCATCACTCCCTGTCTGGTTCTGTTTCTGTGGATGTAGAATAGAGCAATCAATGGCAAAATAATAATAATAATAATAACATGTGGCTCACTATATTTCTACTGGAGAGAGCTGTTCTAGAATCATTGGTCAAACTTCTTTTTCTTTTTGAGACCGAGTCTCCCTCTGTCACCCAGGCTGGAGTGCAGTGGCGCAATCTCCGCTCACTGCAAGCTCCGTCTCCTGGGTTCATGCCATTCTCCTGCCTAAGCCCCCTGAGTAGCTGGGACTACAGGTGCCTGCCACCACGCATGGCTAATTTTTTGTATTTTTAGTAAAGACGGGGTTTCACCCTGTTAGCCAGGATGGTCTCGACCTCCTGACCTCGTGATCCGCCCACCTCGGCCTCCCAAAGTGCTGGGATTACAGGCGTGAGCCACCATGCCCGGCCTGGCCAAACTTCTTGAAGTCACTAACTTCAGAATATGCAAGAAGTCACAATGTTTAAAATAAGATATAAGGGTTTTGGGGTTTTTTTTTTTTTTTTTAAGATGGAGTCTGGCTCTGTCGCCCAGGCTAGAGTACAATGGCATGATTTCAGCTCACTGCAATCTCTGCCTCCTGGGCTCAAGCAATACTTCTGCCTCAGCCTCTCAAGTAGCTGGGATTACAGGCGCCCACTACCATGCCCAGCTAATTCTGTATTTTTAGTAGAGACAGGGTTTCACCATGTTGGCCAGGCTAGTCTCAAACTCCTGATGTCAGATGATCCAACCACCTCGGCCTCCCAAAGTGCCAAAAGGAATGAGCCACCATGCCCAGCCAAGGGGATTCTTTTAGAAAAATTTCATCTAGGCCAGACATGGTGGTTCATGCCCGTAATCCCAGCATTTTGGGAAGCCAAGGTGGGAAGATTGCTCAAGCCCAGGAGTTTGAGACCAGACTGACTGAGCAACATGGTGAAATCCTAATCTCTCCAAAAATTTTTAAAAATTCGCCAAGAACCGGACATGGTGGCTCACGCCTATAATCCCAGCACTTTGTGAGGCTGAGGTGGGTGGATTACCTGAGGTCAGGAGTTTGAGACTAGCCTGGCCAACATGGTGAAACCCCCATCTCTACTAAACAATAAAAAAAAAATTGGCTGGGCATGGTGGCATGCGCCTGTAATCCCAGCTGCTGGGGAGGCTGAGGCAGGAGAATCACTGGAACCTGGAAGGTAGAGGTTGCAGTGAGCTGAGATTGCGCCACTGCACTCCAGCCTGGGCAACAGAGCGAGACTCCATCTCAAAAAAAAATGAAAAACAAAAATTAGCTAGGGTTGGTGGCATGCTCCTGTGGTCCAGCTACTCAGGAGGCTGAGGTGGGAGGACTGCTTGAGCCTGGGAGGTCAAGGCTGCACTGATCACACTCCTGCATGCCAGCCTGGGCAACAGAGCAAGACCCTGTCTTTAAAAAAAATAATAAAAACTGCACATGATGAACTGCCCGTTATGGTGCTGAATACACTTTCCTTCTAAAAACCATAGGAGGAGACAGCCTTTATCCTTGGAATATTTCACAAATTCATTTGACAAGGAAGGAGCCCATAGATTCTACTAAATCCTCCTCATCTTTGCCACTGACTGTGCCTTTGCCCAATTCAACTATCAGTTGCTTTTAAATCACATGAATGTATCCCAGGAAAAAAACAGAGGCTTCAAAAGAGTGCAAGTAGAAGATAAAGAAAAGGCTAGAACTCTACTGGAATTAGCCAGAAGATGCCTTTGATTTAATCAGGGAAGTATAACTTACCTGCTTCCTACAAAGTTAAGCCAATAAACTGCTGGTTCTTGTAAGTCACAAAAATGAACCATCAATATTCTCCTCAACAAAAAAAAGAATGCATACATTCTGATCCTTTCTTCTCGGGAGTTCTCATATCCGTCCCCTCCTCTCTACTACCTCTGGTCTTACACACTCATTGCCTCATACCTTAAACATCACAATGGTCTCTCAGCTGACCTAACTCAATTTCTCCATCCTGCTGCCAGGCAATCCCCCTAAAATACGATTGTATTCAATCAAACATTTCTATATTTGAACCTCTACACAGTACCTGCCCTTAAAGAATTCACCATCTAGTAGGGAAGACGTATGTCTCATGATTCCCTTGTCCAAAATCCCCACCAATACAATCATTCTGAAGAACAACTTATGAACATCTAGTAGAGTTTAAGATGTGCTGATCAGGCGTGGTGGCTCACACCTGTAATCCTAGCACTTTGGGAGGCTGAGGTGGGCAGATTAACTGAGGTCAGAAGTTCAAGACTAGCCTGACCAACATGGAGAAACCCCGTCTCTACCAAAAATACAAAATTAGCTGGGCGTGGTGGTGCACGCCTGTAATCCCAGCTACTAGGAGGGCTGAGGCAGGAGAATCGCTTGCACCTGGGAGGCAGAGGTTGCAGTGAGCTGAGATCATGCTATTGCACTCCAGCCTGGGCAACAAGAGCGAAACTCCATCTAAAAAACAAAAAAGCTGTGCCTACTCTTTGACCTAGGGACTCCACTACTAGCTACCCTATATTGGTATACTCTTAAACACATAAACAAGGAAAGGAATGTTTATAAAAACATTATTGTAACAGGAAAAAAAAAAAAGAAACTCCAAAAAACCTAAGTATCTGTAAACAAAAAAATTAAATTTTCATTATAAAAATTTTCAAATATAGAAAATATACATGCGTATATATAATATGTACTGTATATGTGTGTTTGTGTGTTTGATTATACACACACCTCTATACCCATCACTGACATTCTAAATTAAAAGCTGGTCATCTTGCTTCATCCTACTCCTTTCTTTAAAAAAAATAAAAAATAAAAAGGGACTTTACAGTTTACACATGTTGTATTTGGTTACTCTATCTCGAAATCAAGTTTATTCTAGGACACTTTCCCTTTCTCCCATCTACCTCTCCCGTTTTTCTCCCTCATGACATTGATTTGTTGAAGAGAATGGTTGGTTCATCTGTACCTCATACTGAGTTTTTTTAATTTCTTCCTCAAGATAGCATGTAATTTCTTGATCTTCCATATGCCTTACAAACTAAGTCTCTGAAGTTAATTAAAATTCAGATTTAAAATTTTAGACAAAAAATTTCAATAGCGACATGCTTGATATTGAAGCACATCAGGAAGCACATCTTTTTTGGCTCACTTTTAATGATACTAAGAATAATAGCTAGGTTAGTGATAGTCTAATCCTTCCAATGTAAAGTTATATTCTTTTAGCCTGAGGCCAACTAGTAATCTAGTTATCTGTGGAATCGTACTTTGGCTCCATGGGAATATCCAATTCCCAATCAAACATTTTTGTCTAACAGTTTTAGCACCCATTAATGATCCTGGCCCAAAGTAATTATTCATAACAGGTTGTAACAAATTGTCACTTTCAAATTCTTTAATTCCTTCTACATGATTTGGCATTCCTCACTAAATATAAAATGGTTCCCACTCAAAAGGCAGTTCAAATATATAATTCTTTTTCATTACCAATTTTCACAGTAAAGAATAATAGCCACCTAGCCACCTCCATTTGTTCTATTTATTGTTATATAATCATTTTCTCAATAAATTATTCTCCTTATTTCTTCTGATGTTCAAATTGTCCCAGTTTTGGCCAAGGAGAGCCTTTTCAATTTGGCTTTTCCATCTTTGAAAGCTTTCTTGGTTTTGGCACAAGCTGTTCCAGGTTCATTATGTATGTCCCCTTCCCCAGACCCAGAATCAGTCATTTCTTCAAGGAGTCCTGGATTATTTCAAGTACAAGTATTTAAAGACCAAAAATTAGGGTATTAGAAGAGCTCACATCTACCAAGGTGACAAAGTGTTTCTAAGTCCTCTCAGTGGACAGAGCTAAGGAACAAATTTATATGGATTAAGAAATGTGTATTACAAATGATGAATTCATATTGACATTTATAATTCAGGTTCAAAATTACAGGTTTTGTGCTTAGCTTCTTTGATTTTATACATGTATCTCTATTGATTACTAATACATTCACATAAAGACTTACTGGCTTTATCCTATAATACATATCATATGGTGTCAAAATTAAAATACCAATATTACAACTAGCAATAAAATGAATAAAGGTGGAGTTTTTTTTGCAGTTCTTTTTATCCTTAGTATATATGCCATTTAGTATTAAGCTCCAAAGTCACCTGAAATAGTTTTTCTCCATGTATTTAAATAACTATTTTGATATACACATGGATGCAATTGTTCAAGTTTGTCTTCAATTTTAAGGATTTAAAAATGGCCGGGCGCAGTGGCTCAAGCCTGTAATCCCAGCACTTTGGGAGGCCGAGGCGGGCGGATCACAAGGTCAGGAGATCGAGACCATCCTGGCTAACACGGTGAAACCCTGTCTCTACTAAAAAATACAAAAACCTAGCCGGGCGAGGTGGCAGGTGCCTGTAGTCCCAGCTAGTCAGGAGGCTGAGGCAGGAGAATGGCGTGAACCCGGGAGGCGGAGCTTGCAGTGAGCTGAGATCTGGCCAGTGCACTCCAGCTTGGGTGACAGAGCGTGACTCCATCTCAAAAAAAAAAAAAAAAAAAAAAAAAAAAAAAAATTTTGATTTTACTATAATTTTTGAATGTGTATTTACTAATTCAAAAATCAAAACTAAATAATAAAAAAACACATTCAGAAATCACATTTCCATCCCTACTTCATGTATTTCCCATACCCTCTACCATAGGGTAACAATGTTATTAGTTTCTAATTTGTCTTTTCAGTGTTTCTCTTTGCAACATATACAAATTTGCATATTCTCATATTCTTATTCTCCACACTTCCACTCTACCTTTTTTTTTTTTTTCCTCAAGGCAGGATATCATTCTGTCACCCAGGCTGGAATGCAGTGGCATGATCATGGCTCACTGCAGCCTCGACTTCTCAGATGCAGGTGATCCTCCCACCTCAGCCTCCCAAGTAGCTGGGACTACAGGCCCGCATCACCACACCCGACTAATTCTAATTTTTGGAGAGATGAGGTTTTGACATGTTGCCCAGGCTGGTCTCAAACTCCGGGGCTCAAGCAATCCTCCCGCCTCAGCCTCCCAAACTGCCGGGATTACAGGCATGAATCACCATGCCCAGCCACCATTCCCTACTTCTCACACCAAAGGAACATACTAAACACATTGTTCTGTACTTTGCTTTTTTTCTCCATTTAATATGTATCCTGGAAAATACTGCACAGAGATTTTTCTCATTCTGTTTTACAAGTGCATAGTACTCGGCTATGTGAAAACACCATCACAAACTTTTTTTGTTTTGTTTTGTTTTTTTTTGAGGCAGAGTCTCGCTCTGTCGCCTAGGCTGGAGTACAGTGGCGTGATCTCAGCTCACTGCAAGCTCCGCCGCCCAGGTTCACGCCATTCTCCTGCCTCAGCCTCCCTAGTAGCTGGGACTACAGGCGCCTGCCACTGCGCCCGGCTAATTTTTGTATTTTTAGTAGAGATGGGGTTTCACCATCTTGGCCAGGATGGTCTCGATCTCCTGACCTCGTGATCCGCCCACCTCGGCCTCCCAAAGTGCTGGAATTACAAGCGTGAGCCACCACGCCCGGCCCATCACAAACTTTTTAATTAAAAAAAAAAAAAAAAAAAAAAAAAACTAGTTATCTCTTACTCTAGCAATCACAAGATCTTACCTTGCAATTTGAGTCCCTCTGTCAAGTGCCTCACACATTTACTTCCATCCATTTTTCTCTTAATATAGGGCCCTGACAGTCATCTGATTTTAAACAATTCTCCTTCCTCATCCCATACACACTTACCTTATTCCAGACCCAATGTCTCCTCCCCTCATGCGATTTTTCCACTTTAGAATGGTTACATCCTTTCTCTCCAAATTCTATACTTCAATCAAAGCCCATTTTTAAATGATCTTTTCTCCAACAAAACTTTCTGAGTTCTTAAATTTCCTCAGCAATTTATAGCATAATCTACATGTTTCTCCTTCATTCAACAAACAAATGTTTACTGAGCATATGAAGAGCAAGGAGCTTATGTTCTGGGATAAGAACTTCACAATAAAGAAGTAAAATAGTAGTAGTGGTGGTTGTGGCAGTGATAAATGGAATGAAGAAAAAGTAAGGCAGAGCAAGAAACAGAGTACTAGATTAGGGATAGGGAATTGCCATTTTGGAGAAAGTGATTACAAAAGGCCTCTCTGAGGAGGTGACAACTGAGTAGAAACAGGAATGAAAGGGAAAAGCAAGCCAAGGGAGGATCCAAAGGAAGCATCATGATGCACAAGTCATTTTCTTGGTTGCTTAGCATCAAAACACCTTCTTGTCCTTGGGGAATTCCTTTCCATAGGAATCTTGAAAGAAGGCAGAAACCTCTGTCTACTACCGAGTACTGCCTTCCTTGCTTCCCATATGGCAAGGGTACCGTCGTATGACCTCCACTCCACAAGAGAAGCATCTGTGCTGGACCTTAATGTGGAAGATAGTGCATTAAAAAAGCAGAGAGTGTGTAGAACCCTTTGTGGCAAACATGGTAGCAGATTCCAATGACAGTAGTGGTAGCAGCTTCTTCCTGTGATAAATTCCTTTACTGTTAAATTAACCAGAGATTATTTGACTGCTTAGAACTAAGAATTCTGGCTGACCCTGGTGATCCAGGGAAATGGAACAGCAAATGTAAGGGCCCTGAGCTACAGTGAAGAAGTATAACAGCAAATGCAATCATAGAAATACGAATGGGCTGGATCACATAGAGCCTTATAGGCACTAGTAAAGAGTAAATTTTATTGAGATTACTACCGAGTTGTCAGAAAGTTTTAAACAGGAGAGTGTTGTGATGTGATTTACATTGCTAAGAGACTACTCCTGTTATCATATGGTTAATACATAGTGGAAAGCAAGAACTGAAGCAAGAGTACTAGTTAGAAAATTATTCCAGGCAAGAGCTGCTGGCACCTCAGGTCTGGATGATATCTGTGTGGTTATTAGACAATTTACCTTTAATTACTATATATTTAAGTTAAATCTAACATCATATTTTGTGCCTTCCATTTGTCCCCTGTTCAGTTTTCGGTTGTTTTGCTTTGAAATAAGAGTCTCGCTCTGTCCCCCAGGCTAGAGTGCAGTGGCATGATCTTGGCTCACTGCAACCTCCACCTCCTGGGTTCAAGCGATTCTCTTGCCTCAGCCTCCCAAGTAGCTGGGATTACAGGCATGCACCACCATGTTCGGCTAATTTTTGTATTTTTAGTAGAGACGGGGTTTCACCATGTTGATCATGCTGGTCTCAAACTCCTGACCTCAAGCAATCCACCTGCTTCGGCCTCCCAAAGTGCTGGGATTATGCCCACCCCCGGTCCAGTTTCTTTTCTCTCCTTTGTTGCTGCTGCCTTCTTTTACCTCAATTCTTTTTTAACATTCTATTTATTTCCTCTACTGATTTGGAAGTTACACTCTCTGTTTCTGTTCTTTTACTGGTTTTCTAGAAATTATACCATGCAGTAAAGTCTAATCAAAATATTTATTCTCTCTTTTCCCAAAAAATCTATAGATTTTAAAAGACATAAGCAACACATCAACCAAATGCAATATGTAGACCCTGTTTGGATTCCAGTTTGAAAAAACCAAATATAATTTTTTAAATAATTTTTTTAGATAATTGGGAAAATGTGAATACTGTCTAAGTACGTAATGCTAAGAATTATTATTAATTTTTTTCTGTATATGATACTGGTATTATACTTTAAGCCCATACCTTTTATGAGCTAAGAACAATATATTTACGGGTTAAATAATGTGATTGTTATGACTTACTTTAAAATACTTGGGATATATATAAAAACACTTTAGTCATCAATTCATAATGGTTGAAGGTGGGTAATAAATACATAAGGATTCATTATACTCTTCTCTTTTACATATTTAAAATTTTCCATAACAAAGAGGTTTTTTTTTTTTTTAATTACTATCCTTCTAGGTAAGACAAGAACCTTAAATCCTAGACTCTATCCTACTTGTTATTCCCTTGTTTTTAAACCATTAGACGTTTTTACTATGTTTAATGCAATCCATATTCATTTTCATTCTCTAAATATGTGTCATTTTCTTTACCTTTCATTTACTCTTCATACATTTCATTTTGTGATTTGGGATCAATTTCATTCTGTCCTAAGTATATCCTTTAAAAACGTACTGTCCAATATGGTACATGTGGCTATTTAATAAAAATTAAATAAAACTAAAAATTCAGTTTATTGGTTACACTAGCCATATTTCAAGTACTCAATAGCCCTATGTAGCTTGTGACTACAATATTGGACAGCACAGACAAAGAACATTTCCAGGCCAAATGTGGTGGCTCACACCTATAATCCCAGCACTTTCTAGGACTGAGGTGGGAGAATCACCTGAGCACAGAAATTTGAGCCTGAGCAACATAGCAAGACCTCGTCTCTACAAATAATTTTAAAAATTAGCCAGGTCGAGGTCATGTGCATCTGTGATCCCAGCTACTCAGGAGGCTGAGGTAGGAGGATCGCCTGAGTGATCACATTATTATCACATTATCACATTACTTAATCCATAAATATAGTTTTTAGCTCAGTGAGCCATGATTACACCACACTCCAGCCTGTGTGAAAGAGTGAGATCCTGTCTCAAGAAAAAAATAAATAACATTCTCATTTCCACAGAAACTTCTATTGAACAGTGCTGATTTAAATGATCTTTCATGGGTGAGATGTTGATGACAAGTTGTTTTTATCTGAAAATATCCTTATTTTACCATCATTCTTTAAATATATTTTCACTGGGCATAAAATTCTAGATTGACAGGTAGTTTTCATTTCATATAGCAGATGTTTCGCTGTCTGCTGATTTCCACTGTTGCTGTTGAAAAGTCATCCTGCCAGGCGCGGTGGCTCACGCCTGTAATCCCAGTACTTTGGGAGGCTGAGGCAGGTGGATCACCTGAGGTCAGGAGTTCGAGACCAGCCTGGCCAATATAGTGAAACCCTGCCTCTACTAAAAATACAAAAAATTAGCTGCATGTGGTGGTGGGCGCCTGTAATCTCAGCTACTAGGGAGGCTGAAGCAGGAGAATTGCTTGAACCCAGAAGGCAGAGGTTGCAGTGAGCCAAGATTGCACTCCAGCCTGGGCAACAAGAGTGAAACTCCATCTCAAAAAAAAAGAAAAAAGAAAGAAAAGAAAAGTCATCTATTACTCTAATTCTTGCTCCTTTGATGGTTTTCTTTTTCTCCAGCTACTTTTGGCTTTCTGTGACTTTATTACAATGTGTTTAGGTGTGGACATATTATTATCCTAATTAGGATTCACTGGAATTCTTGCATCCTGGTTTGGTATTTTTCCTTGGTTCTGGAAAATATCAGCCATCATCTCTTCAAATGTCCCATTCTCTCTTCCTTTCCTTCTGGAATTCCAATTAAGACTCTCTCACTCTATCCCCATATGTCTTACACTGTCTTCTATAATTCCCATCTTTTTGCCTCCAGCCATCATCTGTGCTACATTCTGGATAATTTTATCTAATCTATATTCCAGTTTGATCGTTTTTCTGATGTGTCCAATCTGCTGCAAATTGAATCATTAGGTTTTTAATTCAGTTACTTTATCTTTTTTTTTTTTTTTTTTTTTGAGACAAGGTCTTATTCTGTCACCTAGGTTGGAGTACAGTGGTACCATCTTGGCTCACTATAGCCTTGACTTCCTGGGCTCAAGCAATCCTCTCATGTCAGCCTCCTGAGCAGCTGGGAATACAGGCACATGCCACTATACCCAGCTAATTTTTTTTGTATTTTCTGTACAGACAAGGTTTCACCATGTTGCTCAGGCTGGCCTCAAACTCCTAAGTCAGTTATTTTTTAATCCAAAAATTCTATTTGGTTTTTTCAAAACTATGATGCCACTTAAAAAAATATATCATTTCCTATTCCCTATTCTCAAATTTGTCACTTATTTCTGTAAACACAGTAAGCTTGGTTGTTTCATTACGTATCTTTTAATTCTATTACATCATGCCTATGAAAATCTTTTTCTGCTGTCTGTTGTTTCTACTGGTTCATGCCTATGGTTCCTTGTCTCCTTGTATGTCTAGTTATCTTTGACTATGTGCTGATTACTGTCCTTGAAAACCTGTGGGGAGGCCTAAGATGAAGGAGCCTTCAGTCAGAGAACATTTGCATTTGCTTCTGATAAGCACCTGGAGTCAGGAACCAATCTAAATTAAGTATGGCTTATGGTTCCCTTTCCCACCTATGCTATGGGCACGGCTTTGTAAAGACTTTTGTTTGCTTGTTTCCTTTCTCTTTTTTCCTCCTGCTCTGCTCAGTGCCTACACAACTTGTCTTGAAGTTCCTTGATATTTGATTGAGAGGTAGGTGATGAAAGGTGATGAAAAGGGGTTAGTTCTGGTTCATCCTTACCTCTCAGCTATAGATATATGGAGCCCAAGCCTAATCAGGCAAGAATGTCTCATAAGCCTTTACATGTCCACATGTTGGGTGGGCTCTGCATCTTAATTTCTGTCCACCTCATCCCATAAGACTGATGAACAGAAATCTAAATTTCTTGATATTGGCAAACATATTGAAGGCAAAAGAGGCTTCAGTTCGCCACATAGTCTGTTAACTTCTTGCTTTAGGCTTTCTTCCAGAATTTGGCTTAACAGATTCCCTTCTCTTCCCAGTTCTTCAAAGCTATTAAGGTAATGCTCTATGTATTTTATCCAACATTTTCAATTGTCTTCAAAAAGAAGACTGGTCGGCCGGGAGCAGTTGCTCACACCTGGAATCCCAGCATTTTGGGAGGCCAAGGCAGGTGGATCATGAAGTCAGCAGTTCAAGACCAGCCTGGCCAACATGGTGTAACTCTATCTCTATTAAAAATACAAAATTAGCCAGGCATGGTGGCATGCACCTGTAATCCTAGCTACTGGGGAGGGTGAGGTAGGAGAATCACTTGAACCCAAGAGGCACAGGTTGCAGTGAGCCAAGATCACGCTGCTGCACTCCAGCCTGGGCGATAGAGCAAGACTCCAACTCAAAAAACAAAAAAAGAAGATAATAGGCCACTATTATCCAGAAACCAGACATATTTGGAAGTGACCTTCCTGATGTACAGCTTGACCCTTGAACAACATAGATTTGAATTGCACAGTTCACTCATACATTTTTTTTTAATATATTAGAAAATTATTTTGAGGCTGGGCATGGTGGCTCATGCCTGTAATCCCAGCACTTTGGGAGGCCAAGGCAGGTGGATCACCTGAGGTCAGGAGCTTGAGACCAGTCTGGCCAACATGACAAAAACCCATCTTTATTAAAATAATACAAAAATTAGCCGGGCATGGTGGCGGGCACCTGTAATCCCAGCTACTCAGAGGGCTGAGGCAGGGAGAACTGCTTGAACCCAGGAGGAGGAGGTTGCAATAAGCCAAGATCACACTACTGCACTCCAGCCTGGGCAACAGAGTGAGACTCCGTCTCAAAAAAAAAAAAAAAGTATTTTGAGATCTTTGACAATTAAAAAAAACTCACAAAACTCACAAGCCTAGGTACAGTGTCTCACACCTATAATCCCAGCACTTCAGGAAGGTGAGGCAGGCAGATTGCTTAAGCCCAGGAGTTCAAGACCAGACCAGGCAACATAGTGAGACTCCATCTCTACAAAAAAAATTTTTAATTTTTTAATTAGCCAGGCATGGTGGCACGCAGCTGTGGTCCCAGCTACTCAGGAGGCTGAAGAAGGAGGATCACTCGAGCCCAGGAGGTCAAAGTTACAGTGAGCCATGTTCATGCCACTGCACTCCATCCTGGGCAACAGAACAAGACACTGTCTCAAAAACAAAACTCACCAACTGCATATTTAAAAACTTAAGAAAAAGGTGTCAGGAATGCATAAAATATATATAGATTTTTGTCTATTTTATGGTTTACTACAATTAAATATACACAAATCTATTATAAAAAGTTAAATGTAGCCAGGCATGGTGGTACATGACTGAGAGGATGAGGCAAGGGGATTATCCTGAGCTCAGGAGCACCAGGCCAGTCAGCCACAGTGGTGTGTGCCTGTAGTCCCAGCTACTCAGGAAGCTGAAGTGAGAGGATCACTTGAGCCCAAGAGATTGAGGCTGCAGTGGGCCATGATCACACCACTGCACTCCAGCCTGGACAAAAGAGTGAGACCTTGTCTCAAGAAGAAAAAATTACTTATATATATATATATATATATATATATGTAGAGGTCAGAGCCCATCCAAAACTCTAGCCCAGCCCAATCCAGCATTTCTCAATTTGTGATTCCCAAAGCTCCAGACTTCAGTACCAAGAAGGACAGTGGCTAAAGAGGTAAGCACAGGTTGGAGGTGGCAGAACGTTTCAGACCCTTTTCACTCTCACATAAACAAGACCATCTCCACCTGTTATGAGATTCTATAATATTATTTGTAATTTTAAAGCATTTTTTGAAAGACTAAGCCAGCAATAAAAGAATCTTAAAAAGTACTTACTAGTAAACTATTTTCTCTTCAGACATAAATGGTTAAAAGTTTTTAATCTTAAGCAAAAATTACTGGTTGAGTGCAGTGGTTCACACCTGTAGTAATCCCAGCATTTTGGGAGGCTGAGGCAAGCAGATCACTTGAGCTCAGGAGTTCAAGAACAGCCTGGACAACATGAAGAAATTTCGTCTCCACCAAAAAATACAAAAAATAGCCAGGTGTGGTGATGCAAGCATGTGGTCCCAGCTACTCGGGAGGCTGAAGTGAGAGGATCACTAGAATCCAAGTAGAGGACTGCAGTGAGCTGAGATTGCTCCACTGCACTCCAACCTGGGTGTTAGAGACAGACCCCGTCTCAATTAAAAAAGAAAAAAAAAGAATTACTTAGTAGTTCTTTTTCATTACTATTCCACACCCAAATCTTTACTAACAAAAATCCAGAAAAAAACTACATTTATTTGCAAGTCCTACAAGTATGTGCTTTATCTGTGCTCCTCTTTTACTTAATTTTAGACTCTAGCCAAATAAAACTCAGGTAAAAGTAGTATGGATATATTAGAACCTCAAAAATCAGATTCTGAAATATAATTCACTCAAAAAAAAATTTGAACTCTAAATTATATACCAAAAGCTTGTTTTTGTTTTTTGAGACAAAGTCTCGCTCTGTGGCCCAGGATGGAATGTAGTGGTGTGATCTTGGCTCACTGCAACCTCTGCCTCCCGGGTTCAAGTGATTCTCCTGCCTCAGCCTCCCAAGTAGCTGGGATTACAGGCGCGTGCCACCAAACCCGGCTAATTTTTGTATTTTTAGTAGAGACGGGGTTTCACCATGTTGGTCAGGCTGGTCTCTAACTCCTGACCTCAAGTGATCCAACCACCTCGGCCTCCCAAAGTGCTGGGATTACAGGCGTGAGCCACCACACCCGACCAAGAGCTTGTTTTAAGTAGCACCCAACATGTTATGACTCCTTGTCTCCATTAGGTTAAATCTCTTTCTTCGTCTTATATACAGTTACTCCCAAAGGTACTACATAAAAAAATATTTCTGTGCTGTTATAAACTTCCCTAAACTTCAAAGAGATTTATTTTTCCTTCAGAGTTCTGTCTCCCAGGCTGGACTATAGTGGTGCGATGTTGGCTCACTGCAACCTATACCTCCTGGGCTCGAGGGATCCTCCCACCTCAGCCTCCCAAGTAGCTGGGACTATAGGCACACACCACCATGCCCAGCTAATTTTTTTCATTTTTTGTAGAGACAGGGCTTCACCATGTTACACAGGCTGGTCTTGAACTCCTGGGCTCAAGTGATCCACCCACCTTGGCCTACCAAAGTGCTGGGATTACAGGCATGAGTCACCACACCTGGCCTAAACTTCAGTTTTAAATATTACAGCATAAGCTCATCTACCATGATGACTTCCTTTTTCATATATATTTTTGTTTCTTTGAATTTCAGATATCGAAAGATGTCATTAAATTGGAACCATAGGCCAGACATGGTGGCTCATGTCTCACTTTGGGAGGCCAAGGCAGGCAGATCACCTGAGGTCTGGAGTTCGAGACCAAACTAGCAAACATGGTGAAACCCCATCTCTACTAAAAACACAAAAATTAACCAGCAGCTGGGTGCGGTGGCTCCTACCTGTAATCCCAGCACTTTGGGAGGCCAAGGCGGGCAGATCACCTGAGGTCAGGAATTCGAGACCAGCCTGGCCAACATGGTGAAACCCTGTCTCTACTAAAAATACAAAATTAGCCGGGCATGGTGGTGCGTGCCTGTAGTCCCAATTACTCCGGAGGCTGAGGTGGGAACATTGCTTGAGCCTGGTAGGCAGAGGTTGCAGTGAGCCAAGATCGCACTGCTGCACTCCAGTCTGGGCAACAAAGTGACACTCCATCTCAAAAAACAAACAGACAAATAAATAACCGGTAATTAACCAGGGCATGGTGGCAGGCACCTGTAATCCCAGTTACTTGGTAGACTGAGGCAGGAGAATCACTTGAACCTGGGAGGCAGAGGTTGCAGTAAGTCAAGATTGTGCCACTGCACTCCAGCTTGGGCAACGGAGTAAGACTTCATCTTGGAAAAAAAAATAAAGCTTCTTGAAACCATGTTAATAAATTAAGCTCTTACTTTCCACCTAAGCTATATATTTATCAGTTATACATTCTCTATTTCTCTATCTACATTGTACCTGTGTTTATCAGTGTCCCTATTATGATTATAAAATTAGTCATAATTTTCTAAAAATTAACCCAGAATATGTCCATGGATAAAGAATATTTACTGATGACTACTTAACATTCATGTTTAAGATAAGCTCAAAAGTTCCTTATCTAAAGTACATAAATTATACCAACACTAAACTAAGAAGTAGTAAGGGTTTGTCAGTTAGCACGTCCAGAACTTCCCAGGCACATGCCAAAACCTAATCTTCCTTCTGCATTACCTGATAATATTAACAGCCTCTTTACTTCCCAATTTAGAAATCTGGGAGCTATCTTCAACTCTTCCCTCTCCCTCATCTTCTACATACAGCTGGTCTCAATGTTTGTGTCCCCACAAAATTAACATGTTGAAACCCTAACCCCAAGGTGATGGTATTAGTGGATGGGGACTTTGAGTGATGATTAGGTCATGAGGGCAAACCTCATCATTCCATTCATAATTTCATGGATGGAATTACTGCCAGATAACTGCTTTGTCCCTTCACCATATGAGGGCACAGCAAGGTGGCTCCATCAGTAAAGCAGGAAATGGACCCTCACCAGCCATGGAATCTGCCACCACCTTGATCTTGAACTTCCCAGCCTCCAGAACTGTGAGAAATAAATTTCTATTCTTTATAAGTCACTAGTTTATATTTTTGTTATAGTACCACAAATGGACTAAGACAGTTGGTCGTCAAGTTCTATAAAGGCTACTTCACATCTTTTTCTTTTTTCAATAGGCAATACTTTCATATAGCTCAAAAGCCCAAACACAGAAATGTATACATTGAAAATTCTCAACGGGAAGTATTTACACTACTCACTGCTCCTCCTCGACCCAGCCTGGACCCACAACTCCAACAAGTAATCACCTTTACTAGTTTCATGAGTATCCTTCCAGCATTTCTATAATCACCAAAAAAAATAAATAAATAACATTACCACATAACACTGTTCCCCACCTGCTTTTCCTGTTCAACACATCCCAGAGATCTTTTCCTATTAGTTCACAGAGAGAACTTCCTCATTTTTTTATACAGCTGCACAGTATGCTATTACTGTGTTTTAACATGCATTTCTCAAACTACTAATGAGACCGTGGATCTTTATCAAATGTTTGTTGGCCACTATGTTTCCTCTTCAGAAACTGCCTATTCATATTCTTTACCTATTTTATCATTTCATTCTCTTTGTAGGAGTGCAATATGTATATTTCTGGTTTATTACATATGTTGCATACTCCTCTCAGTCTGTTTTAAATTTGTATATTTTTTCTTTAAAATTTGTATATTCTAAATGTTAATGTTGTCATGAAGTTTTAAATTGTGGTTTGGTCAAATTTATCAAAATACCTTTCCAAAATGAATGTAGATATAATTATACATTCCAATCACCCATAGAATACAGTGGCACTGAACCACATGTATATTTAACTTGAAAATGATTTAGGCCAGGTGCGGTGGCTCACGTCTGTAATCCCAGCACTTTGGGAGGCCAAAGCGGGCAGATCACCTGAGGTCAGGAGTTCGACACCAGCCTGACCAACATGGAGAAACCCCGTCTCTACTAAAAGAACAAAATTAGCCAGGCATGGTGGCGCATGCCTGTAATCCCAGCTACCCCGGGAGGCTGAGGCAGAAGAATTACTTGAACCTGGGAGGTGGAGGTTGCAGTGAGCCGAGATCGCGTCACTGCACTCCAGCCTGGGCAACAAGAGCGAAATTCTGTCTCGAAAAAAAAAAAACCAAAAAAGAAGATTTAAACATTTGGCTACTCACCATTCTAGTTAATAAACACAAGTCCCAGCATGAGCCTGAAATATCAATCTATTTCCTCAGTAGGTCTCAGTTCTCAAATGCATCTTATGGAATGAACTTCTCATTGCAATACATAAGTTAACATTTTATACGATTTTATTTTGTACAACATAGCCCATAAATGTAAGCCATCTTCCTCTAGGGCACAATTGAGGAAACAGTGATATATTTCATCACTAGAGGAAAAACTGGCTGTTTTGGAATTATCGAGAGATGGTATCTTACTTCCCATATGGCAACTTCCTAAAAGTTAATTCTGACTATACAGTATTTTCCCCTAATATGCATAATCAGTAAGTGGTAACTCCAAAGCATCTCAGACCTTCAAGGATATGACCTGTGCCTCACTGCAGCCTCTTCACTCAACATTTCCCCCTTGGATTTATATTTTAATATAGAGTTATCTACAATACCCTCATGTGCTATTCTCTCTCATGATTCTACTCCTTTATATGTTATCCTGCCTAAGAAGTCATTCCCTCTCAAACTTACCTAAGTAGTTCTATTCTCCCTCCAAACCCAGTTCAGACATTACCTCCTCCAATAAGTTTCCCTTGACCTTCTCAGCAAAATGAATTAATCACTTCTTTATTCTCTCATTGCAGCCTTAACACACTTCCATTATTAGATAGATTCCATCACATTACAAATGATTTATTTACAAGCTTTCCTCTCTCATAAACCTTAGGAATTCAGATAGGGATTTATCTTTTTTTTTTTTTTTAACCCTTATAGGAGTAAAGGCTAATAGTTTATCTTATTCTTACGTGTATTTTAGTATCTAGCAGCTTCTAATATACCACTCAACAGATATTTGCCAAATTAAACGAGTCCTTTCTATTCAGCATTATTATAAACACTGTAAGCCTACACACACACAAATTGAAGGTAAGATCTTTAACCAAAAATATTTCACAAACTGAAAAAAATGTGTGGATTATAACAAAAGTAGTTTGTAGTTCAGTGTTTTGTTTAAGCGGGTATAGATACCATAGATCAGTGCTCTTCAAACTGTTAGTCATGACCTATTAACAGACTGTGAAATCACTTGAGTGGGTTAAAGCCAATGTTTTTGAAAATATCAGCATATATCAAACGTAGTTATCTCACACACACACACATGCACACAGTAACATAAAAAGACAATTACTATGTAAGATGTATTTTTTATTGGGAGTCAGAATAAACAATCATCTGAGAGCTACTTCCATAGTTGATAGGTTCCAAAGTTTATATTAACAAGTTGTAGCAGTCAAGGAAGGCCTCTTCAATGAAGGACTTAACAACTGAAGCATAACCTGTCTCCCCACCATCTCTTCTCAGCTCCTCTCTCATTCTCCCCCTTAGTTACTGTGCTCTAGCCACAAAAGTCTTAGCAATTCTTTGAACAAGGCAAATGTGTTCGCACTTTAGGGTCTAGCACATGTTGGTTCCATTGCCTAGAAAACTCTTCACTTAGACAACTGCATGGCTTCCTCCTGCACTCCAGGACGCCCAGGGAGTAGCTTTCGCAGACCACCTAAGACAGCTACCACATCCCACCAATCTATCCCCTCATCTCCTTTTCTTTTTTAGATGGAGTCTCGCTCTGTCGCCAGGCTGGAGATGCAGTGGCGCCATCTCAGCTCACTGCAACCTCCGCCTCCCAGGTTCAAGCAATTCTCCTGCCTCAGCCTCCCGAGTGGCTGGGACTATAGGCACACACCACCACGCCCAGCTAGTTTTTGTATTTTTAGTAGAGATGGGGTTTCACCATGTTGGCCAGGATGGTCTTGATCTCCTGACCTTGTGATCTGTCTGCCTTGACCTCCCAAAATGCTGGGATTACAGGCATGAGCCACCACACCTGGCCTCCCCTTACCTACTTTTATTTCTTTTCATTTTACTCATTACCACCTAATATCACATATTTATTTACTATGAGTCCCTCCCCACAAACGTCAGCTCCAAGAAAACAGGGACTTTGTCTTCGTTTTGTTCATTACTCTAACACCAGAGATTAGAACAGTGCCGGCCACAGGGCAAACATCCCTGAGTAGGCTCTGATAGGCAAAGAAAAGGAAGAATGCACGGAGTTGTGCTTAAGCAAGGTATATTACAGAGGAAACACCATCTTAATAATGTTAAACAGTAAGGAATAAGGCTGAAAAAGAATATAAAAAGGTTGGAAAGTCAGAAGTAGAATTTGGACTTTATCTTGTAAACAACTGGGAGTCAAATTTTTGAGCAAATGGTGACCCCTTCAAACATTTATTCAGCACAGGTTCAATTCACTTTGACAGAATAGACAGTGCAAAGGTCAACAGCACATGTTCTCTCCTTAGGCTTATATGTTTAGCAAGGGGTTCAAAAATTTTTCAGGAAAATCATTCTGGCAGCCATATGCAAAACGGATTCAAGGAAGGAAAATCTAAAATTTAAAGGAAATAAATAATAGGGAAAAAAAAGAAAGCAAAAGTATGCATTGCAGACTACTTCAAGATTTAAATATGACACAATTAAAAGAAATGCTGAAAGCAGGTGGGAGGCTGAATAATAATAAATCTAAAAGTGATGGAAATTCCTTGAGTTTTCCAACAGAAATATCCAGTAACCTATTAGAGCAACAAACACGGATAGGACACACATTTGGGAGCCATCAGCATATAGAACATCTGAGAGGGGAATAGATAATCAACTACTGATGAGAATAATCGTGCTAAGAGGCTCATGAAACAACAAAGAAAACAGAATAGTAGTAGTCAGAAGGGAAAACCAGGATGGCAAACTAACACAAAGGGCAAAGAAAGAACATTAAGAAGCCTCGGTGGAAATAGTAACACATATATACTAGCTGAAGAGAGTCAGGATGAAGCCGTTATTATTGACAAAAAAGATGTCCTCTGAAGCAACAATCTGATTTATGATAGTCCAAAACTGCGTAATTTAGGAAAGAAGTAGTAAAAGAACTCAGGAGTTGAATAGCCTGGACAACACAGTGAGACTTTGTCTCTACCAGAAAAATACAAAAATTAGCCAGGCATGGTGGCACATGCCTGCAGTCCCAGCTACTCAGGAAGCTGAGGTAGGAGGATCACCTGAGCCCAGGGAGGTCAAGGCTGCAGTGAGCTGCAATTGTACTCCAGCCTGGGCAACACAGTGAGACCTTGTCTCCGAAAAAAAAGTAAGAACTCAGGGCAACAACTGTAAGTCAATTCTTAAAATTTTTGAAAATAAAGAAGAGAAATGCAGCAGATAGAACAGTAGCAGCAGTTCATCAAAATTGATTTTTTCCTCCCAAAGTACAGAAGTCTGTACATATTTTAAGATAGCGAAGAAAAAACATTGCAAATAATGATCAAGGCCAGGTGCAGTGGCTCAAGCCTGTAATCCCAGCACTTTGGGAGGCCGAGGCAGGCGGATCACAAGGTCAGGAGATCGAGACCATCCTGGCTAACACAGTGAAACCCCGTATCTACTAAAAATACAAAAAAACTTGGCCGGGCGTAGTGGCACGCACCTGTAGTCCCAGCTACTCGGGAGGCTGAGGCAGGAGATTCGCTTGAATCCAGTAGGCAGAGGTTGCAGTGAGTCAAGATCGTGCCACTGCACTCCAGCCTGGGCAACAGAGTGAGACTCTGTCTCAAAAAAAAAAAAAAAAAAAAAAAAATCAAAGTGACCAGAGAGGTAATTAACTGTGGCAGCAGGATTCTTCTTCCATTCAATTTACAAAATAAGATGAAAGAACAGTGATTTGTCATGGTTAAATGAAAAAAAAAATGTGCAAGCTTGTATCCTGTTTTCCTTTTTCACTTAAATAGAAGTAAACGGCATCTATTAAGAGTTAAAAAGAGGAAGAAAGAATATAAGACAACAGAAAAACGCAATTAATAAGATGATTGCCAAGAAGTAGGAAGGGCCTATTTGGAATTGTTCAGCATAAATTTATAGTGGCCAAGAAATCTTCATAATTACTCACCTTCCTCCACAAATATGCTGTGACCTGTGAGGGAAAACAGAAGAAATCGATGGTGGAAAAATCTGACAATATGAGTCCAGTAAAATATAAAATAAGTGACTGATGTCAAAGTGCAGACTGTATCTAGTACGTACAGGCGTAAGTTAAATGTCTTAGACTGGGTTGCTGTAACAAAATACCATGAACTGGGTAGCTTACTAAACAACAGAAAATGATTTTCTTGGTTTTTTTTGTAGCGATGGGGTCTCACTATGTTGCCGAGGCTGGCCTCAAGCAATCCTCCCACCTCAGCCTCCTCAAAGTGCCAGGATTACAGGTATGAACCACCACACCCAGCCCAGAAAACCATTTTTAATAGTTCTGGAGGCCGAGAAGTCCAAGATAAGGCACTGGCAGATTCAGTATCTGGTAAGGGCCAGCTTCTAGACAGCAGTCTTTTTGTAACCTCATGTGGAAGAAAGAGCTAACAAGCTTTCTGGAGTCTCTTTTTTTTTTTTTTTTTTTTTTTGAGATAGAGTCTCATACTGTCACCCAGGCTGGAGAGCAGTGGCGCGATCTCTGCTCACTGCAACCTCCACTCCCCAGGTTCAAGCAATTCTCCTGCCTCAGCCTCCCGAGTAGCTGGGATTACAGGCGCCTACCACTGCGCCCGGCTAATTTTTGTATTTTTAGTAGAGATGGGGTTTCACCATCTTGGCCAGACTGGTCTTGTACTCCTGACCTCCTGATCTACCCAACTCAGCCTCCCAAAGTGCTGGGATTATAAGCATGAGCTACTGCATCCAGCCTGGAGTCTATTTTTTAAGAGCACTAATCCCACTTGTGAGGGCTCTACCCACCTGAGCTAATCACCTCCCAAAGGCCCCACCTCCTCCTAATGCCATCATCTTAGAAGTTAAGATTTCAACATGAATTATGGGGAGACACAAGTATTTAGACCATAGCACTAAGGGAGAGAAACTGAGGGTCTCTATGAATGGAACAAGTAAAGGAACATAGGAAGAATAATCACATCGGCAAAGACACAGAGTTCACACGAGCCATTCAGGGCATAAAGGAAATTTTTTAAATCATTCACTTACACACCACACAATTTTTTTTTATTTTTTATCATTAAAAAGAATAAACATGGAACACATCACAAATTTATGTGTCATCCTTGTGCAGGGACCATGCTAATCTTCTCTGCATCGTTCCAATTTTAGTATATTTGCTGCTGAAACAAGCACTAGACTACTAATTATTTTTTCCTCTGTTTGGATACATGGGAAGTGCTGTGGACATAAAGGATTCCAGGAGTCAGAAGGGGCTATACATCCAAAACTGTTACCATAATGAGAAGAATCGACTGAATTCCAAAGTTCAGTTCTGTAATTTTAAAACCACCTCACCAGCTACTCAGGAGGCTGAGGCAGGAGAACGGCGTGAACCCGGAAGGCGGAGCTTGCAGTGAGCCGAGATTGTGCCACTGCACTCCAGCCTGGGCCACAGAGCCAGACTTGGCCTCAAAAAAAAAAAAAAAAAAAAAAAAAGAACCACCTCAGTCTCTACATGCACAGAATGGGTGCACTAAAGACAGGTATCACATTGGCATCTATCCACGTCCTTTAAAGAATCATTACTATAGGCTGGGCGCAGTGGCTTATGCCTGTAATCTCAGCACTTTGGGAGGCCAAGGCGGGCAGATCACTTGAGGTCAGAAGTTCGAGACCAGCCTAGCCAACATGGCTAAACCCCGTCTCTACTAAATATAAAAAAATGAGCTGGGTGTGGTGGCGGGCACCTGCAACTGCAGCTACGTGGGAGAATCACTTGAACCCAGGAGGCAGAGGTTACAGTGAGCCAAGATCACGCCACTGCACTCCAGCCTGGGTGACAGAGTGAAACTCCATCTCACACACACAAAAAAAGAATCACTACTATAATAAACCACCATAGTAAAAGTATCTTATCCCTCAAGCGTAATGAGACATAAACAAGCTAATTGGGTTATAGGAATGCTCAAGCCTCATTCAGAAAAAAAAGATTCTATATTATATAATATAATCACGACATTAATGGGTTTAAAATATTCTTAAAAATAGAATCACAGGCAGGACCAATTTTTTAAAGTTTCAGTTTTTTTTCTTTTTTTCTTGAGACAGAATCTTGCTCTGTCACCCAGGCTGCAGTACAGTGGCGCAATCTCAGCTCACTACAACCTCCACCTCCCAGGCTAAAGGGTTGCTCCCCCCTCAGCCTCCTGAGTAGCTAAGACACAAGCGCACGCCACCATGTCTGGCTAATTTTTGTATTTTTAGTAGAGACGGCGTTTCACCATATTGGCCAGGCTGGTCTCGAACTCCTGACCTCAACTGATCCACCCGCCTCAGCCTCCCAAGGTGCGGGAATTACAGACATGAGATACTGCACCCGGCCATTTTTTTTTTAATTTAAACTGCGAAACTTTTAGGCTGGGCACAGTGGCTGACACCTGTAATCGCTGCACTTTGGGAGGCCAAGGCAGGCAGATTACAAGGTCAAGAGATAAGAGACTATCCTGGCCAACATGGTGAAACCACGTTTCTACTAAAAATGCAAAAATTCGCTGGGCGTGGTGGCGCACGCCTGTAGTCCCAGCTACTCGGGAGGCTGAGGCACGAGAATCACTTGAACCCAGGAGGTGGAGACTGCAGTGAGCTAAGACCGTGCCACTGCACTCCAGCCTGGTGACAGAGACTCCATCTCAAAAAAAAAAAAAATTTTTTTTTTTTTAAATCATAGTATCAGTGTGCTCAGTATTTTTTTAATCAAAGGAGATGGAGGTGGACATTTTCCATTATTTCATTTTAACTGACTTTAATTTACCATGCACTATAAAACTATACAATGCCATGAAAAGATGTTTTAATATTATAAAATAGGACTCAAAATTAATATTTTATAGGTTCCTTATCTGCAATTCCAAAAATCCAAAAAACTTCTGAAACCCAAAATAATTCATCTTGTGGTAAACCTTACCCAAGCTGATATGAAGCTATTTACAGTCTTTATCCTATTTAGTGCAAGCATTCATACATTTTGCTGTAGAAACAGTAACACTTTTGAAGGGGGATACTGCACTGGACTCTTTTGGAAGGCTATACATTACTACCTTGCCCTTATCAAAAAAAATTCCTAATTCCATAACCTATTAGATCCTAAGAGTTTGAATGGTGGACTGTGATCCTATAATTGCTAACATTTATTGAGCTATTAACTATGTGTCAGAT
Organism: Rhinopithecus roxellana; assembly: GCF_007565055.1. Taxonomy (NCBI): domain Eukaryota; kingdom Metazoa; phylum Chordata; class Mammalia; order Primates; family Cercopithecidae; genus Rhinopithecus; species Rhinopithecus roxellana. The sequence continues at coordinate 37,484,824 of NC_044553.1, forward strand.
ACTGTTCACTTTATATGAAATAACTCATTTAATCTTTCCAATCATCATGTGCTAAGTATTATAATAATCCCCATTTTACAAAGAAGGAAACTGAGACATGGAGAGATTAAGTAAACTGCCTAAAATCACACAGCTAGAGTGTGACTAACTGGGATGACACTGGGATGAATATTTAAAATATTACACATAAGGGTAACAAAACACAAGAAAATAAGATAATTGATTATGGTAGGGTGCTAGGAGTCAGTGATATGTTTCTCTACTCAATTGATATTACTTCCAGAATAAGGAATCAAACAAAAAATGACAAAACACTACATGCATTTGCAAATTCTCATTTATGTACAATTTCTACGAACTTGCTTAAAATGCAGAGTATAAAACCCAAATTTCTCAGCTTATGTAACATTATTTTTTATTGAAAAATAACATCTTAATATCTTAATTACAACACACGATAGATAATTTATAGTCATTGCAGAAGTTAGAAAATTTGGATAAGCCAAAAAAAAAAAAAATCACCTATAAAACTACACTCAGAAATAACCACTTAACAATTTGGCACATATCCCTCCAAACATCAATATATTTTGGGTTTTTTTACCAAATGGAATCATGTTTTTAAATCTTACTTTTTCTCACTTACATATACCAAGACATCCTTTCATGTATTTATATTATTCTATCATCATTTTCATGGCTGAGAAGGCAGTACCCCACTGTATGGATGGACCCTAACAACCACTGTGAAATATTTAGGTTTACAATTTTACCATATAATGATCAATAGTACTGGCTCTAGAGTCACAGTGGTTGGATTCAAGTCCTGGCCCTAAAACTTAAGTAACTCAGGTACCTTGAGCAAGCAACCTCATTTCTCTATGCCTGTTTTCTCTTCTGAAAAACAGAAATAGCACTACCCACTCCATATGATTACCGTGGGGGTTAAAGGCATTAACACACAGATTGTATAATCAACACCGCAATTGGTATGCTCACAGCTAAATGTTCACACACATCTTTACTACATCAAAAAAAAATTCTTTAAAGGGAATTTCCATGTCAGAAAGTATGCCCATTTTTAAGGCTTCTGAATCTGCCAAATTACAGTGTGGTTTAAAGTCCTTCATTAAATAGCCTTCTCACTTAATACTCATTTCTCTTTATCAAAAAAGGCAAAAACTATTATCCAGTTAAGTTAACCAGCTTGTTTCACTCAATTAGTTTTTTGTTCTTCCACCTGTAAACCTCGGCATATTTAATAAAACCTCAAAGTTTATAGGTAACTTGAAGACACCTAGCCCAAATTCTCCTTCAGCATGATTCCTCTACTCTAGAATCCTCAATCTGTCAGTGAAAAGGAACAGCCTACCACCCAAAACAACTCATTCTATTTTCACAGTTTTGAGGAAATTTCTCTTGAAATAGAGCGGAAATCTGTTTCTTTTAAACTTCTACCCACTGACCCTAGTTCCTTCTGGTCAAATGTGATCCTTCTGTGTGACAGAACTCCAAATCCTTAAAGGTGGCTGTTACTTCTTAAAAGAAGCTCCTCTTCTTTAGGTCAAATATCCCATTTTTTCAACTTTTTCTCATTTCCATTTCTCTCATGATCAAGGTCCTCGTTTATGCTCTACAGATAAGTGATTTTGACACTTTGGTGTCTACCACCTTGGAAATGAGAAAAATAAAGGTCCGTTCCTACCCCACGTAAGTTTGGGCCTCTGTGTGGTTTCTTATTAGCTCTCCAGATTATTCGGATAAAGTCTGAGAATGAATACAAGGTCTCACTTATGATAGTATCTACCCAAAAAGCTGACTCAATACCCCACGTATAATATAACTAGTACAAAGTAAAGTGGGGCTAACACCTTGCTCTTTCAATAAGCTATTCTACCTTCTTCAGAATTACTCTCGGACAGGTTTGGTGGCTGACGCCTGTAATGCCAAAACGTGGGAGGCCAAGGTGGGAGGATCACTTGAATCCAGAAGTTTGAGACCAGCTTGGGCAACATAGTGAGACCTCGTCTCTACAAAAAAGTTAAAAAATTAGCCGGACACATTGGCAGGTACCTGTAGTCCCAGCTACTCAGGAGGCTGAGGCAGAGGCAGGATCGCTTGAGCCTGAAAGGTGGAGCTTGCAGTGAAGTATAACTGCACTACTGCACTAAGCCTGGGTAACAGAGAAAGCAAGACCCTGTCAAAGAAAGAAAAGGTGCAGAGGGGAACACAGGGAGGGAAGGAGGGAGAGAGGGAGGGAAAGAGGGAGAGAGGGAGGGAAGGAGGGAGAGAGGGAGGGAAGGAGGGAGAGAGGGAGGGAGGGAAGGAGGGAGACAGACAGACAGACAGAGAGACAGAGAAAGGTGTACTAGCCCACCAACAACTGAACTGACAGCTGATTGCACCAAAGCATCTTCTCTGTATAGAGCACTGTGATGTCAACACTGAGAAAAAACACAGGCCCTAATACTGATCTCATCTAGTGCTAGATTTACCTTCTAGAAAGCATGATGGAACAAACATCTTCAGAAAACTATAATACTAATTATAGCTATACCAAAGTAGGCACATCAGGCTATAGAAACATTGTGATTACTAGCTGGAAATCATACTAGTTGTGGGGGAGGAGAGGGGAGGGGAAGGATGACACTAAGGAAACTAAGTTGCTCTGAACTTCGAGATTTTGTGTGGGTTTGTTTTTTAACGTTTGCAAAGTCAGAAAAGATGAAGGCCATCAGAGAGTTCATCTGAACTCAGGCTACCTGCAAACAGAGACTGGGTAACCGCCTCATGCACCCTCAAAAATAAATTCATGATGCAAAACTTCATGTAATTTCTGAATTTCTGAATTCCTCATGACATGTGAACTTTACCTGTTACTATTTCTAACAAGGTAATGAAGGGCAAAAGAAAAACAAAACAAAACAAAACATTCATGGTACAGGAGATGTGGTCCAGTATAATGACACAATGTTAGAGGAAAAAACAAACTAAAACCAAGCATACTTTTTTTTTGAGACGAAACGGAGTTTCGCTCTTGTTGCCCAAGCTGGAATGCAATGGTGCTATCTCGGCTCATTGCAACTTCCATCTCTCTGGCTCAAGCGATTCTCCTGCCTCAGCCTCCCAAGTAGCTAGGATTACAGGCGCACGCCACCGCACCCGGCTAATTTTTTGTACTTTTAGCAGAAATGGGGCTTCACCGTGTTAGCCAGGCTGGTCTCAAACTCTTAACCCTCAGGTGATCGGCCCGCCTCCGCCTCCCCAAGTGCTGGGATTGCAGGCGTGAGCCACTGTGCCTGGCCAAACCAAGTAAACTTAACCAAGATCCAATCTATTTTCATTTAAACAGCAAACATTAAAAATACACCTGGTATTTTCTAACAATTACACGAAGAATGACCAGATGCTTCCTGTTGATGGAACAGTAGAGAACTACAGACTGACAGATTCAGACTGGAGTTCACAGAAACAACTGGAAACAAACTTAGCTTCCTTTCAAAACCATTAAAGTATGGCCTTAAATTTTTACGCATTAATCAATTAGGTATAATTGTCTCCCAACCTAGAAAACCCAGAATGATTCAAAGAGACTGAGAACTCTAAGGATACGTATCTGCGAACTATTCGTTTCACCAAAGGATTCACTGCAGAACTAGTTTTCTGTAAAATCTGCACCTCCTATAGTTTTCAGCATGTTTCATCTTTAAAGATAACATTTACACACAACTATTAATACCATATGTAATGTGGAATTCACGTGTTTCTTGTGTAAATCATTATATGTACTAGAATTAAATTTTTTAATCACTTAAGAATATTTTCAAATGTTCCTGAGTCTCCGAGATCATAGGTAGATTATGCAGTCATTATCTGTGATTTTGTTTAGGTACCTAAATTCCAACTTTTAAAAAAGCTGGAGCCCAGTAAAAAAAAGTATGGGAATCAATCTTATTCGTCTTGTTAAAATGTGTCTTGCATAACATCCTGATTTGACTTGTATGGTGAAAGCACGGTAAGAATGACACATTTCTGTTTTTTGGTTTAAAAAAAAAAAAGTATGAGTGTACAGTGGAGTGTTCCAGAGGTTACATGGTGTGCTAACCACAACAGTGACGTAGATTTGAGAATCTTCTATTAAACCAGGCATTAAAAAGATTTGCAAAAATGCAAGATGTTACTCTTAACATATCATCTATGTTAACATGTCATGGATTTTGTTTTTGGAAAAAAAAAAAACCCGGGAGAAAAGAAAATAAAGCCATCTTTAGTTTCCTCAAAGTCTGACCCTGAAAATGCAAGTATCAAAGCTGATGGTTTGTACGTCAGTGAGAAAAAAATTTAAACCAAGCTGGGTGGGTCTTCACATGAGATAAACTATCTACAAGAATGTCTGACCACTAACTTCTGCATAATAAATGAGAGTGAATCTTTTAATTCTGGGATGGCAATGTACTTTACAAGGACCATTTACAGCCTACATCAAACCTTTTTCTAGATAAAAAACGTACTTCAGTAACTTGCCTGAATTGAAAGAGCAAAACAGTCCGGAGAGAAAACTTAAAATGTTTCCACATTATCAAGCCCCCTTCAGAAGTACTGTGGTCTCGGCCCCTCCTTTGAACAGATGTCCGCTCGCCACAGTCCAATCAGGTTTAAAGCAAGAGTATTTGTACTGAAAACAAGCTTCAAGTGGGAAGATACACACAAAGCAGGCCTGTATCATTCCTTTGGTTTCAGTTTTCACGATGCACCCTTGAGGCTAGGCACGCTGATTCAACACACTTGGACAGCTTCACCGAAACACACTAAATACACACTGATGAACTGTGCCCTGGCAGAGATGACCTGGCAAAATTCTCAACTTCTTCCCTGAGGCCGTGCACCCGCGGGTCTCGGCGACGAAGTCTTTCGGGCAGAAGTCCCAAGCCTTCAAAACGGCAGGCTTCTCCCACTCAGGACTCCAGTCCCCGCGGCCAAGGCTGTCGCAGCGGGGGCCCCGCGCGGGACTGGCCAGGCTCTCCCGTTAACCCTGTCTGGACCGGCCGATCCCGCCGCGGCCCGAGCGCCTCTCGGCGCCGCAGCACAGGGCGCCCAGGACCCGCCGCCCCCGCCGCCCGTTCCCCTCTCCGGAGAGCCCGGCGGGGCCGTCAAGCTGCCCAAACAAAGGGTACCGCGGCGCCAGAGGCCGGGCCCAGCCGCGCCTGCCTTCCTCCTTCTCCCGCCCACCGCCAACCTCCAGTCGCCCGCAGAACCTCCGCTGCCTCGGCGTGACCCCATCGCCACCCCGGGGCTGCCGCTCGGGACCGGCCCGCCGGGTAGCCGCGAGGAGGCCGCCGCACCCCAGGGCCGAGGAGGGGGCGGCGGCCGCCACCATGTCTGCCCGCCCCTCCCAGAAACGGGGTGCCCAGCGGACAAAGCGCAGCGGCGGCGCGGGCGGAGCGGGCGCCCAGGCCGACCCCGCCGACCCCCGCGGAATAAGCGGGGCCAGGAGCCCCGGAAACCCGGCGCCTTAATGCAATAAACAGGAAATCGCGGGGATGATCTGGGTTCCGGGGGAAGTGGAATTATTTTTTACCAGCGAAGAGATCAACTTCCACATCCGGTGGTAACAGGGCCCTACACAGACCCGCACTGACCTGGAAAAGCTTCGGGAGCGGCGACGGGAAGGCAGCAGGAGGTGGTGCGGCGACCCGAGGCGCCTCGTACCCGGCCGGGCTGACGCGGCCCCGCTACACACAAAGCGCTTCAGCAGCACAGGGCGCTATTTTCCGAAAATGCCGCGTCTGGTCGGCGCCCAAAATCCCCACCGAAAAGTCCCCCGTGCTGCGCGCGGAGGGACACATGGTGTGCGAGTGAGTCAAGCTCCCAGCATCCCTCCCGGACCCGGCCCTCGTCAGCTCCTCGCCCGAGGATTTTCCGCCTCTGCACTCATCGGCAGATCCCGCTCCCACCCACTCCCTGACTCTGTTCCCACCGGGAGAGAGGGGAAAGCGAGTCTGATTTTTTAACGAAAGGGAGGAAAATATGCCATTTCTAGCGCTTCAGCCACACAAAGAAAGCGGCGGAATGATCCGCTCTCGGCGACCGCAAGTCCCGGCCCGCCCGGCGCCTGCGCGGCAGCGGGGGTGGGAGCTGCGGCCGGCCATGTGCGCGGCGGAGAGACTGGGTGGCCGCGGAGCCTTCCCGCCTGTTTCTGCGGTGGGTAGCAGTTCGGAAACTAATGTTCCTGTGCTAACCTTCGTGTCTCTGTGACATGACCGTTTAAAGACGGAGAGTGCGGAATCTTTGGAGTTTAAGCTTGCCAACTGTGCGGCCTAGCAGAATCCTGGGAGACGGAAGGACAGCCAGGAGGCTAGGATTTACCTTTTAAGTGTCCCTAGATTCAACTAGTCAGACTGGGACGGGAGACGCTGTGAAGGTACCAGGGAAGGAACAAGTGAAGTTCCTTTTCCACTTTTGCGTAAACTCAGCGGTCAGATTCATGACGAAGATGTACATATTTCTGTAGATTTTTTTCCGAGCATTCTAATGATGTCTCGTATTTCGTAGATCCTAGTAACTGCTTGGATTACTGCCACCTCAGAGGTAGAGATCTGTTTTTCCGTGGCTGGAATGTCAAAACTTTTGTTGTATTTTATTAAGTAGCAAAAGTTTGGAGATTTGCAAAGTTAAAAAAAAAAAAAGCCTTATGAACTTAATCTAGATGTGATTTGCTAAGGAACTTAACATATTGATATGTTTTTCGCAGGGGAGTCAGGGCATGGCTTTCCCAACCTAGTAACTGCAACTTCTAGCATCCTACATCTAGGACTTGGGAGTATGTGAGACAGCGCCAAGAATTTAATCCAGGAGAACTGACAAGCTTAAATGAAACCCATATTGCCCACTGATTTTGTGCAGCCTCAGATAAGTAATCTTTCTCCACTTAGCCTTTTGTAACAATTGATGTAATAAAGGTTTGTAGTCTTTGCGTAATTTATTAAAGCATTGTGGCTAAAACAAAAAAAGCATAGGAACCGTAGTCTATGTTTTCTTTTGATTTAATATTTTCATTGCTTCAGTTAATAGAAATTTGTCAAAATGCTGATGTTTTTCTGTAACATTATTTGAATGAGCATTATTTGAGTAAACATTCAGCTAATTATTGTTAGAAAATCGTTGCCCCCAGAATGAGCATTGTTTGAGTGAACATTCAGCTAATTATTGTTAGAAAATCGTTGTCCCCATTTATCTTACGCTGTAGAATGTAGACAAGTAAGTAGGCATCATCAGTATGATGAGAGTGAAGCTGCTTAATACTGTGGAATCAAATAAAGGAGGAACCCCTTACTAAACTAAGAGGGAGAAATAAAATGGAATGGGACTAGAGAAGCAATTAGCTTTAATAAGGGTATTGTGGAAGACCTTCTAGATAAGAAGCAGTAAGTACCGATGTTTGGAGGCTAACACTAGAGAGATTTTTGGGTACAGAAAACAGTGCTGGAGGTCTGCTTGTGAAGCCCTTGAATGCTATGTGCAGAAGTCAGCTTCTGAGAGCCAGGAGGAAGATATTGAAAGATTTTAAGTAGTAGAATCAGGATTGAATTCATTTTAGACAGATCACTGTTACACAAAAATTTGAGGCAAGGAAAAGAGTTTGGAGTAAACAGTAGACTGTGAGCCAATAATGACTTGGACTGAGTTGGTGGCAAGTAGTTGTGAAGAAAATGAAGTGGTTATTGGGAGATTTGGTTAACGGAAAATGAAGTGGTTATTGGGAGATTTGGTTAACGGAAAATTACTGAGGGAAATAGGTGTCAGAGGTGACTGCCAAGTGAGTTGGTGGAGCAGCTACAAGGGTAGTAATATCTTCACTGAGATTAGAAACAAGAGAATATATGTTAGGGAAGAAAGAAGTCTCTGTTTTGACCATGTAAAATTCGAAGTGCCTGTGAGCCAACCAGACAGATATGTGTAGTCAGCAATTAGATATTCATTCAACACTGTTGGAAGAACACCTACTCTGTGCCAGGTACAGAGTAGGTGTTCACCTACACTGAAATGAAGCAGCAGCAAAACAAACGGTTCCTACTCTTGTTTTTAGAGGGAAACAGCGTATAAACAAGTTTTAAAAATGAGAGAATATCCCGTAAGTTCGTGAAGAAGGCCGGGTACAGTGGCTCACGCCGGTAATCCCAGCACTTTGGGAGGCTGAGGTGGATGGATCGCCTGAGCTCAGGAGTTAGAGAGCAGCCTGGCCAACCTGGCGAAACCCCATCACTACTAAAAATACAAAAATTAACTGGGCACAATGGCACGCTCCTGTAATCCCAGGTACTCCGGAGGCTGAGGCAGGAGAATAGCTTGAACCCAGGACATGGAGGCTGCAGTGAGCCGCGATCTCGCCACTGCACTCCAGCCTGGGCGATGGAACAAGACTCCGTCTCAAAAAAAAAAGTTCGTGAAGAGAATTAAAGGCTGATTGGATAAAGTGTTAGTCTGGGGAAAAGAGAGCAAACTTTTGGTGGTTGGTTGATCAGAGATGGCCTCACTGAGAAGGTATTAGAAAGGACTTAAGAACAGTGTGTGAGACCAAAATAGCGGGGCAAAGGCCCTAAGGTGAGAAGTTTGTTGTGTTTAGGGAACAGCAAGGTCAGTGTAGCTGAAGTAAGTAGCTGTCTTTTGGTCAGTGTACTGACCAAAAGAAGGAATGATAGGAGGTGAAGTCTTCAGCCTCGATAAGAAGGTGACGTGCACTGGAAGCCATTGAAGGATTTAAGAAATGGAGTATCATGGACTAGGATAGTAGCAGTAGAGATGAGGAAAGTAGATGGATCCAAAAAGCTGACCTATTTTGCTCACCAATTAAATGAGGAAAGGGAGGAATCAATAGTGATGCCTAGGTTTGGGGCATGTTGTCTAGGTGGAATTAATTTTAATTACACCTTTTATTTAACCCAGTATATCCAAATATTATTTCACGTGATCAATATAAAAAATTACTAAACATTAAAAATATTTTACATTTTTCTCATAACTAAGCATTTGAAATCTGGTGTGTATTTTATACTTATAGCATATCTCAGTACTTGATTTCATAAAATTTCCAGCTGAAAAAATAGATTCACATATCCACGTCGTTCCAAGCATACTTAAAAGTTTTACGGTAATCAAATTGTGTATATTTTTAAATTTTATTTTAAATTAAAGTTAGGATTATGAATTCGGTTCCTAAATTAGCCTCATTTCACTTCCTGCGTTTCAAGTGGGACAAGTTGTTACCATATTGGACAGTGCAGTCTAGTGAAATAGAGAATAGTGGGAAGTCAGACTTAAAAAGTTTAGAACCAGCTCTGGAAGGCATTGGATGTCAGATTAAAGGACTGAGATTTTACCCTTGAGTCAGGCAGAACAATGGATGGTTTTTGAACTAAGGAGTGACACAACATTGTGTTTATGACTAGAAAGAGGCCACTAGGTGGCCAGCCGTGAGTCAGGACACCCTTCGGTTGCTTTGACTTCAGCCCTATGGATTCAAAGTCTGATTTTTGTCAGCACTCTAGAGCACTTCCACCAAAAGTGTGGTCCACAGGGCAGTGCCAGTCTGTAAGCCCTTTGTTACACATCCATGACAAGTCATTTACAGAAAGTAAGAATTTAGAAACTTACAGCAATTTAACAGACTAATTTTATTTCTGTGGGTCTAATAAAAATTTGAGGGACTGTACTTTGTATATATCTTTATTCCCTTTTGTTTGTTTGTTTGTTTGTTTTTTGTGTTTGAGATGAAGTCTTGCTCTGTCGCCAGTCTGGAGTGCAGTGGTGCAATCTCAGCTCACTGCAACCTCCGCCTCCCAGGTTCAAGCAATTCTTCTGCTTCAGCCTGCCGAATAGCTGGGATTACAAGTATGCACCACGACACCCAGCTAATTTTTTGTATTTTCAGTAGAGACGGGGTTTCACCATGTTGGCCAGGATGGTCTTGATCTCCTGACATGTGATCCTCTCACCTTGGCCTCCCAAAGTGCTGGGATTACAGGCGTAAGCCACCGTTCCTGGCCTTTTTTTCCCTTTTTCTTTTCCTTTTTTATTTTTTGAGACAGAGTTTCACTCTTACTGCCCAGGCTGGAGTGCGATGGTGCGATCCCGGCTCACAGCAACCTCCGCCCCTCACCCCCCGAGTTGAAGTGGTACTCCTACCTCAGCCTCCCAAGTAGCTGGGATTACAAGCATGCGCCACCACACCCTGCTAATTTTGTATTTTTAGCAGAGACAGGGGTTTCTCCATGTTGGTCAGGCTGGTCTCCAACTCCCAACCTCAGGTGATCCACTTGCCTTGGCATCCCAAAGTACTGGGATTACAGGTGTGAGCCACCGCACCTGGCCGTTTTTTTCCTTTTTCTAATAATTTTTATCATATTACATAAAAGTACCTGTGGTCTCACAGATGAAGGGAGTCAGAAGAACCAAACTCCCAGAAGACTTATGTAAATCTGAATGCCTTTTTTACTTTGGAGTGAAAACTGTAGTAGCTCAACTATAATGGACATTGCTCATTTTCTCCCTCCATGTAGACATGGAAAGCTATATGGAAATAACTGAGTTTATAGTAGCTACCATATATTAAACGTTTCCTGTATGCCAGCCACTGTGCAAAGCCTATTGTATATATTGTCTCATTTAATCCTCAAAACTCTGTAAAATAAGTATTGTTTGCCCCATTTTTCCAATGAAGAAACTGAGGCTAAAATAGGTTGTAACTTAACCTAAATTCACCAACCTCAAAGATGTTAAAGACAGTTCCAGTACAGGTCTCTCATTTCCTTCTTGATTAGGAATACTACTTTGAAATGAGAGACCTGTACTATATCTGTTAATACCAAATTCCCTGGCATAAAGACTTAGTACATTGCTTAAAGAGAATGCATGAAGTTAACTGCATTACCTTCTGGAGGGTTCATTTGTGAATTTGGGGCCAAAGTAAGGGTAGTTACTGGTGTTCTAACAGCATCAAACGAATGAATTCATTTCTTTTTGCGGGGGGTGGGGTGGGGTAGAGGGAATAAGGTCTCATCCTGTCGCCTATGCAGGCTACAAGGCCATGAAGTGATCTCGGCTCACTGCAGTCTCCACCTGGGCTCAAACAATCCTCCCACCTCAGCCTCCTGAGTAGCTGGGACTACAGGTGCATACCACCATGCCCAGCTCATTTTTGTATGTTTTGTAGAGACTCGGTTTTGCCACGTTGCCCAGGCTGTTCTCGAACTTGTGAGCTCAAGTGATCCTTCCACCTCAGCCTCCCAAAGTGCTGGGATTATAGGTGTAATCCGCCACACCCAGCCTAATGCATTCATTTCTACAATAGAAATATGTCTCTTTGCTCCTATCTTGAATTTGTAGACTCCCATAAATCAATAAAAAATAAGACAGCCAATAAAAAATGGGTAGAGGCCAGGCGCAGTGGCTCACACCTGTAATCCAAGCACTTTGGGAGGCCCAGGCAGGCAGATCACCTGAGGTCAGCAGTTTGAGACCAGCCTGGCCAACATGACAAAACCCTGTCTCTACTAAAAATATAAAAATTAGCCGGGCATGGTGGCACATGCCTGTAATCCCAACTACTCAGGAGGCTGAGACAGGAGAATTGTTTGAACCCAGGAGGCAGAGGTTGCAGTGAGCCAAGATCACACTACTGCACTCCAGCCTGGGTGACAGAGCAAGACTCCATCTCAAAAAAAGAAAAAAGGGTAGAAACTTAGTCACCTCACAAAAGAGGGTATCTAAATATTAGTTCCTTTAAAAAAAAAAAAAAAAGGCATGTAGATGGCCGAAAAACATGTAAAAGGTACTCAACTAATTTAATCATTAGAGAAATGCAAATTAAAACCTAAATGAGATTTTAATCTCACATCCAACAGAATAGCTAAAATGGAAAACCCAGAAAATGCCAAATGTTTGTTAAGAGTTGGAGTAACTAAAACTACACAGTTGCTGGAATTGTATATTGGTATGACCACTTTGGGAAATGGGAAGTTCAACAAACAGGCAAACCAATCTAGATTTAGGGATATATGTTTAGGTAGTAAAAGTATAAAGAAAAGAAATAGCTGCTTTGCAGGGCGTAGTGCTTGAGAGGTAATAGGTGCTTCTGGAGTGCTGTTGATGTTCTGTTCCTAAGTAGGGTGCTATGGTTTGGGTTTGGTTTGCCTGACCGTACCAAGTCCCATGTTAAAATTTGATCCCCAGTGTTGGAGGTGAGGCCTGGGTGGAAGGGTTGTGGGAGTGGGTTTCTCATAAATGGCTTGGTATTCTGGAAGGAGTGAGTTCGTTAAGAGACCGGCACCTCCTCTCTCCTTTCTCTCACTATGTGATTTCTGCATATGTCATCTCCCATCTACCTTCCACCATGAGTGGAAGCAGCCTGAAGCCCTCACTGGAAGCAGATACTGCTGTCATGCTTCTTGTACAGCCTGCAAAACCATAAGCCAAATAAGCCTAACATTCTAAGACACTGGTATTACATGAGTGTTCTTTCTATGATTTATTGAGAAGTAGGTTTTTTGGAGAAAAATATACTTTCAGTATGTATATTATATATTTCATGGTTAGTTATTTTTAAAACTCCTAAGCAATGTTGGATACACACTACCAATTATTATTTCCCTTACTGAGCCAATTTTTCTGTAAATGCATCACAAATGTGAAAGATAAGGTAGGCCTGAATTCTGAGGAATGACAGTGGTGAAGGAAAGGCGAGACAGATGCAAAAGACACTGCAGAACTCAGAATGAAAATCTCAATCATCCTTAACACCTGCCCTCATCCCATCATGTTGAATCAGATGTCAGTAGCCATTTTATGTGGCATTTTTTAAGCTTGCAAAAAGTTACAAACAGAAAATGGTCATTTTATCACTCCATCACAGACAAAAAACATGAAATTAAGCTAGGAGACATGTTCAGGTGATTAGGTAGAGCATAGACTAAAAACCAGTGAACTTGCACACACAAAAAATGCCATGATGGGGACGAAAAAAAAAAAAGATTTGAGCTTGTGGCTCCTCACTCCAACTCCTGTGACTCTCACCTTACCCCCACTGCCTTCAAGTTTTTTGTAGAAAGAAGTTATATGGATTGCATTTAAGATGATGCCAGAGTATCAAGGTAGAATTATTAAACAGACACAAAAGCTAAGATTTGGTACTCTGAAAAAGGTCAGAATTGGTGATAGAAAATTAGAAATTTTCCATCCCTAGAAAGATAATAATAAAGCCATGACAGTGAAGGGAAACCAGTGGGAAAGAATATTGAGAAAAGTACTGAAGGACAGAGAAGGAGAAGCGAAGGAGGAAAGGAAATCAGCATTTATTGAGCACCTGTTAAACTGTATGCCAGCTGCTCTACATTTACTATCTCATTTATTCCTCTCCATTTCCAAGGTAGCCAATTTTAGCCTCATTTGGTATTTGGTAGACTGACTTTGTAGACTCACACAGCAGTAAAAAGAACAAGCATTCAAAACCAGCTTGACTCCAGTTCATTCTATGTACTACACCATTCCTGGAGAGGCTAAGTGTGTGTTATAGAAGACCATGGGGAGAATTTAGGTCAAGGAAAGATAAGCCCTGGGAAAAGACCATTGGATTTTTGTGTTTTTTAACCAAGGGGTTCCCATAACATAGCAGCACCTTCACTCCTGTCTTTAACACTTCTGTGAATGTGGGTAATCCAGACATACATTTGTGTTGTAAACGCCTGTCAATAAGGGAAAAAAGTCAGGATAGTAAATGTGAAAATTAGTATAATGAAAACAAACCAGCTATTAAATTCTAGCTAGATACTCTTGCCAACCAAGCACTTTGAATCTCAAGGCTTGGAAGAAGAACAGCTTTTTTTTTTTTTTTTTTTTTTTCCTGAGACAGGGTCTTACTCTGTTGCCCAGGCTGGCATACAGTTGGCTCACTGCAGCCTCGATTTCCCATGCTCAGGTGATTCTCCCACCTCAGCCTCCTTAGCAGCTGGGGCTACAAGCGCAGCCACCATGCATGGCTAATTCTATGTATTTTTGGTAGAGATGGGGTTTTGCCATGTTGGCCAGGCTGGTCTGGAACTCCTGAGCTCAAGTGAGACACCCATCTTGACCTCCCAAAGTGTTGGGATTATAGACATTAGCCACCACACCTGGCCTGTAAACAGGAATAACTTTCTTGCTGTGTGATTCAATGCTGTTTACCGCATTGTTCAGGTACTGCCTAGAACCATCTTGATTATCACCAGTGGTATGGATCCTGCACACTGGGAAATACTGTGGTGTTATATAATTTTGTTCACTGTGTTTACAGTGCAGTTTTAGTCACGTGACATTCTACGAGAAAAGATTAAGATGGTTTTGCCAATCAAAGGTCATTAATACTTGGAATGAAAGATGAAAGATAACTTCTACTGGTGATGAACACATCATGCCTTTTGAAAAGCATCAGTATCTTCTTAAAATGTATAAACTACAGTAATCAATGAGGAAGACTTTTTCCTACCAGTTTAATAACTCACTCACTATACACATAGCATTATAACATTAAAGAAAATTTTTAAACAATTCTGTACCATAAAACAATTACTGGTTCCTTCCTACCTGTTTTTAGGTTTACAGATGAATAATGTGTGGATTTTTGGCAGACACACTGCTGAAAATTTTTCACTTGGTAGGGTGAGCATCTCACCCTATCTCTATTTGTCTCCCTGCTCTATCTGAGTTCTAGAGAAGATCACCAGTAAGCAAGTGAAATTATTTGGCCAAGTCACTGATATCAGAATTCCCCAGAGGCACCAACAACTTTGATTTCCAGAAATTGGTTAGGCATAGCCCCTTCATTCAACCTTATATTTTGTATCTCAGAGTTAAGATTGCATGCATTTGGGCTACCACCTAGCCTGTAGACTCTATTTTAAGACAAGCAGGCATTTAATAATGGTTGGTTGGTTGGTTAGAGCTTCTAGCCAATTTTTAAAAATTATTTGAATAGATAAGCCATTCACTGGTTCAAAAAAAATTTTTTTTAATCATCACTCCCACCCATCCAGTTACCACTACTGAAGTAACCTCTACTTTTTGTTTCTTGTATATTCTTTTTTTTTTGAGACATAGTCTCGCTGTGTTGCCCAGGCTCACTGCAACCTCTGCCTCCCGAGTTCAAGCGATTCTCCTGCCTCAACCTCCCAAGTAGCTGGGACAACAGGCACACGCTACCACGCCCGGCTAATTTTTATATTTTTAGTAGAGACGGGGTTTCACCATGTTGACCAGGCTGGTCTTGAACTCCTGACCTCAGGTGATCAGCCCTCCTCAGCCTCCCAAAGTGCTGGGATTACAGGCATGAGCTATCGTGCACGGCCTCTTGTATATTTTTCCACATACACATTTTTTCATGCATATCTATGTAAGAATAAATGTTCTTATTCCTCCCTTCCCCATTTTTATATGAAGGAAAATACCATACAAACCTTTCTGCACATTGGACTTGAGATGGATTTTCCATCTCAGTGCAAAAAGCGGTATTTTTTCTTAACCACTGCACATTACTTAGTTATGACCCAGTTTAAGGACATTGAGTTTCTTTTGTACTCAAACTAGTGCTTGAATGATTATCCTTGGATGTACATCTTTCCTTGTATATTTAAATATGTCTCATCTCAGTTTCCAGAAGTGGAATTGCTCTGCAAAAAGACATGTATGTGTTTTTATTTTGCCCTCTATGTACCAAATGTTTTCACCCCAGCATTGCTGATGGATTAGAGTGCTACCAAGTTTCTGGATTTTTACCTACCAGCTTTTGAAGGTTATTTCAAGTCTTAATCTTTTCAGGAACAGTAACGATATCATTTGGTTAAAATGAGAGAAATGGGGTTCAGTTGACAGAATTTGTTCAGGATATAGAATTTTTTGGCTGCTGCTCCTGCAGCTACATACCCACAACTAGTAAAAACATGGTTGCTTAGGTTGTCAAATGACCAGCAAACCTGGAGAGGAACCAAGAATGACTATAAACAGCTCCACCCACACTTTTTTTGGGCAAATGTGCAAGCTTAGCAGAATCTAAAAAGATCCTTCAGGCTCTGAGTTGCAGAAAATTAACATGGTAAGGAGGAAGAAATAACTAATTTCATTAAAAAGTTCCCTGATATGGGAACCGAAAATGATTTTTGACCAACCTGGGGAATAGAGCAAAATCCCATCTCTACACCATGCCGAAAAATTAGTCAGGCATGGTGGTGCTGCCTGTAGTGACGGCTACTCATCCTGAGGTGGGAGGATTGCTTGAGGCCAGGAGGTTGAGACTGCAGTGAGCCAGGATCACACCACTGCACCAGCCTGGGCTACAGAGTAAGACTCGAGGAAAACAAAAGATTTTTAATCTTGCTTCAGTGCTGAGGTGGTACAGGGACGGAGAAAGGGATATTGGGCTATGAATTCCACCTAAACTGGGGATTTTTATCAGGGTGTGAAGAAAGATTTTTAGGAATAATTATCTGAGTTACTTGGAGTAAAAGTAACAGGAGGAGGAAAGGAGATGCGGCATGTGGGTCTCTGACTTGCCAAACTTTTTATTCATTTTACAAATCATGGGTTTCTAGAGCATCTTAATCTTTGACATGCAACTGCTTAGAAGTTGCACAATCTCTATGCTTCAGTTCCCCCCATAAAACGGGGAATATGATAGAATCTACCTTGTATTTGAGAGGATCAAGTAAATATAAAGTGCTTAGAAAAGTAAGGATTCGAATACTAGTAGTTATTATTTTGACATGTTTAAGTAATCAGTACTATCCGGAAAACTGTGTTAATAGTGCCTGATCTACACAAATTTAAGTGATTATGTATACCTCTTTTTTGAGTCAAGAGTCTCGCTCTGTTGCCCAGGCTGGAGTATAGTGGCACGATCTCTACTCACTGCAGCCTCCGCCTCCCGGGTTCAAGAGATTCTCCAGCCTCAGCCTCCCAAGTAGCTGGGATTACAGGCGCCCCCCACCACACCTGGCTAATTTTTGTATTTTTAGTAGAGACAGAATTTGACCAAGTTGGCCAGGCTGGCCTCAAACTCCAGATTTCAAGTGATCCGCCTGCCTCAGCCTCCCAAAGTGCTAGGATTATAGACATGAGCCACTGCACCCAGCACTCTGTGTATCTCTTTTGAAAGTCATAAGAAATATCTTTGGAAAAAACACTTAAGGTTATTTATTTAGAGATAGTGTCTCTCACTCTGTACCCCAGCTGGAGTACAGTGGCACAATCACAGCTTGCTGCAGCATCAAATTCCTAGGCTCAAGCCATCCTTCCACCGGACATGTTGGCGTGTGCCTCCTGAGTAGCTGGGACTACAGTTGTGCTCCACCACACCGGGCTAATTTTTGTATTTTTTAGTGGAAATGGGGTTTTGCCATGTTGGACAGGCTGGTCTGAAACACCTGACCTCCGGTGATCTGCCCACCTCAGCCTCCCAAAGGGCTGGGATTACAGGCATGAGCCACCACACTCAGCCACCTAAGGCGTTTTTAAAAATCAGTAATTTCTAAATGGTTTTGGACTTTTCACTCCTTATAAATGTTAAGGTATTTTGGTATCGCTTTTTTCCTTGCAAAAAAAAAGAAAAACCAACTAGGTGATACCTATTCCTCAGTTAAAGTTAATTAAAACTATTTTGGATCCCAGCACTTTGGGAAACCAAGGCAGACGGATCACCTGAGGTCAGGAGTTCAAGACCAGCCTGGCCAACCTGGTGAAACCCTGTCTCTACTAAAAATACAAAAATTAGCTAGGCATGGTAGCAGGTGCCTGTAATCCCAGCTACTCGGGATGCTGAGGCAGGGGAATTGCTTGAACCCGGGAGGCAGAGTTTGCAGCCAGCCGAGATCGTGCCATCGCACTCCAGCCTAGACAACAGAGCAAGACTCCATCTCAAAAAAAAAAAAAATTGCGGTTTTTGGTTTTGAAAATGTCATGATACCTGTTGAGATAACTGCTGAATATATGGGGTAATATACAGTCTAGGGCATGGTATCAAAAGAACTTGTCACTGTATATATCCGAAATGGTAAAAATATGTTTTGCCATTTTCACAAATTCATTCATTTTTCGTGTTTCACGAATTCATTATTTAAAAAAAAATCCTGGTAATTCTCTCTATTTCTCTTGCTTTTCTCCTTTATGACTTAAGTTTTCCTCATTATAGTTTACCTCACATAGCCAGGCATGATAGCAGGTGCCTGTAATACCAGCTACTTGGGAAATTGAGGCAGGAGAATCGTTTGAACCCAGGAGGTAGAGGTTGCAGTGGCCCAAGATTGTGCGACTGCACTCCGGCCTGGGTGACAGAGTGAGACTCCATCTAAAAAAAAGAAAAAATAGCAAAACTACAACTTTTTCCCCATTTGGTGTTCCACCTGGAAACTCATGTTTTATTTCTACTGTACCATGCTGCTTCTCAGACATGCCTGACTATGTTTTTTCCCCTGCTGTTTCCTTTAGGAGTGAAAGCCTGGCGCAACATGTACAATAAAATTCATGGAAGATTTTTGGGGTATTTGTCCTCTTCTTTCCTGTTAAAGCAGCTGGAGTCTGTAGGCAGGACCTAAGGTGTCTACACCATAAGGAAGCCATGGAAGAGTGAACTGGCAAAATTCTAGACCTAACAAAAAAAAATTCTAGACCTAACTCATGAAATTTTGGTTCTTTAAGAATTTCTTTGACTGCTATTACCTGTATTTGTGTTGGTTACTGTTCAATATACTGGGTCTTGTCTCACTTTCAGAACAAACTAATAGCTCAATCCCAACACATTTGTCTTTGTCCTCCTTCCTGTCTACGTATTATACATCTTCTCAATCAGAAGGCATGCCTGTGCAGCTCAGCAGCTCAGGAGATAGAGTAAATGCATGGTACAAACATTCCCAACCAACACTGAGCAGCCACCCCAGCCATTCAGTCATTGCTTTCTCATTCTTCTCAAGGACATTCCAAGTTTTCAGTATAGGGAAGCTTGGGACAACCCCTATGCCCAAACTGATTGTAATAGTGGAGCTTTATGAATTACACATAATGTAGCAGAGGTTAACTAAATTCTCACACTGAAGTGTGTGAAGAGACCAGATTTTGTAAGCACTTGTGGTTGGAGACCCAAGAAAGGATCTACCTGTTGAGGTCTTAACATGGGTTCTAGGTATTTATACTCTTAATTCCTTCTAATTTGCACCCACCTCAGAAAAAAAGTCACCATACTTAGGCAAACCTAGACCCAACTATGCTTAAAGCAATCCTTTGCTGACTAGCCCATGGAGTTGCTTATGTAAGATAGACTTGCAGCTGTATGGTACGCTTTCCCTGCCTCTGGCTTTCTGAATCTCCAGGCCAGAGAAAGTTAATGACAACAAAAGTACAGACTCCAGTTTTATCCACAGAGATATCCTTTGACCAGACAAAAACACAAGATCGGCCGGGCGCAGTGGCTTATGCCTGTAATCCCAGCACTTTGGGAGTCTGAGGCAGGCAGATCACGAGGTCAGGAGTTAAAGACCAGCCTGGCCGACATGGTGAAACCCTGTCTCTACTAAAAATACAAAAATTAGCTGAGCATGGTGGTGTGTGCCTGTAACCCCAGCTACTCAGGAGGCTGAGGCAGGAGAATTGAACCGGGACCTGGGAGGCAAATGTTGCAGTGAACTGAGATCGCGCCACTGCACTCCAGCCTCGGCTGGCTACAGAGCGAGACTCCGTCTCAAAAAAAAACAAAAACAAAAAATACAGTATCACTGAAGAAGCTATACTATTATTGATTCTGACTCAAATCAGAAGTCAGTGAAAAAAATTGATCAAGTCAACTACGTAAAAATCAAAAACAGGCCAGGCACAGTGGCTCACGCCTGTAATCACAGCACTTTGGGAGGCCAAGGCAGGCCGGATCACAAGGTCAAGAGATTGAGACCATCCTGGCCAACATGGTGAAACCCCGTCTCTACTAAAAACACAAAAAATACTTAGCTGGGTGTAGTGGTGTGCACCTATAGTTCCAGCTACTCAGGAGGCTGAGACAGGAGAATCGCTTCAATCCGGGAGGCAGAGGTTGCAGTGAGCCAAGATCACACCACTGTACTCCAGCCTGGTGACAGAGTGACACTCAGTCTCCAAAAAAAAAAAAAAAAAAATTCTGTACCCCCCCTTCAAAAAAAATAGACAAGTCAAGGGACAGATTAACGACCTAGGAAGAAGTATAAGGAATATTGATAAGTACTCATAGACAAATATTTTCTGCTTAATATAAACTTAATGATAGATTAAATTTAAAGGAAGGTGCAGAAAGTGTATATATTGTGCTACCTTTGAATAAAAGGAGAATATTACTGATAATCAAGCCTAGTGTTAAGTAAACTGAAACTTTTGGCCTGGCTGCTGTTAATAACCCATGGATTCCCTTCTATCCTGCCTCTGGGATGAGATCACTCTGCGTTTTCCAGGGCCTTTTAGAAAAGACTCGACCCTGGCACTCTGTCTCCTATTCCCACCAACAGACTGCTGTGCAAGACTCAGTGTCTTAAAGGCAGGAGCCGTTAATTTCTTTGTATTCCTCACACCTGCCACAGTCCCCAGAATACTTAATGTTACTTAGCTGAACTGAATGGAACATATGTAGGGCCCAGTATACTTAAGATCCAAATGTATCCCCTCCAATGTGTATTCCATTAGAGTGAGTTTCTGTTGATTTCCAATCTGTTTTAAAGTTTCTGATACCCAACTATAAATCCTGTAGCTCCCATTCCCTTTTCCCACAGTCATAACTACTATCTTTTCTCCATCCCTTCTGGAAATGTACATTAACCCTAGCTTTTTTGGGAAGCAGGCATTTCCCTGGTACTTAAGATAAAACTTGGCAAGTTGATTTTTGTTCCTTAAGGATTTCCTCAATACATATTTGATGAAAGCTTGACCCTTTGTTCTGGCAGGTTATGATTCAAGGTTTCTCTAGTCTTTTCTCCACAAACCTTCTCAGTGTGTTGCATGACAAGGTGGACAAGAGCTCATGCTTTAAACACACACATAATTGCTTTCAAGTTTGATTCTGTCACTCATCAGCTCCATGAATATTAAGTCACTAAAGCACTCTGAGCATCATTTTCCTTATCTATAAATTTAGCATAATAGTGCTCATCTCATAGTGTTGTTGTGGGGAGCTGGAGATAATGTAAGTGAAAATCCCTGGCATAAAGTAACTGCTCTAAATGCATCCACCTTCTTCTCCACAAAGTGATTTATGAATTGATGAAGAAATAAATGAATAGCTTTCCCAGGCAGCAATACTAACCTTATTTGTAGAAACCTGTATTACCAGTTTCTGGCTGGGTGCGGTGGCTCACGCCTGTAATCCCAGAACTTTGGGAGGCCAAGGCGGGCAGATCACAAGGTCAGGAGATCGAGACTATCACAAGGTCAGGAGATCGAGACTACCCTGGCTAACATGGTGAAACCCTGTCTCTACTAAAAATACAAAACAATTAGCCGGGCATGGTGGCAGGCGCCTGTAGTCCCAGCTACTCAGGGGGCTGAGGTAGGAGAATGGCATGAACCCAGGAGGCGGAGCTTGTAGTGAGCTGAGACTGCACCACTGCACTCCAGCCTGGGTGACAGAGCGAGACTCCATCTGATGGGGGTGTGGAGAAGAAACCTGTATTACAAGTTTCTAAATACAGGGGCAAACTAGGTCTCTTAGTAGCTTGCCTTGGCCTATCCCTCCCTATCATTTTAGTTTTTGAACTTTGTACTCTTGAGGTATGTCAGTATATCCTGATCAAAGTCAAATCTAGGTGTGACAATGATGTAGGGAGCCTATATAGTAAGGGCCCTCTTACGAGCCTCCTTGAGGCTCTCAGATGTTAAGGCAAAGTCTCTGACCTTTAGGGAATAACCATCCATCAAGGTACATAAATAACAATTACGTATGGTAGAAAATGATGTGACATCAGATGTACAGAGAAAAAGCTATGGCAATTTAATAAAGACAATTTACTTTTTTTTTTTCTCTTTGAGATGGCGTCTCACTCTGTTACCCAGGCTAGAGTACAATGGCGTGATCTCGGCTCACTGCAACTTCCGCCTCCCAGGTTCAAGCGATACTCCTGCCTCAGCATCCCAAGTAGTTGGGATTACAGGCGCGTGCCACCACGCTCGGCTAATTTTTGTATTTTTAGTAGAGAAAGGGTTTTGCCATGTTGGCCAGGCTGGTCTCGAACTCCTGACCTCAGGTGATCTGCCCGCCTTGACCTCCCAAAGTGCTGGGATTACAGACATGAGCCATGATGCCCGGCCGACAATTTACTTTTAGCTAGAGAAGATCAAAAATGAGTTCATGCATTTCAGTCAATAAAGATTTATCATAGATGTTTCATTTTTTTTTTTTTTCTTGAGACGGAGTCTTGCTCTTGTCTCCCAGGCTGGAGTGCAATGGTGCGACCTCGGTTCACTGCAACCTCCACCTCCCAGGTTCAAGCGATTCTCCTGCCTCAGTCTCCTGAGTAGCTGGGATTACAGGCACCCACCACCATGCCCAGTTAATTTTTTGGATTTTTAGTAGAGACAGAGTTTCACCATGTTGACCAGGTTGGTCTCAAATTCCCAACCTCAGGTGATCTACCCTCCTTGGCCTCCCAAAGTGCTGGGATTATAGGCATGAGCCACTGTGCCCGGTCTGTCATAGATGTTTCTGGGCAAGGTGTTATGCTGGACATTAGGGATGCAGAGATTAAAATTATCTTCCAGGCCAGGCACTGTAGCTCACATCTGTAATCCAGCACCTTGGGAGGCCGAGGTGGGCAGATCACCTGAGGTTGGGAGTTACAGACCAGCCCAACCAACATGGAGAAACCCCATCTCTACTGAAAATACAAAATTAGCCGGGCATGGTGGCACATGCTTGTGATCCCAGCTAAGTAAAAAGAATTCATGAATTGGGTCCAGTTTGTGTTGGAACTAAAGACAATGGGGGGAAAAAAACATTAAAGATCTTCATAATAGGACATGGTAAGATTAGAAGTTTGAATTGAGAAGATTAAGTTTGTAGTCTTGTTCAGGATAGGATGGATTAGGACACACCAGGAACAAGAAGGGCAACTAAGAGATCAATAAAATAGCTACTGGCCGGGCGCGGTGGCTCAAGCCTGTAATCCCAGCACTTTGGGAGGCCGAGACGGGCGGATCACGAGGTCAGGAGATCGAGACCATCCTGGCTAACATGGTGAAACCCCGTCTCTACTAAAAATACAAAAAACTAGCTGGGCGAGGTGACGGGTGCCTGTAGTCCCAGCTACTCGGGAGGCTGAGGCAGGAGAATGGCGTAAACCCGGGAGGCGGAGCTTGCAGTGAGCTGAGATCCAGCCACTGCTCTCCAGCCTGGGCGACAGAGCAAGACTCCGTCTCAAAAATAAAATAAAATAAAATAAAATAAAATAGCTACTAAGTAAGCGATAATGAGATGATACAGAATATGGCAGGAGGAATGGAAGGGAGGGGCCAAATGGAAGAAGTGTTGCAGGCAGGCATGTATTGTTTTTGGCAACCTGAGTGTCTCAGAGGATGGTGTACCATTAACAAGTAAGAAACATAAGAGATAAGGCTTGGGGGAAGTGAAAAAAATTCAGTTTGGACACACTAATTCTGAGAGTCTTCAAGAAGCAGTTTCTGTAGATCGGTAAGAGAATTGGCAAGATGGGTTAAGTGGTTAAGAAATGGGAAGTGAGAAAGTAGAGGGCAAATATGACTCCTCTTTTCTGACCTTTGACAATGAGAAAAACAGTTGAGGGTTTTTACTGTCGGATAAATTGGGGAGATTGAGCTTGTTTTAGGATTGAAAGGGAAAATGGAGAAAACTGAAGGTGAAGGAAAGGATAAGAGATAGAGCAAGGTCATAGTATCAGAGGTATTGGTGGAGCAGTTACCCTTGGAAAGATATTTCTATGACAAGAACTTTCAGAAATAGGAGGTCAATAATCTCAGATTCTACTTTAAACTATCTCGCTTTCTTTTTTTCTTTCCTGTGTGGAAAATCTCATCCTGTTTTATTTTTTATTTTTTTCTAGTCCCTTGACAATCAAACCAATTTCTGACTGGCTTGCAACATGGCCTACTTAGTAAGGGACACGTTGCTGAAAAGTAGAGTGGGAGTTGTGTGACTGCATTTCCTGGTGTTCCTGCTGCAGAGAGCTGCTCGTTCAACTGCTTCAGATTTGATATCACAATACTCTGTGACTGGCTTTTTAAAAATCACTGTTTAATTTGGATAGATGTTGATTTTTACAACTCTAACTCATACATTTTTAAAGTCATGAGTAAAACAATAAAACCTCTAGAAGAAAACAAGAGAGTAATTTCATGATCTTAGAACAGGCAAATATTCTTTAAAATAGGACACAAAAAACACCGATCATAAAGGAGGGGAATGGTATAAATTGGGACTATTAAACAATTACAGGCCAGGTGCAGTGGCTCTCACCTGAAATCTCAGCACTTTGAGAGTCTGAGGCAGGACAGCACTTAAGCCCAGGAGTACAAGAACAGCCTGGGCAACATAGTGAGACTCTCTCTCTATTAAAAATAAAGTTAGCATGTGGCATGTGCCTGTAGTCTCAGCTTCTTGGGAGACTGAGCTGGGAGGATAGCTTGAGACTAGGAGTTCAAGGTTGCAATAAGCTATAATTGCACACTACTGCACTCTAGCCTGGGCAACAGAGTTAGACTCTCTCTCAAAAAAAATTTTTTTTAAGCCACAGAGTGAAAGAAGACATTTTTACATAATTTTTTTGGCTGGGTACAGTAGCTCACGCCTGTGTGTGTGTGTGTGTGTGTGTAAATAAAAATAGAGACAGGGTCTCACTGCATTGCCCAGGCTGGTCTCAAACTCCTGGGCTCAAATGATCCACCTGCCTTGGCCTGCAAAAGTGCTGGGATTACAGGTGCGAGCCACCATGCCAAGCTGATAAATTTAAAATACTCATACACAGAATATATAAAGAATTTTTACATATATAAGAAAAAAACAGCCTTGGCTGGGTGTGGTGACTCACACCTGTAATCCCAGCACTTTGGGAGGCCAAGGCAGGCAGATCACTTGAAGTCAGGTGTTCGAGACCAGACTGGCCAACTTGGTGAAACCCTGTCTCTACTGAAAATACAAAAATTAGCCAGGTATGATGGTGTGCATCTGTAGTTCCAACTACTCGGGAGGCTGAGGCATGAGAATTGCTTGAATCGAGGTGGAGGCTGTAGTGAGCCGAGATATGCCACTGCCCTCCAGCCTGGGCAACAGAGCAAGACCCCATATCAAAAACAAAAAGAAAGAAAGAAAAGAAAAAACAGCCTTGTGAGCTTTTGAGATTGCAAAGAAAGAATAAAATAAAATAAAAATCATAAAATGGGCAAATAACATGAATAGGCATTTTATAAAAGACTATCCAGGCCAGGCACAGTGGCTCACGCCTGTAATCTCATCACTTTGGGAGGCTGAGGCAGGTGGATCACCTGAGGTCGGGAGTTCGAGACCAGCCTGACCAACATGGTGAAACCCTGTCTCTACTAAAAATACAAAAAATTAGCTGGGCATGGTGGCAGGTGCCTGTAATTCCAGCTACTCAGGAGGCTAAGCCAGGAAATAAATTTTTTTTTTTTTTTTTTTTTTTTTTTGAGATGGAGTTTCATTCTTGTCACCCAGGCTGGAGTGCAAAGGCGCAATCTCAGCTCACTGCAACCTCAGCCTCCCAGGGTCAAGCGATTCCACTGCCTCAGCCTCCTGAGTAGCTGGGATTATAGGCATGTGCCACCATGCCCAGCTAATTTTGTATTTTTAGTAGAGATGGGGTTACCCCATGTTGGTCAGGCTGTTCTTGACCTCAGGTGATCCATCGGCCTCAGTCTCCGAAAGTGCTGGGATTACAGGCTTAAACCACGGTGCCTGGCCCCCAATAAACATTTTTAAAGCTACTCAAGAGTCTTTAGTCATCAAAGAAGTGTACATTACAACCACAGTGGAATATCACTACATACCCATCAAAATGGCAAAAATGAAAAGGACAGAAAATACCAAGAGTTGGCAAGGAGTTGGGTTTGTTCCAACTCCTTGCCAACTCTTGGTATTTTCTGTCCTTTTCAGCTGAACAAATACATACCCTATGACTCAGCAATTCCAATCTTAGGATATAATAAGTAGAAACAACTGGATTCTATTTAAATATCCTACAGTAAAATGAATGAATAAATTATAGTATAATCATACAGTGTAATACTACTCTATAATAAGAATGAAAGAACCAAAGCTACACACAACAATATGGATAAATTATACAACAGAATGATGAAGCCAGAGACAAAAGAATTAATATTGTATGATTCCACTTACATAAAGTTCAAAACCAAGTAAAGTATCTATTTTGTTAGAAAAGAGGATATTTCTGGTAGTTCAGTGGTTAGGAAAAGGAGAGAAAAGAGGATAATGGTTACCCTTGGTGTGTGGGGGGAAGGGTGTACAATGTAGCAACTGGAAAGGGACAGGAGGAAGATTTCTGGGATAGAGGTGTTATCTTTCTTGAGCTGATAATAGTTACACAGGTGTGCTCAATTTGTGAAAATTCATTGAAATATACACTTATGATTTGTGCCCTTACTCTATATGCAAATTATACTACAGGACTTTAAGTTAGAGGTCTCAAATCTGTCAATATTCTCATAATAGGTTTGAATCAAAACTGTAATTTGTCATTTTTCCTCTGATTTATCTATTTATTAAAATTATCCGTGCTTCTCATTAGTTTCATCCTTCGAAAGCTTTAAGCACCTAATTGTCCACATCTTTAAATGTTCTAATCATTTCCATAGAACAGAATATTACACTAAGTTCTGGACTTTGTGGACCCTCTAGTTGTTACAGAATATAGCTTATCTCCCTTAAAATACACAACACTAATGAAGTTCCTCAAATAACCACATGGATAATAACATCCATTTAGTCTGGAGTCCACAACCATAAAGAAAGTCTAGCATAACTACAACTGTGGAGATCCTCAGTTTGGTAATGCCTTGGTGATTCTTGTTGCCACATTCTAGTCTTCTAGTCTCCTTGAGAACATTTGGATGTTAACATCATGTTCAGAAGGAAATAATGATAATGGAGGGGGATGGATGTCAGCAATGCCTTGGTTTTGGCAGCTTCATTATTCATAAGTTATTCGCCATTCAGAAGAGACAACTATATAAAAATTTCTTCAATACAATAATCTAAATGCTAGAGAAAAAAAAAAAGGAACAAAGTTTTTTTTAATTTTGTTTTTATAGGCAGCCCCTGAAATTGAATAGGTCTAGAGAGACTCCCTGAAATGAACTTTAAAAATAAAACTAGGCTTAATATTAGAGATTCCTGATTTTAAAATGATACATTGCTGGTTCAGAGAATGTGCACTTCTGTTTTGTTTTGTTTTGTTTTGTTTTGTTTTGTTTTGTTTGAGACGGAGTCTCGTTCTGTTGCCCCGAGGCTGGAATACAGTGGTGCCATCTTGACTCACTGCAACCTCCACCTCCCGAGTTCAAGCGATTCTCCTGCCTCAGCCTCTCAAGTAGCTGGGATTACAGGCTTGAGCCACCACGCCCGACCGAATGTGCACGTTTTTATTGGAATTACATTCCACCCAAAATGTGATTTGGAGGGAGATGACATTTTAAATAATGTTTCCATTTGTAATCCAAGAGCATGATGTGTCTTTCCATTTATTCTCCTGGTTTTTAATGGAAAGTTTTGAAGATTTCTCCTTTAGCCCCTGCCCATTTCTTATTCGGCTAATTAGTTTCTAAGTAAACATAAGTGGACTTTAAGATTCCTGGGACTCAGGGGTTCCAAAGGAACCCACGTGATCTTTTTCTTCTTTAAACAGTACATCTAATATAATTGATATGGTTTGGATTTGTTTCCCTGCCCAAATCTCATGTCGAATTGTAATCCCTCCCAATGTTGGAGGAGGGCCTGGTGGGAGGTAATTGGATCATGGGGGTAGATTTTCCCCCTTGCTGCTCTCATGATAGTGAGTGAGTTCTCATGAAATCCGGTTGTTTCGAAGTGTGTAGTATTTCCCCCTTCTCTCCTTCTATCCTGCTCTGGCATGTGAAGATATGCCTACTTCCCCTTCACCTTCATGATAGAAAGTTTCCTGAGGCCTCCCAGCCATGCTATCTGTACAGCCTGCAGAACCTGAGCCAATTAAACCTCTTTTCTTTTTTTTGAAACAGTCTCACTCTGTTGCCAGGCTGGAGTGCAGTGGTGCAATCTCAGCTCACTGCAACCTCTGCCTCCGGAGTTCATGCTATTCTCCTGCCTCAGCCCCCCGAGTAGCTGGGATCACAGGTGTGTGCCACCACGCCCAGCTAATTTTTTTTTTTTTTTTTTTTTTTTTTTGAGATGGAGTCTCACTTTGTCGCCCAGGCTGGAGAGCAGTGGCTTGATCTCAATTCACTGCAAACTCTGCCTCCTGGGTTCGAGTGATTCTCTCGCTTCAGCCTCTCAAATAGCTGGGATTACAGGCATGTACCAACATGCCCGGCTACTTTTTGTATTTTTAGTGGAGACAGGGTTTCACGATGTTGGTCAAGCTATTCTCGAACTCCTGACCTCATGATCCGCCCACCTTGGCCTCCCAAAGTGCTGGGATTACAGGCATGAGCCACCTCGCCCGGCTACCTCTTCTCTTTATAAATTACCTAGTCTCAGGCTAGGCACAGTGGCTCATGCCTGTAATCCCAGCACTTTGGGAGACTGAGCGGGGCAGATTGCTTGAGTTCGAGACCAGCCTGGCCAATATGATGAAACCCTGTCTCTACTAAAAATACAAGAAAAAAATTAGCCAGGTGTGGTGGTGAGGGCCTGCAATCCCAGCTACTGGGGAGGCTAAGGCCGGAGAATCGCTTGAACCTGGGAGGCAAAGGTTGCAGTGAGCCAAGATCATGCCATTGTACTCTAGCTTAGGCAATAAGAGCGAAACTCCATCTCAAAAAAAAACAAACAAAAAAAAGAACACAGAAGTCTGTGTGTGGTGACTCACACCTGTAATCCCAGCATTTTGAGAGGCTGAGGCAGGAGGATAGCTTGAGCCAGATGTTCAAGACCAGCCTGGGCAAGATAGCAAGACCCATCTCTGCAAAAGAGTTTTAAAAATTAGCCAGCCATGGTGGTGTGCATCTGTAGTCCCACCTACTCAGGAGAGTGAGGCAGAAGGATTACTTGAGCCCAGCAATTTGAGACTGCCATGAGCTATGATCACAATACTGCATACACACTGTTGCCTGGGCAACAGAACAGGACCCTGTCTCTAACAAACAACAACAACAACAACAACAAAAACAAAACAACAGGGTCAGGCACAGTGGCTCACGCCTGTGATCCCAGGACTTTGGGTGGCTAAGATGGGTGGATTACGTGAGGTCAGGAGATCGAGACCAATCTGGCCAACATGGTGAAACCTTGTCTCTACTAAAAATACAAAAAATTTAGCTGGGCATGGTGGTGAGTGCCTATAATCCCAACTACTCAGGAGGCTGAGGCAGGAGAATTGCTTGAACCCAGGAGGCAGATGTTGTGGTGAGCTGACATCATGCCACTGCACTCCAGCCTGGGCCACAGAGGAAGACTCCATCTCAAAAAATAAAACGTAAAAATAAAAATGAGGGTCCACGATAGAATGAAATGACAAGTCAGGCTGGGAGAAAATATTTGCAAAAGACATATCTGATAAAGGAGTGTTATCTAAAATATACAAAGAACTCTTTGGCCAAGTGCGGTGGCTCGCATCTGTAATTCCAGCACTTTGGGAGCCCAAAGCAGGCGAATCACTTGAGGCCAGGAATTCAATACCAGCATGGCCAACATGGTGAAACCCTGTCTCTACTAAAAATATTAAAAAATAAAATATGCAAATAACTTAAAATGCAACCATTTTTTTAAAAATCTGATTTAAAAATTGAGCTAAAGACCTGGACAGACACCTCACTAAAGAAAATCTACAGGGGCCAGGCATGGTAGCTCACGCCTATATTCCCAGCACTTTGGGAGGCTGAGGCAGGCAGGTCACGAGGTCAGGTGATCAAGACCATCCTGGCTAACACGGTGAAACCCCATCTCTACTAAAAATATAAAAAATTAGCCGGGCATGATGATGGGCGCCTGTAGTCCCAGCTACTCTACTCGGGAGGCTGAGGCAGGAGAATGGTGTGAACCCGGGAGGCGGAGGTTGCAGTGAGCTGAGATCGCGCCATTGCACTCCAGCCTGGGCAACAGAGACTCCATCTCAAAAAAAACAAAAAGAAAAGAAAAAAAAGAAAATATACATGGAGCTGGGCATGGTGGCTCACACCTGTAATCCCAGCACTTTGGGAGGCCAAGGCAGGTGGATTACTTGAGGTCAGAAGTTCGAGACCAGCCTGGCCAACATGGTGAAACCCCCATCTCTACTAAAAATACAAAAATTAGCCAGGTGTGGTGGTGTGCACCTATAATCCCAGGTACTAGGGAGGCCAAGGCATGATAATTCCTTGAACCGGGGAGGCAGAGGTTGCAGTGAGCCGAGATTGCATCACTGTCCTCCAGCCTGGGTGACAGAGAGAGACTCCATCTGAAAAAAAAACAAAAAAAAACAAAAAAACCACGAAACAAAATAAAACAAAACAAAGAAAGCAAAGAAGATATATAGACAGAAAATAGGGGCTGGGCGTAGTGGCTGATGCCTGTAATCCCAGCAGCACTTTGGGAGGCAAAGATGGGCAGATCACTTAAGGTCAGGAGTTTGAGAACAGATGGAAAATAGACATATGAAAAGATGTTCCACATCATATGGCATTAGGGAAAACCAAATTAAGACAACAATGAGATACAACTACACACCTATTAAAATGGCCAAAATTCAGAACAATGACAATACCAAAACTGGTGAGGATATGGACCAACAGGGATTCTCATTCATTACTGATAGGAATGCAAAATGATATAGCCAGTTTTGGTTTGTTTTTGTTTTTGTTTTTAACTATCCAGTTAAATGACAAGGAATGATACAGCCACTTTGGAAGACAGTTTAGTAGCTTCTTACAAGATTAAACATAATCTTACCTTACAATCCATTATCAATCATACTCCTTGGTATTTACCTAAGCAGTTGAAAACATATCTACACAGAAATCTGCATACAGATGTTCATAGGAACTTTATTCATAATTGCCAAAACTTGTTTTCTGTTTTTTGTTGTTGTTGTTGTTGTTTTTTGTTTTTTTGAGACAGAGTTTCACTCTTATTGCCCAGGCTAGAGTGCAATGGCACAATCTCAACACACAACCTCCGACTCCTGGGTTCAAGCAATTCTCTGACCTCAGTCTCCCAAGTAGCTGGGATTCCAGGCATGTGCCACCACGCCCGGATAATTTTGTACTTTTAGTAGAGACAGGGTTTCTCCATGTTGGTCAAGCTGGTCTCAAACTCCTGACCTCAGATGATCCGCCCGCCTCTGCCTCCCAAACTGATGAGATTACAGGCGTGAGCCACCACTCCCAGCCAATTGCCAAAACTTGGAAGCAACCAAGATGTTTCTCAGTAGGTGAATGATAAACTGTGATACATTCAGACAATGGAAAGACATGGAGGAAAGTTAAATCCATATTACTAAGTGAAAGAAGTGGATCTAGGCCGGGCACTGTGGCTCACACCTGTAATCCTAGCACTTTGGGAGGCCAAGGCGGGTGGATCACCCGAGGTCAGGAGTTTAAGACCAGTCTGGCCAACATAGCAAGACCCTGTCTCTACTAAAAATACAAAAATTAGCTGGGTGTGGTGGCAGGCATCTGTAATCCTAGCCACTTGGGAGGCTGAGGCAGGAGAATTGCTTGAACCCCAGAAGCGGAGGTTGCAGTGAGCCAAGATCACACCATTGCAAGCCAGCCTGGGCAACAGGAGCGAAATTCCGTCTCAAAAAGAAAAAAAAAAAAAAAAAAAGAAGTCGATCTGAAAGCCTCTGTACTTCATGATTTCAATTATATGACATTCTGGAAAAGGCAAAAATATAGAGACAGTAAAAGGATCAGTGATGGCCGGGTGCGGTGGTGGCTCACACCTGTAATCCCAGCACTTTGGGAGGCCGAGGCAGGCGGATCATTAGGTCAAGAGATCAAGACCATCCTGGCCAATATGGTGAAACCCTGTCTCTACTAAAAATACAAAAAATTAGCTGGGCATGGTGGCACACACCTGTAGCCCCAGCTACTTGGTGGGGTGAGTCAGGATAATCGCTTGAACCTGGGAGGCGGAGGTTGCAGTGAGCCGAGATCGCACCACTGCACTCCAGCCTGGCGACAGACTGAGACTCTGTCTTAAAAGAAAAAAAAAAAAAAATCAGTGGTTCCCAGGGGTTAGGAAGGAGAGAGAGAGATGTCTAGGTGGAGCACAGAGGAGTTTTAGTGCAGTGAAAATACTCTGTATGATATTAAAATGGTGGATACATGTAATTATACATTTGTCCCAACTGACAGGCTGTACACCAAGAAAGAACCCTAATGTAAACTGTGGACTTTCATAATGATGTGTCAATGTAGGTTCATCAGTTCTAACAAATGTACCACTCTGGTGGGGGATGATGATAATGGAGGAAGATATGCGTGCGGGTAGGCAGGGGGTATATGGGAAATCTGTGCATTTTTCTCTCTATTTTGTTGTGAACCTAAAATTGCTCTAGAAAAATAAAGTCTTAAAAAAAGAAAAAAAGTAGGACCCTAAAGGGATTTTGTTTATGTAGGTTAAATCTACAGATACAGTTTTAACTTATGGCAAAATTGAGAGGAAGGTATAGATTCCCGTTGCTGTGGTTTGAACATGTCCCCATAGTTTATGTGGCTCCCCAATTTTTTTTCTGTTTTGGAAATTAAAGTTTTTTAATAAAAATAATAAAAATATATAAAAATATATATTTAATAAAAATATATAATATATATTTAAAAATATATTTTTTAAAAAAATATTTAATAAAAATATATTTCTAATAAAAATAATTTTAATAAAAATAAAAAAGTATCATATATGTTAACATATATGATACAATAAGAAATATATATTTGGTCTTTGCTCCTGGTTTTTATTTATTTTTATTTATTTATTTATTTATTTTTGAGACAGAGTTTTGCTCTTGGTGCCCAGACTGGAGTGCAACGGCACCGTCCCGGCTCACTGCAACCTCTGCTTCCCGGGTTCAAGTGATTCTCCTGCCTCAGCCTCCCGAGTAGCTGGGATTACAGGCGACCGCCATGACGCCTGGTTAATTTTTGTATTTTTAGTAGAGATGGGTTTCTCCATGTTGGTCAGGCTGGTCTCGAACTCCCAACCTCAGGTGATCCGCTGGCCTTGGCCTCCCAAAGTGCTGGGATTACAGGCGTGAGCCACTACACCCGGCAGAAAATTTGTTGCTGTTGTTGTTGTTGTTTGCTTTTGTTTGTTCGATGAGATGGAGTCTCGCTCTGTCGCCAGGCTGGAGTGCAGTGGCGCGATCTTAGCTCACTGCAACCTCTGCCTCCTGGGTTCAAGTGATTCTCCTGCCACAGCCTCCCGAGTAGCTGGGACTATAGGCATACACCACCACGCCCAGCTAATTTTTGTATTTTTTAGTAGAGATGGGGTTTCACCATGTTGACCAGAATGGTCTGGATCTCTTGACCTCATGATCCACCCACCTCGGCCTCCCAAAGTGCTGGGATTACAGACATAAGCCACCGTGCCTGGCTACTGAAAATTTTTTTACAGACTGAAGCCAGGGTTAAAGACTGAAGCCAGGGCACTGTGGCTCACACCCGTAATTCCAACACTTTGGGAGACCAACGTAGGAGGATCACTTGAGCCCAGGAGTTCGAGGCCATCCTGGGCAACATGGTGAAACCCTATCTCTACATAAAATACAAAAAAAAAAAAAAAAAATTAGCTGGGTGTGGTGGCATCCACCTGCTGTTCCAGCTACTTGGGAGGCTGTGTTGGGAGGATCACCTGAGCCAGGGCAGTAGAGGCTGCAGTGAGCCATAATAGCCTCACTGCACTCCAGCCTAGGAGACACAATGAGACCTTGTCTCAAAATAAATAATAAAATAAAAAGATTGACGAAAGGGCCAGAGTCCTTTGACTCAGTCCTTGGCTAGGAACCCAAAACCTTCTGCAGAAGAGAGGGTAAAATTATCTGGGGGTGGAGAAAAGAAGTTCCTGAAACTAGAATATCAAAATGTAAAGGTTGAAGGGATTATGATGTTGGTATATTTATAGGAACATACTTCCTATGAAGTGATTGCATTTCTTTAAGGCTAAATAGGAACCAGTAAGATTGCTCAAGCCCACCTAGCGCAGAGTATAAGCTGGAATTCTGGTAGAGACAAATTCTCCACTGCATAACCCTCTGCGAAGTACTTCCCGGGGCTTATGGCAGAAGCCGCTGAGCACCTCCCAGAAACAACTACTGGGTCTTTAGACTAGAGAATTTCCACTTGAGGGGCATTTAGTGCCTTGCTGTGAAACCTTAGCTGAAACTCTTCCTATGACACTTGAAATACCCATGCTGTCTTGGGTGATGTCAGAGAAACATTCTAATGTGGGTGGCAGTGCCCAGAAGAGCTCCATAATAAAATGGAAATGGTTTATAGAGGATCATGCTACCTAGGGAATGCGAGAAAGAGATACTCTTGAACAGGGAGTTTCTTTTCCCCTAGGACTGACTCTGGAACTGTGTGAGAAACTGTTGGATTCTACAGTGCCTGGTAAACAGTTCTCAACTGACCAACCAAGAGGTGCTTGGTTCGTGGATAGCAATTCCTAAGAAAATGGACACCATCTTGTTTGGAAGGCTAATACTTTGATCCAAGAAGGTAAAACCAGATCTGCTTGGTGGGCTGAATTGCATGCTGTTTTTCTAACACTGATGGAAGAGTTGAACAATTGTACAAGCCCCTGTGTTTGGGTTTTTACTGACTCATGGGCAGTGACCAATGTACCTGACCATACACTCAGCCTAGAGAGCCATGGAAACCTGGCCTATTAAAAGAATGCCCATATGGAGTAAGCCCTATGGAGATTTGAGAGGCCGTTAAAGTAGAACACATCAATACCTATCAGAACTCCCTTTCAGGTTTGGAAAGTGACTGGAATTGACAAGCAGATATCCCCATGTGCTCCCTTGAGGTGGCCACCTGGATTCATGAAATGAGCGGATATGGGGGTATTATAGCACTACAGAGATGGGCTGAATGTAGACATGTTCCTTTTGCACCCTCTGAGGCACAAATTGCCAGGAAGAACTGTTCTGTTTCTCAGCAAGAGAGAAAGAGAGTGCTCATGGCTGTGGGGCAGACTTCCTGGTGAGAAGGCCCTGATCACAGCTGGCAAGTGAGACTGATGTTAGTAACCCTAGGGGGCTACAAATGGGTCTTGGACAGGAATAGACACTGACTCTGGAGTGGGCTTTGCTTATCCAGTGGAAAATGAAAATGCTCTGAGTCCCATTAAAAAAAACAAACAGAGGCTGGGGACAGTGGCTCACAGCTGTAATCTCAGCACTTTGGGAGGCCAAGGCGGGGAAATCAGGAGGTCAGGAGTTCAAGACCAGCCTGACCAACATGGTGAAACCCCGTCTCTACTAAAAATGCAAATACAAAAATTAGCCAGACGTGGTGGCACGCACCTGTAATCCCAGCTACTCATGAGGCTGAGACAGGAGAATCGCTTGAACCCGGGAGGCGGAGGTTGCAGTGAGCCAAGATCACGCCACTGCACTCCAGCCTGGGTGACAGAGCGAGACTCCATCTCAAAAAAAAAAAAAGCATGGATTTGGATGGCTGACCATAACTTTTCAGACCAAAGAACACCCTCACTGCACAGCCCATAACATCCAACAATGGGCAGAGAGATATCCTCCTTAGAGTAATAGTTTGATGTAGAAATAAAACAGGCAACTGAAGCATTGGTTGTCTAAAACAAGGGGTGATAAAAGCATACAGAGCTGGTTTACATGCCTTCATGAGTGTGTACTCACACTCAACATGAATAGGACTAGAGTGTCCCTGCAAGATTCTTTCTCTATTTCTCTGGTTGATCTGGGGAAGTGAGGGTGGGAAGGATGCTGCTATGACTATGCAGTTCTTGCCAAAGGAGGAGTATGCTAGTATAAGGACTACACTATTTTCTTTCTTCCCCAAATCACCCCAGGGGGGAAAAAAAAAAACAACTATTTTTCCTCCCCTTCTCATGCACCACCAGTCCTAGGACCAACCACAGGGTTGCAACTACAAGTGCTGGAACAGCAGGGATGATTTCTAAGCAAAAAACTATAACTATGTTTTTAAGCCTTATGTCAAAATTCCTAAGGGCCTGACTGGGGTGATTTGTGCCTTCACCCCAACTAGCAAAATTGAGGCTAACAGTGAATG
This sequence comes from Rhinopithecus roxellana, assembly GCF_007565055.1. NCBI lineage: Eukaryota > Metazoa > Chordata > Mammalia > Primates > Cercopithecidae > Rhinopithecus > Rhinopithecus roxellana. The sequence goes on from NC_044553.1 coordinate 37,521,307, forward strand.
CAGCTATATTGCCTAGAGGTAAAAATAGCTCATTTTGCACGTATGTAACCTTACCCTATCTGAATGGGAGTGGAATGAGGAGGAGTTACTTGTTAGACTTGTATTGCTACCTGCAATCTAGGCCAGCATGGTGGCAAGTCTAATGTTCCTTCCAAAGGTGAAAATGTTTGGTTATTAATGGAGAGGAGAAATAGTAGCTGAGAGTAAAGAAATAAATTGATTATTAATTGAGGAAAATTCAACATTATGTTAACAATTCGAAAGAGTCTCAGAGCAAGAGATGACATTGTCCCTTAGCTCAATTATCCCAGATGCCTGAAAGGGTAAAGCTGTCTATTTACCAAGGCCACTCCTGCTTTCGGGGAACTTGACGAGATTGAGAGGAAACCTGCAAACCTGAGTGACTTCATCCTGGGAGACATTCTTACACTATGATGGACTGGATTAATTATAAATGATTGTGCATAACATATATTTTTGATGTAAAGGATCCATAATCAAAAACCAGGGGGTGGCCAATCGTGTTATGATATTATTGGTTTTTGTCTACGGTTCCTGGTTCATAACTCCCATAGCTCTTGTTACAGTCTTTTGTTATAATGTTGGGTGTGTTAGGCCTCAGGGGCAGGCCTCTGACCTTCTCCTGCCCTCCTTTCTCTCTTAAGTTCCCCTGACTTTCTAGTCGTGTATCTTAAGACCTCCCATGAGTGGGTCCCACTGTATACCCTGGGGGAAGGAATGCTGATGTCACGAAGCTTCCATAAAAATCCCAGAGGGGCCAGGCACGGTTGCTCATGCCTGTAATCCTAGCACTTTGGGAAGCCAAGTCAGGCAGATCACTTGAGGTCAGGAGTTTGAGACCAGCCTGGCCAACATGGTGAAACCCCGTCTCTACTAAAAATACAAAAATTAACTGGAAATTGCTTGCACCCGGGAGCCGGAGGTTGTAGTGAGCTGAGATTGTGCCACTGCACTCCAACCTGGGGAGCAGAGCGAGACTCTGTCTCAAAAAAAAAAAAAAAACAACCAAGAAGACAGGGTTCAGTGAGCTGTCGGATATCTCAACACATGGAGGCTGTGGAGACTGGCACACGCAGAGAGGGCATGGAAGCTCTGTGCCTCTTCATACCTCGCCCTACATATCTCTTCATCTACATGCTTTGTAATATCCTTTATAATAAACCAGTAAACGTGAAAAAAAAAATTGGCAAGAAGAGTGACATTGTTTTACATTTTTACAAATCTCTTCAATGTTTGGCTTAATAGAAAACAGATGGACTCTCATCTGCTTCTGCATTTGATTTACTAGTACAGGCTCTGAAAAATTCCACTGTACATTTGTTTTGTTTTGTTTTGAGACAGAGTCCGGCTCTGTTACCCAGGCTGGAGTGCAGTGGCACGATCTTGGCTCACTACAACCTCCGCCTCCTGGGTTCAAGCGATTCTCCTGCCTCAGCCTCCCAAGTAGCTGGGATTACAGGCACGCCACCACGCCCGACTAATTTTTGTATTTTAGTAGAGATGAGGTTTCACTACGTTGGCCAGGCTGGTCTCGAACTCCTGACCTCCAGTGATCTGCCCACCTTGGCCTCCCAACCAAAGTAGTGGGATTACAGGCATGAGCCAACCTACCCGGCCAGCCTTTTTTTTTTTTTTTTCCTTTTTTTGAGACAGATTCTCACTTTGTCCCCCAGGCTGGAGTACAGTGGTACTCAGCTCACTACAACCTTCAGCGCACTACAAACTCCGCCTTCCAGGTTCAAGCAATTCTCCTGCCTCAACCTCCCAAGTAGCTGGGATTACAGGTGCCTGCCACCACGTCTGGCTAATTTTTGTATTTTTAGTAGAGATGGGATTTCACCATGTTGGCTAGGCTGGTCTCAAATTCCTGACCTCAGGTGATTCACCCGATTCAGCCTCCCAAAGTGCTGGGATTACAGGCATGAGCTACCGTGCCTGGTCTCTAAAGATTTTTAATAAACTTCCACTCCTGGTCTGAAATTTGCCTTGGTCTCTTTTTCTGCCTTATGCCCCTCAGTCAAATTCTTCCCACTGAGGAGGCAAGAATTGAGATTGCTGCATATGGATTCACCACTGGTATCTCAGATACCTTCTCCCTGTAACAGTCCCAGTGACTCATGAGGATTGCTTGAGCACAGGAGTTCGAGGCCAGCCTGGACAACATAGCAGGATTCCATCTGTAAGGGAAAAAAAAAGTAATTGTAGACGCACTGTATAATTTGAATGTATTTGCATAAAAACGTAAATAAATAAATGTAGGGAATTTAAAAATTAAAATTAAGTGTGTTTTAAAAGTTACTTTTCTGGCCAGGTGCGGTGGCTCAAGCCTGTAATCACAACACTTTGGGAGGCCGAGGCAGGCAGATCACAAGGTCAGGAGATCGAGACCATCCTGGCTAACACTGTGAAACCCCATCTCTACTAAAAATACAAAAAAATTAGCCAGGCATGGTGGTGGACACCTGTAGTCCCAACTACTTGGGAGGCTGAGGCAGGAGAATGGCATGAACCTGGGGGGCGGAGCTTGCAGTGAGCGGAGTTCATGCCACTGCACTCCAGCCTGGGCAACAGAGCAAGACTCCATCTCAAAAAATAAAATAAATAAATAAATAAATAAATAAACAAAAGTTACTTTTCTAGGATATTTAAAATTATTAAAAACAAAAGGCAGAATACAAATTATAAGAAATAAAAATAAAACTTCAAATTTATTTGAATAAAGTTGAAAATTTTAATGTCTTGAAAATGTCATTAAATCTTGTGAAAAATAAAACTATCCACAATATATTTTTTTGCAAGATGGAGTCTCGGGCAGGTGCGAAAGCTCACACCTGTAATTTCAGCACTTTGGGAGGCTGAGGCAGGTGGATCACTTGAGGTCAGGTATTCAAGACCAGCCTGGCCAACAGGGTGAAACTCTATCTCTACTAAGAATACAAAAATTAGCCAGGCATAGCACATGACTGTAATCCCAGCTACTCAGGAGGCTGAGGCAGGGGAATCCCTTGAATCTGGGAGGTGGAGGTTGCAGTGAGCCGAGATCATGCCACTGCACTCCAGCCTGGATGACAGAGTGAGACTCCATCTCACAAAACCCTGATATATGGCAATGGTTTTCAAATTGCAGTCTGGGAATCCCAGGAGGCCCCCAATTTCATTTTGGGGATTCAAAATATCAAAACTATTCTCTTAATATAGGTTGAGTATCTCTTATTTGAAATGTTTAGGACCAGCCTGGGCGCCTGTAATCTCAGCACTTTGGGAGGCTGAGGCAGGTGGATCACCTGAGGTCAGGAGTTTGAGACCAGCCTAGCCAACATGGGGAAACCCCACCTCTACTAAAAATATAAAAAATTAGCCGGGCGTGGCAGCAGGCACCTGTAATCCCAGCTACTTGAGGAGGCTGAGGCAGAAGAATCTCTTGAACCCAGAGGCAGAGGTTTCAGTGAGCTGAGATTGCACCATTGCACGCCAGGCTAGGCAACAAAAGCAAAAGTCTGTCTCAAAAGAATAAAAAAAAAAAATTTAGGACCAGAAGTGTTTCAGATTTCAAATATTTTTAGATTTTGGAATATTTGTATTACCAATCAAGCATTTCAAATCTGAAAATATGAAATTCTCCAATGAGCATTTCTTTTTTAAAATTTTAAAAATAGGGTCGGTCATGGCGGCTCATGCCTGTAATCCCAGCACTTTGGGAGGCCGAGGTGGGTGGGTCACCTGAGGTCAAGGATTCAAGACCCCATCTCTACTAAAAACACAAAATTTAGCCAGGCGTGGTGGCAGGTGCCCGTAGTCCCAGCTACTTGGGAGGCTGAGGCAGGAGAATCACTTGAACCTGGGAAGTGGAGGTTGTCCCAGCGAGCCAAGATTGTGCCACTGCACTCCAGCCTGGGCAACAAGAGGGAAACCTCATTTCAAAAAAAGAAAAAGAAAGAAGAAAAAAGTTTAGAGTAGGAAAGAAAGGGAAGTACACTTGGAAGAAACCCAAGAAGGCAACTTGAAGGACAAGTGCGGCATTTGACTTTTTTTTGGTTTTGTTTTTCTTTTTTTTTTGAGACAGAGTTTCGCTGTTGTTGCCCAGGCTGGAGTGCAGCAACACAATCTCAGTTCACTGCAACCTCCGCCTCCTGGGTTCAAGCGATTCCCCTGCCTCAGCCTCCTGAGTAGCTGGGATTACAGGCTCTCGCCACCACACCCGGCTAATTTTTGTATTTTTAGTAGAGACAGGGTTTCACCATGTTGGTCAGGTTGGGCTCAAACTCCTGACCTCATTATCTGCCCGCCTTGGCCTCCCAAAGTGCTGGGATTGCAGGTGTGAGCCACCACGCCTGGTTCCATTTTGTCTCTCAATGAACTTGCTGGAGCTCACTTGCCCAATTCCTGCAACTGTATTGAAAGCTGATTACCAATCTTAAGTTACCACTTTAGTGTGAAAGCTGTGGACCATCAGGAAATTGCCTCTCTCTGGTGTTGACTGCCAATTATCATTTTTAGAGAGGTAGTGTAATAACTGCCAGACTATCACCTGATGGTCACCTGACCTTCCTGGTGGGGTGAGAGGGAAGCCCTCTTCTGCCCCACTCATGCCTGAGTAACTACCTGTAACACGACTACAGGCACACATCCTGGCTTACAATTATATTCTGTTTTTAAATCCTAGACTATGACCCTCAAGAAAACACAAATTATAATTTTGTAAAAAATCTTGATTATACAATATGATTAATGACTTTGCTAAAATGAAAATAAAATAGGCCGGGCGCGGTGGCTCAAGCCTGTAATCCCAGCACTTTGGGAGGCCGAGGCGGGCGGATCACGAGGTCAGGAGATCGAGACCATCCTGGCTAACACTGTGAAACCCCGTCTCTACTAAAAAATACAAAAAAACTAGCCGGGCGAGGTGGCGGGCGCCTGTAGTCCCAGCTACTCGGGAGGCTGAGGCAGGAGAATGGCGGTAACCCCGGGAGGCGGAGCTTGCAGTGAGCTGAGATCCGGCCACTGCACTCCAGCCCGGGCGACAGAGCGAGACTCCGTCTCAAAAAAAAAAAAAAAAAAAAAAAAAAAAAAAAAAGAAAATAAAATAAATTTAATGAAGTAAATATAAAATAATTTTATAATCGTATAGGCCTTCATTTTTATACCATTTCAGACTTTAATGGACTATCAACCAAACACTCAGACATACGTGCTGGTAATTAAATTCACTTGGTATTATGCCGGGCATAACACTCATTTTTTTAGGATTTTTTTTTTTAAACGGAGTCTTTCTCTGTCACCCAAGCAGGAGCACAGTGGCCCGATCTCGGCTCACTGCAACCTCCATCTCCCGGGTTCAAGTGATTCTCCTGCCTCAGCCGCCGCAGTAGCTGGGATTACAGGCACCGCCCACCACACCCAGGTAATTTTTTTTTTTTTTTTTTTTTTTTTTGAGACGGAGTCTCGCTCTGTCGCCCGGGCTGGAGTGCAGTGGCGGGATCTCAGCTCACTGCAAGCTCCGCCTCCCGGGTTGACGCCATTCTCCTGCCTCGGCCTCCCGAGTAGCTGGGACTACAGGCACCCACCACCTCGCCCGGCTAGTTTTTTGTATTTTTTAGTAGAGACGGGGTTTCACCATGTTAGCCAGGATGGTCTCGATCTCCTGACCTCGTGATCCGCCCGTCTCGGCCTCCCAAAGTGCTGGGATTACAGGCTTGAGCCACCGCGAATTTTTGTATCTTTTTTTAGTAGAGACTGGGTTTCTCCATGTTGGTCAGGCCAGTCTCGAACTCCTGACCTCAAGTGATCCACCCACCTCAGCCTCCCAAAGTGGTAGTATTAAAGGCGTGAGCCACTGTGCCCAACTTGAGTTTTTTTTTTTTTTTAATTATTAAAATGTAAATGCAGGAGGATAGAACATATTTTTTGTAACAGTTTGTTAGCTTGTCTTATAACTTCAATATTTGCATATATGGACTGGGTGTGGTGGCTTACCCCTGTTATCCCAGTACTTTAGGAGGTGGAGGCAGGTGGATCACCTGAGGCCAGGAGTTCGAGATCAGCCTGGGCAACATGGTGAAATCCCATCTTTACTAAAAATACAAAAAAAATTAGCCGGGTGTCATGGCACATGCCTGTAATCTCAGCTACTCGGGAGGCTGAGGCAGGAGAATCACTTGAACCTGGGAGGCAGAGGGTGCAGTGAGCCGAGATCATGCCATTCTCCACTCCACCATGAGTGACAGAGTGAGACTCTGTCTCAAAACGTAAACAAAAAATGTACATATATGACTAAAAAAAATCCCAAAAAACGAATAAATAAATGTTTACATATATGATATATAAACCTTCATTTGTCCTTGTGTCCTGGGTCCCAAAAATATTAAGGGTAAGTCTGTTCCTCTAATTCACTCCAATCTCAGTCCAAACACTGAACTTGGGTCTACCACAGGCCCAATCCTGCCATGTGGGTGGAGTGCCTGACAGTCGGGGGAGAGAGGGAAATAAACTTTTGGGTACTTCAAGCAAATGCTACCTTGTAATGAGGCTTTCTCCCTTTGGTCACTGGCCTGGACCCTATATTATTTGGAGTCTAGAAGGTCCAAGTTATGAACAAGATTACATCTAGCTACATTACATTTAAAAAAAGGTCTAGCCCTCAATTTCAGGGCATCTAGGTATAACAGGATGCTTCCTCTTGCCCCTGTGGTGGCTGTTGAACCCACTAGGTCCTGTAGTCAAAATCATTAGTCCCTCCCTCCCAGTCCCGTCCACATGGAACACACAGGTTGCCAGGATCAATTCATGCCCCTTCTCTCCACCTTCAGCAAGCACTTTGCCTTGAGAGGAATGACAGCCATCGTTACTTTACTTTCCCTTGGGCAAGAGACTCTCCTGTTCCTTCTTACTGGGTCCAGGGATAACAAGAGTGGCATTAAAGTCTGAGTTCTGGCCAGGGGCCATGGCTCATGCCTGTAATCCCAGCACTTTGGAAGGCCAAGGCAGGAGGATCACTTAAGGCCAGGAGTTCCAGACCAGCCTGGGCAACATGACGTGACCCCATCTCTATTTCTAAAATTTTTTTTTTGTTTTTGGTTTTGTTTTTGTTTTTGTTTTGAGACAGAGTCTCGCTCTGTCGCCCAGGCTGGAGTGCAGTGGCCAGATCTCAGCTCACTGGAAGCTCTGCCTCCCGGGTTTATGCCATTCTCCTGCCTCAGCCTCCCGAGTAGCTGGGACTACAGGTGCCGCCACCTCGCCCAGCTAGTTTTTTGTATTTTTTTAGTAGAGACGGGGTTTCGCCGTGTTAGCCAGGATGGTCTCGATCTCCTGACCTCGTGATCTGCCCGTCTTGGCCTCCCAAAGTGCTGGGATTACAGGCTTGAGCCACCTGCGCCCAGCCTATTTCTAAAAATTTTTAAGAAGGGCTGGCCACAGTGGCTCACACCTATAATCTCAGCACTTTAGGAGGCCAAGGCAGGCAGATCACTTGAGGTCAGGACTTCAAGACCAGCCTGGCCAACATGGTGAAACCCTTTCACTAATAAAAATACACAAATTAGTTGGGCATGGTGATGTGCGCCTATAACCCCAGCTACTCAGGAGGCTGAGGCAGGAGAATTGCTTGAACCCAGGAGATAGAGGCTGCAGTGAGCTAAGATTGCTCTACTGCACTCCAGCCTGGGCGACAGAGTGAGACTCCATCTCAAAACAAAAAAACTGTATATATATATTATGAGTTCTCTATAATCTTCTTGGTTACAGCAAAAATATCTGTACTTTCAAACCTAGAAAATCAATCTTTTTGTTATGCTGAAACAATGACCCCACATGACCCCAAATTATTCCATGTTGCTCCAGATTTCTCCAAGGTTTGGCCAGGGATTGGGAGGCCATTAATTATTGTTAAGTTATGCACTCAAGGGACTGAACCCTTCATTACTGTCAGATATCAGGATCATTGAGGGGAGAGAGGGAATTTAAACTAAAATTCAAAGAGCCAAATTATGCACCCATTTGGCACAAATTTACAAATTAAAAACATCCTTAACCAGCTCTGGATGTTTTGTTTGTATTAGGGAGGCTTAAAAGGAATGTCTTCGCTGTCACCAAGTGGATCCTGCCCTCTTTTTTTGTCCACTTCTGCTTCACAAAGAGTAAAAACAATGCATGCTTGTGTTATCTTGTGACTTAAACTTGCAGCTTGGCCGGGCGCAGTGGCTCACACCTGTAATCCCAGCACTTTGCGAAGCTGAGGCAGGCAGATTACTTGAGGTCAGGAGTTCATGACCAGCCTGGCCAACATGGTGAAACCCCATCTCTACAAAAACACAAAAATTAGCCTGGCGCGGTAGTGGGCGCCTGTGGTCCCAGATACTCAGGAGGCTGTGGTGGGAGGATCACTTGAACCTGGGAGGTAAAGTTTGCAGTGAGCCAAGATGGCTCCACTGTACTCCAGCCTGGGTGACAGAGTGAGACCCTGTCTCAAAAAAACCCAAAAAACAAAAAAAACTTGCAGCCATAAATTTAAGCAGCTGATAAAGGGCAACAGAGGAAAAAGAATGGCATGAGAGAAACAAAGTTTGCGAAGTATTTTGAGACCCTTGGAAAACTATGAAGTCATTTTCAGCCATAATATGTCCACACACCAAAACAGCAGCTTGAACCAGATGAAATGTCATTTTGATAAGTCAAATAGTCAGATACTGGCAATTTCACATGGTTCAACCTAATATATGTCTCTTCCCTCAAAATATTCAGTGCCAACAAACCAAATAAATATGCCTCAGCCGGCTGAGCGCAGTGGATTACACCTGTAATCCCGGCACCTTGGGAGGCCGGGGCGGGCATATCATGAAGTCAAGAGATTGAGACCATCCTGGCCAACATGGTGAAACCCCGTCTCACTAAAAATACAAAAATCAGCTGAGCATGGTGGCACACACCTGTAGTCCCAGCTACTCGGGAGGCTGAAGCAGGAGAGTCACTTGAACCCAGGAGGAGGAGGTTGCAGTGAGCCAAGGTCACGCCACCGCACTCCAGCCTGGTGACAGAGTGAGACTCTGTCTCAAAAAATATATATATATATGCCTCAGCCTCCCGAGTAGCTGGGATTACAGGCGTGCACCACCATGCCCAGCTAATTTTTTGTATTTTCAGTAGAAATGGCCAGGCTGGTCTTGAACTCCTGACCTCAGGTGATCTGCCCCCCTCGGCCTGCCAAAGTACTGGTATTACAGGCGTGAGCCACCATGCCCAGCCAAATATTGACATCTCTTTAAATATGGTTAGGTATTGCCTCTTCCTAATTGCCGTCTGCTAGTTTGAATGTTTGTGACCTTCCAGAATTTATGTTGAAACTTAATCTTCAATGTACTAGTATGAAGAGGTGGAGTCTTTAGGAGGCAATTAGGTCATGAGCACCCTTCCGTTGAAAATAGAATTAAGGCCTTTATAAAGAGGCTTCATGTATCATTTGGCCTTTTTGTTCTTCTGTCTCTTCTACCACGTGAGGACAGTTTTCAAGGCACCATCTTGAAAGCAGAGAGCAGCCCTCACCAAACACCAAACTTGCTGGCACCTTGATCTTGGACTTCCTAGTCTCCAGAACTGTGAGAAATACATCTCGGTTGTTTGTAACTTATCCAGTCTTAGGAATTTTGTTGTAGCAGCACAAATGGACTAAGACACCTTATACTTTTAGTAATGTTTGGGTGGTGCAACAAATAATATTGAATAACTTCAAAAACACTTCTCAAATCAGAAAATATACCAGTATAAAGTTGTAAAGGAATAATTTAGAATGACTAATATACATATAAAAGCATTTTTCGCTTTAATAGTACTCAAAGAAACCCAAATAAATCAATATTGGGTATCTATTTTCTTTTTCTTTTTTCCTTCGTACCTTAAATGCACTCCCCTTTACAAATCTTTTTTCCCCCCCCTTTAGTACTGTTTCTTCTTTTTTTAGATGGAGTCTCTCTCTGTCGCCACACTGGAGAGAAGTGGCACAGGGCTCACTGCAAACTCCGCCTGCTGGGTTCAAGCTGATTCTCTTGCCTCAACCTCCCAAGTAACGGGGACTACAGGCAAGTGCCACTATGCCCGCTAAGTCTTGTATTTTTAGTAGAGACAGGGTTTCACCATGTTGGCCAGGACAGTCTCGATCTCTTGACCTCGTGATCTGCCTGCCTCCGCCTCCCAAAGTGCTGGGATTACAGGCATGAGCCATCACACCAGGCCCTTTTTGTCTTGTTTTGTTTTGTTTTTCTTGAGATGGAGTCATGCCCAGACTGGAGTGCAGGGGTGTGATTGCAGCTCATTGCAACTTCCACCCCCCGGGGTTCAAGTGATTCTCCTGCCTCAGCCTCCCAAGTAGCTGGGATTAGAGGCGCCTGCTACTACACCTGGCTAATTTTTTGTATTTTTAGTAGAGACAGGGTTTCATCATGTTGGCCAGGCTGGTTTCGAACCCCTGACCTCTGGTCATCCACCCTCCTTGGCCTCCCAAAGTGCTGGCATTACAGGTATGAGCCACTGTGCCTGGCCTGTGTGAGATTTTCTATAGTAAAAGTATCTTTTCTGACATCCTCATGGACACAATATTTTATATAGCTTGCTCAATCTTAAAATATGAATCCATATCTTTCATCATAACTGGAGCTTTGTTCAAAAGCTCTAAAAGACTTAGTCCGATGTCTGAAGAGTCTCTAAAAGATTAACTTCAAAGCTATGCAGCAGATATGAGGCTCTGATAATTTAGCCTGGAATGTTTAAGCAAAATTAATAGAGACCTTTCAGACTCCAGAAAGCGCTATATTTACCTTGAGTACCCACTTAAAATCTAAGCCTGTGGGAGTTTTTCAATTTCCAAAAGATTAGTTGCTCTTGGTTGATAGTTCTGATCTGCAACAGAAATGTGTTTCAAAACTAGACACAGAAACTCTCTGCTTGCCTCCTTTTCCCTTTCTTCAAGTAAAATATTTTTTACATTAAGTTTTTTTTTTGAGATGGAGTCTCGCTCTGTTGCTCAGGCTGGAGTGCAGTGGTGCCATCTCGGCTCACTGCAAGCTTCGCCTCCCAGGTTCACGCCATTCTCCTGCCTCAGCCTCCGCGCACGGCTAATTCTTTTGTATTTTTAGTAGAGACGGGGTTTCACCGTGTTAGCCAGGATCGTCTCGATCTCCTGACCTCGTCATCCGCCTGCCTCGGCCCTACAAAGTGCTGGGATTACAGGCATGAGCCACCGCGCCCGGTAAGTTGAAATGCTTGCTTGAAATGCAGTCTTTCTTTCTTTCTTTTTTTTTTTTTTTTTTTTTTTGAGACGGAGTCTCGGAGTCTCGCTCTGTCGCCCAGGCTGGAGTGCAGTGGCCGGATCTCAGCTCACTGCAAGCTCCGCCTCCCGGGTTCATGCCATTCTCCTGCCTCAGCCTCCCAAGTAGCTGGGACTACAGGCGCTCGCCACCTCACCCGGCTAGTTTTTTTGTATTTTTTAGTAGAGACGGGGTTTCACCGTGTTAGCCAGAATGGTCTCTATCTCCTGACTTCGTGATCCGTCCGTCTCGGCCTCCCAAAGTGCTGGGATTATAGGCTTGAGCCACCGCGCCCGGCCGAAATCCAGTCTTTCTAAGCAGTCTATTTGTCCCTCATGCTCCAACCAATAGCTATGGGAAAGTTTTTCCTCTCTTAACCAAATGTGGACTTGTTTATTGATTACTGTTTTTCTGTTTGTTTGTTTTTGAGACGGAGTTTCGCTCTTGTTGCCCAGGCTGGAGTACAATGGCGCAATCTTGGCTCCCAGAAACCTCTGCCTCCCGGATTCAAGCGATTCTCCTGCCTCAGCCTGCAAAGTAGCTGAGATTACAGGCATGCGCCACTACGCCCGACTAATTTTGTATTTTTGGTAGAGATGGAGTTTCATCATGTTGGTCAGGCTGGTCTGAAACTCCCGACCTGAGGTGATCCGCCCACCTCGGCCTCCCAAGATTACTCTACTATCGCTCGCTAACTGAAGTTGTCCTTTTCACCTTGACAAATTTAAGAGCAGCCAAGTTGGCTGGACGCGGTCCAGCCAGTTTCTACTAAAAATACAAAAAAATTAGCCAGGCGTGGTGGTAGGCGCCTGTAGTCCCAGCTACTTGGGAGGCTGAGGCAGGAGAATGGTGTGAACCCAGGAGGCCGTGCTTGCAGTGAGCCAAGATGGCGCCACTGCACTCCAGCCTGGGCGACAGAGCGAGACTCCGTCTCAAAAAAAAAAAAAAAAAAAAAAAAAAAAAGCAGCTAAGTCAAATTTTGTCTCCAAGTCTTGGATCCATATATCCATTCTAACTCCATTTGAAGGTGTCCCAGCCATTTCAAATCCAACATATTCAATATAAGTCCTCTCCTCTTCTCCCACAACCTAATCCTTTTCTGATGGTCTCCATGTTAGCGAATGGCTCCATCATCCACCCAGTGGCTCAAGTTAGAGACTAGCATCATTATATTTTTTTCCCTCCTCATACATGTTACACCTTCTTCTTGCCTCTAGCATTCAATCCTGTTCTAACTCATCAATGGCCTATTGCCAGGCGCAGTCGCTCATGCCTGTAATCCCAGCACTTTGGGAGGCCGAGGCAGGCAGATCATGAGGTTAGGAGTTCGAGACCAGCCTGGTGAAACCCTGGCTCTACTAAAAATACAAAAATTTAGCTGGGCATGGTAGTGTGCACCCGTAGTCCCAGCTACTCAGGAGGCTGAGGCAGGAGAATTGCTTGAACCTGGCAGGCAGAGGTTGCAGTGAGCCGAGATTGCACCACTGCACTCCAGCCTGGGTGACAGAGTGAGACTCCATCTCAAAAAATATAATAATTAAATTTTTAAAAAATGGCTTTTTGCCTTGTCCATTTCTATGTCTACTACTGCCAACTTGGTCAAAGGCAATACATTATCTTGACCTGACAACTACACCCACCTTCTCACTGATCTCCCCGTATTTCCTCTTGCTTGCCTTCAAACTATTCTCTCCCACAGCAACAGGAGTTATCTTTAGAAAAGCAAATCAAATTATGTCATCTCCTTGCTAACAACCCTTCAAGGGCTTTTCATTGCTTTTAGGATGAAAACAAAATCCTATATATGGTCTACAAGACCCTGAATGATCTCACCCCTGCCTACCTCACTAGCTACTACCAACTTTCATCAGTTTCCCCATATTCTGCACCTCCTTCCTCCTTCAGGGACTCCACATAAAACATTTCCTTTACCCAAAAACCTTTTTCTCCCCATACTCCACTGGACCCCTAATTAAGTCCCATTAGCCACCTAGAATTAAGCAGCAGTTAACTGTAGCTAATATTTTGGGGGAACAGTTCTGTGTCTAAGCACTTATTAGGTAATAAATAACTTACTCTGACTCACAGCCACCCTATGAGGTAGCAACTATTATTAATATTTCATTTATGACAAAATGGAGGGGCAGAGAAGTGAAATAACTTGGCCTAGGTCACATACCTATTAACTGGCAGAGCTAGGATTCAAAAGGGGGCACCTAGTTCCAGAGCCTGTGGTCTTAATTGTTACAGTATGCTATCTGCAGTTTCATCCAGGAAATTTTTGTTGTAGACTTTGGAATAGACTTTGTTTAATAAATGGAAGGAAGAAAGAAGGGAGAAAAAAAGAGGGAAGGAAAAGTGAAAAAAGATTCTCAGCCTGTGCATGTTAAGTTGCACGCTCTGGTTAATTTCTTTGTTCTTATTTTGAGGTTTCCTCTTACAGTTGGCCAAAGATTTAGCTTCTTCAGTTTGACACCATTTGCCAGGAAAGATGTTTCCTGGTAGGCCCAAGAAAAGGGCATAAAAAGAAACACTGAGTATATAAGATTACTTTTATGTGCCAGGAGATAATTGGCAGGGACACATGAAATTTGAAGGCATTTTTAGTAAATGTTATGAAACTCCAGCAGACAATCTAGAGCACTTCTCTGTCCCAACAGGCAGGGACGCGTACCTTGGGGTAAAACACTGACATTATTAACGGAAGGGTCTAGTTCAAAGGCAATGTTTTCGAAGAGTTTTGGTAGGTTATCCATTAATGTTTATTAAAGATTACCAGATCGGCCGGGCGCGGTGGCTCAAGCCTGTAATCCCAGCACTTTGGGAGGCCGAGACGGGCGGATCACAAGGTCAGGAGATCGAGACCATCCTGGCTAACATGGTGAAACCCCGTCTCTACTAAAAAATACAAAAAACTAGCCGGGCGAGGTGGCGGGCGCCTGTAGTCCCAGCTACTCGGGAGGCTGAGGCAAGAGAATGGCGTGAATCAGGGAGGCGGAGCTTGCAGTGAGCTGAGATCTGGCCACTGCACTCCAGCCTGGGCGACAGAGCGAGACTCCGTCTCAAAAAAAAAAAAAAAAGATTACCAGATCATCTGGCTAATAGGCAGAGAGACAGAAATCATTTCCTTGGAGAGGATGAATTCGCAAAGGTCCATGAAGAGGAAAGGCCCTGGGGAAGGAGGGTAGGATGCTAGGGTGGGTGCAGGGGGAGGCTGGGAATGACAGTGGCAGCATGAAAGCCTAAAGTGCTGGTGGGAGGAGGAGTCTGCAGAAGGAGTACATTGTCAGAAGGAAGAAGTGATTTCATTTCCTTCATTGTCTCCCAATTTAAGTTTGGAGTTAGAATCTTTTTTTTTTTTTTTTTTTTTTTTAGACAGCATCTCATCTGTTGCACAGGCTGGAGTAAAGTGGCATGATCTCGGCTCACTGCAACCTCCACCTCCCAGGTCCAAGCGATTCTCCTGCCTCAGCCTCCTGATTAGCTGGGAATACAGACATGTGCCACCATGCCCGGCTAATTTTGGTATTTTTAGTAGAGACAGGGTTTCACCATGTTGGCTAGGCTGGTCTCGAACTCCTGACCTCAAGATCTGCCTGCCTCAGCCTCCCAAAGTGCTGGGATTACAGGAGTGAGCCACCACACCTGGCCTGGAGTTAGAATCTTTCAAAGACATCCATGGTTTTTTAATCTTTCTATATATGATTCCTTAGATTGCAGTTGTTTCTGAAATGCTGAATTGTTTCTGACATGAGAATTGTTCCTGAAACGCTGAGCTTGCCAAACCTTGTTGGACCATTGCGAGATAATTAGCATTGTTGGAAAATGATATTTGCCAAGTAGTTTGTAAGCCAAACATCCCATCTTCAGAGTAACGTCCTACAAGGCAGGAGTTGAGCAAACTTCATGGTAAGGGCATTGCTTTCAAAAACTGCTGTGCTTCCTCCTTTCACTCTTGGTGCCCCCCACCCCTCAGTTCTATTCAAACTCACAAAGCATAGTGGCAGCAATGGGGCTACATCTAGTCCTCAAGGAGCTGCAGAATAGGAGAGGGAAATAGGCTGTGATGTCTACTCTGCCGTTGGTAGATCAAAAAGCAAACAATTACACTAAGGATAATTACACAATGCTGAGGGAGCACAGCGGAAAGGGCAAGGAGGGGATGAAAATAGAGTTTGCAGGAAAGAGAAAACGAGATGAAGATTACAAGGTTAACGGAAATTGCCAAATGGTTTGAGGGGAGGGAGAATGTTCCAGGTGAACAAAGAGTACAGAAGTAAATGCAAGGAAGCTAAGCTTGTTGAGAGAACTGCAATAGTTCAGCATGGCTAGAAATTAGGGTGTTGTGGAGGCCTAACAGGAGATGAAACTGGAGAAGGGAGCACAAAAATCCTGTATGCTGCATTGAGGAGTCTATTTTATCTTAAAAGTGATAGGCAGCTATTTAATGTTTTCAGTAGGAAGTTTTATTTGCCAATTAATCAAACATTTATTGGTTTCCAATTGACCACCAAGTGCCAGACACTACACTAGATGTTAGAAAGTCAAACAAGATTTTTTTAAAGAGGAGAAAAAAAGGTTGATAAGTAATAATTTCACAAATATGACGAGTGCTTAAAAGAAGCATTTATGTACAAGGTGCAACAGGAATATAGAAGAAGGAGTTGCTTGTCCTGCCTGCCTCCTTCACAGAGCCTGGATAAAGTATGAACTCTGTTCTGAAGGACAAAGTTTTCTAGGCGGATAGATAGTGCAAAAGGCACAGAGGTGCAAAAGAGATGAAAGAGCTCTGAGGCATATTAGTTCGTAAATGAATCAGTCAAGTTACACAATATTTCTTGGCAGAATATAAATATTGATATATAAAAATCAAACGGATCGGCCGGGCACGGTGGCTTACACCTGTAATCCCAGCACTTTGGGAGGCCAAGGTGAGCAGATAACGAGGTCAAGAAACAAGACCATCCCAGCCAACATGGTGAAACCCCGCCTCTACTAAAAATACAAAAATTAGCTGGGCGAAGTGGTGCACACCTATAGTCTTAGCTACTCGGGAGGCTAAGGCAGGAGAATCGCTTGAATCCGGGAGCCAGAGGTTGCAGTGAGCTGAGATTGCGCCACTGCACTCCAGCCTGGCGACAAAGTGAGACTTTGTCTAAAAACAAAGAAAAAAAATCAAAAGGATCACTCATTTCTAGTTATAAAATTATTTGAATCAATATCAATGATTATTAAGAAATGAATACAGCTTCAGAATATGTAATGTTTAAGTCTATAATAAAATAGTCTTGGCCAGGCAGGGTGGCTCATGTCTATAATCCAAGCACTTTGGGAGGCTGAGGCAGGAGGATTGCTTGAGCCCAGGAGTTCAAGACCAGCCTGGGCAACATGGTGAAATCCTGTCTCTACAAAAAATACAAAATTAGCTGGGTATGGTGGTGTGTGCCTGTGGTCCCAGCCACTAGGGAGGCTGAGGTGGGAGGATTTCTTGAGCCTGGGAAGGGGAGGTTGCAGTGAGCAGAGATCATCATGCCACTGCACTCCAGCCTTGATGACAGAGTGAGACCCGGTCTCAAAAAAAAAAAAAAAAGTCAAATTTACATTAAAATTTCAGTTTTGGAAGAAGATTGTATCCATGTCAGAGAAATTGTGTGCAAAATAATTGTGTATGAACATAGTTATTACTAGCAGAGTATAATTTTCCCAGATCAGTGGATGGAAAGATTAAACTATGAACCATATATATGTGATTTACAAAGTTCTTGTGGAGTTGGATTCTAGTTGAAATGGGGAAGCACATGGACCTTCTCTTTTAGACCTTGTGTCCTCCTTTAATTGGGAGGGTTTATATGTTCCAATTCCTCATGAAGCCTCTCAGCTGCCCAAGGTCTCCCTGCAAAATGTTTGGCTCCCACAATACTTTCATCTTTGTTATCTTCACTTTGAAAGTGTAGATAATTTTGATAATCTTATCAAAATTTACCTGTCATGTATTTAATTCCCTTTCATTAATGCTCAAAATTTCATAATTTCATGCTGCCTGGTTTGGGAAAATAGTTGAACATAGTTAAATGCTAAGACAGAAGGTTGTCCCAGAGATGCTACCTCTTTTTTTTTTTTTTAATTTTCTTTTCAAAGACTGGTTTTGCTGTGTTGCTCAGGCTGATCTCAAACTCCTGGTATCAAGTCGAGATGCTACATTTTAATAGTAAGGAATGAATTTTTAATGGTGGCATAAATCAGAGGAAGAGATTTGGAGACACAGGGATTTTAAATGATCTTGTCTGTCAGTCTACCTGATCTTGTTGCTAAATAGAATAATAAATCTATTGTGAAAAATAAATTAATTGTGGAAGGAGAGCCAGATTATGTCAAAGGCAACATATATTAGTGAATCAGAGTCATTGCCAGTTTCGGATTTCGTGTATAGTAAGGGCATAGGAATCCAATCAGGTTGGAAGGGCAGGCTTGAAGGTGTATTTACATGGTGATTTACAACAAAATTGATAAAAGTGTTCCCTGTCTCCATTAAAGAATAGGAGAGGGGTTGCTGGTGGAGATTATTGAAGTGTACTAAACCACTCCTTAATTTTCCCTCCTTGGTGTCAGCTACATTTGCAGTCAGGTAACATATATTGAGCACCTACTGTGTATATTTAATCTTTTTGTAACATAAATATGAGATTTTTTCATATACAAGAGTCTATGGAATTTTGTGTTTATTTATATTGAAACATGAGTTGGAACAACAGAAATCATCAATATAATCTGCTAATCATATTTCACACTTTTCTCATAAAAAGAAGAAAATATAAATCACTTGGTCTTTTGCATGTAGTCCAATATGAAACAATGAAAAAGTCTACTTATGAATTTTCCCATAATCTAAATCATCACACTCCTAGACAGAGATATATAAACCAGCTTATCCAGTCATCCCATTTTTCTCCATTTATATGCAATACACAGACACTCCATTACATTCTGAAATATGCTCACCTATCTACAGAGGTACTATGTAATTATAGAAATACCCAGTTCATGGCCAGGCATGGTGGCTCATGCCTGTAATCCCAGCACTTTGGGAGGCTAAGGTGGGTGGATCACGAGGTCAGGAGATCAAGACCATCCTGGCTAACACGGTGAAACCCCGTCTCTACTAAAAATACAAAAAATTAGCTGGGCGTGGTGGTGGGCCCGGCTAATTTTTTAGTAGTCCCAGCTACTCGGGAGGTTGAGGCAGCAGAATGGCGTGAACCCAGGAGGCCGATCGCGCCACTGCACTCCAGCCTCCTGGGTGACAGAGCGAGACTCTGTCTCAAAAAAAAAAAAAAAAGAAATACCCAGTTCACACACTATTCTGACCTACAGAGAGGACACACATTCACACTCTTACTATATGTTTACATACATAATATCCTCACACCTCAGTGACAAAACTTTTTAACAGTTTTGTTATAATTTGTTATATAAATGTAGGAAAAACAACCAGAATGGCATTGCCCTTTCATACATTTCTATCACAAAAAGAACCATTAAAAATGGTTTATACATTGTACCTCTGCATTTGGCAGATTATAGAATGACATACTGGGAGATTTAGAATTTAAAAATATTACAGAGATAAGATTATAAACTCCCAGTAACTATATAAAGAATCTCATCATCTAGTTAAAATTTCAGAAATCTTCCGCAAGATTTCTCATAGCTATTTAAAAAGCAAATTCAGATTGAAGAGAATGTTGTCTCATGACTGGGTAGTGTTTCTTTCTTCAGGGGCAATCTGTGACTACCAGCATGAGAGTCACCATGAGCATTTAAAAATGCTTCTTGGGACTGGGTGCAGTGGCTCACACCTATAATCCCAGCACTTTGGGAGGCTGAGGTGGGTGGATTGATTGAGGTCAGGAGTTCGAGACCAGCCTGGCCAACATGGCGAAACCCCATTTCTACTACAAATACAAAAATTAGCTGGGCGTAGTGGCGCGCACCTGTAGTCACAGCTACTCCAGAGACTGAGACAGGAGAATTGCTTAAACCTGGGAGGTGGAGGTTGCAGAAAGCTGAGATCACTCCACTGCATTCCAGCCTGGGCTACAGAGTAAGATTCTGTCTTAAAAAAAAAAAAAAAAAAAAAAAAAAAAAAAAAGCTTCTTGGCTCCATCTCTTTACCTACTGAGTGAAAACACCAGGTTGGCTGTCATACATACTTAAGTACTTAAGGAAAGACACACTCATCTGTCTACTAGATAACCCAGGTACTCCGGCTCTCATCGGGCAGCTAAGCAACAAGCTGGCTCAGCCTAAGGCAGAAACCAGGACTGATACTGGAAAACTCCTCAGGTGATGGGTGTCTAAAAGTTTGTTACATAGACCAACACTATTTTAACCCCAATAGAAAAACTCCACGTTTTCCAAATTGGCTGAGTGATCCCTGCTCCCTCCAAACTCTTTCATGGATAAATGAGGTGGCAGTGAGTCTGATCTCTCTTCTGAAACACTTTCAAAGGTGTGTCCAGTCATATCAGCAGCAAACACAGCTTTCTATGGGTTGGTGAGAGACTAGAGGATCCCATGCATTTGTTTAGCCCTGAGTTTGCAAGTTTGCAAGTTTTTGTTTTGGGCCTACACTGGGTGTTGTGCTGTTTATTCAAGCCATGTATTGCTTGATAACATGGAAGTTTGAAAACCACCAGACATGTATTATTTAATACATTTACCAATGATTTGGAAGAAGTACTCCATAAAAACATCACACTTCTAGTCCCATAGATGATCTCATATTACTTGTTAGTTAGGAGTCACATAAATGAGAATAAATTGCAGAAATTTTTTTAGAATTTTTTTCTCTTTTTAAAGACAAGGTCTTGCTGTATTGCCCAGGCTGGAGTGCAGTGATGCAATCATGGTTCTCTGCGGCCTCAACCTTTTAGGCTCAAGCAATCCTCCCACCCCAGCCTCCCATATAGCTGGGACTACAGGCACGAGCCACTCCATAGAAATTATTATTATTATTATTATTATCATTGAGACAGGGTCTCACTATGTTGCCCAGGCTGGTCTCAAACTCCTGGCTTCAAGATATTATACTGATTTGGCTTCTCAAAGTGCTGGGATTACAGGTGTAAACCACTGGGCCCAGCCATATTTTTTTTTTAGAATTTTTACTTAAAGAAGTATCTTCTTTAAATTATATGCTTCCTTTAAAATATTACTACAGCTAAAATTTAATAGCTATTTTTGTGAATATATAGAAAATACTTAAGTATGTGTGTTCATGTTATGATCTCAATTCAATACATTTATAGCTCAACAGTTCCTATGGTTGTTGAATGCGATTCTCATTTTGCCAGTTAATGTTAATATGACAAAATTGCAGAGACAATTCATAAGAAGTTTATTTTTATTTTTATTTTTATTTCAATAGTTTTTGGGGTACAGATGGTTTTCAGTTACCTGGATAAGTTCTTTAGCAGTGATTTCTGAGATTCTGGTGCACCCATCACCTGAGCAGTGTAAGCTGTGCCCAAAAGACTACTATATGTAGTCTTTTCTCCCTCACCTCCCTCTCCCTTCTCCTCCCAAGTTCCCAGAGTCTGTTATATCATTCTTATGCCTTTACATCCTCATAGTTTAGCTCCCACTTATAAGTGAGAACATATGATATTTGGTTTTTCATTTCTAAGTTACTTAGAATAATGGCCTCCAGCTCCAACCAAGTTGCTGCAAAAGACATTATTTCATTCCTTTTTATGACTGAGTTCATAAAAAGATTAAGTAAGACTGGCCGGGCACAGTGGCTCATGCCTGTAATCCCAGCACTTAGGGAAGTCGAGGCAGGCTGATTGCTTGAGGTCAGGAGTTTGAGACCAGCCTGGTCAATATGGTGAAAACCCATCTCTGCTAAACATACAAAAAAGTAGCCGGACGTGGTGGCACACGCCTGTAGTCCTAGCTACTCAGGAGGCTGAGGCAGGAGAATCGCTTGAACCTGGGAGGCAAAGATTGCAGTGAGCCTAGATGGCACCACTTCACTCTAGCCTGGGTGACAGAGCAAGACTCCGTCTCAACAACAACAACAACAACAACAAAAAAGAAGATAAAGTAAGTCTTTGCTGATCTCCAAAAGTACGTAAAAATTTTGTGTGATAGGCTCAAACACCGAAAACTTTCCCTTGTTGGGATAAAACCATGTGCATCTCCATTTCTAATACTGTATTACAAGTATCACAACTGTGAGAAAGAGCTAATAAAAGCAGGGAAGGTTCAGAAGAAGACAAAGTAATCAGTGGAATGGGGAACCCCTCAATAACCTAACCAGATTAAAACTCTAATTAGCTTAAATGAAACAAACAAGGGCAGAGAGAAGACCTAACTGTAAAATCAAGAAGGGATTAAAAAGTAAACAGAGTTGTTCATTAACTCATGAAATCACAGAATGAGAGGGCATCTCTTACCTTATTGAGGTAAGTTCAGTCCAATTAGAGAGAAGTATAACTTCATATTAAAAAATAAGGCCGGGTGCGGTGGCTCAAGCCTGTAATCCCAGCACTTTGGGAGGCTGAGACGGGCGGATCACGAGGTCAGGAGATTGAGACCATCCTGGCTAACACGGTGAAACCCTGTCTCTACTAAAAAAAAAAAATACAAAAAAAAAAATAGCCAGGCGAGGTGGCGGGCGCCTGTAGTCCCAGCTCCTCGGGAGGCTGAGGCAGGAGAATGGCGTGAACCCGGGAGGCGGAGCTTGCAGTGAGCTGAGATCCAGCCACTGCACTTCAGCCTGGGCGACAGAGCGAGACTCCGTCTCAAAAAATAAAATAAAATAAAACAAAATAAAATAAAAAATAAAACTCAGGCCAGGCGCAGTAGCACACGCCTTTAATCCCAGCACTTTGGGAGGCCTGAGGTGGGTGGATTACCTGAGGTCAGGAGTTCGAGACCAGCCTGGCCAACACATCTCTACTAAAAATACAAAAATTAGCCAGGCATGATGGCGTGAGTCTGTAATCCCAGCTACTTAGGAGGCTGAGACAGGAGAATCGCTTGAGTCCAGGAGGCGGAGGTTGCAGTGAGCTGAGATTGCGCCACTGCACTCCAGCCTAGGCAAAGAGAGACTCCTTCTCAAAAAAAAAAGAAAAAAAGAAAAAAATTACTTATGAGTGTATTATCTTTAGCTATTCATATGCATCGTCAAATCTCTGGGTCTTTAAATTCTAGCAAATGTTCCTCTTTTTTTTTTCTTTTTTTGAGACAGAGTCTCGCTCTGTCGCTCAGGCTGGACTGCAGTGGCGAGATCTTAGCTCACTGCAAGCTCTGCCTCCCAGGTTCATCCCATTCTCCTGCCTCAGCCTCCTGAGTAGCTGGGACTACAGGCGCCCGCCACCACGCCCAGCTAATTTTTTGTACTTTTTTATTAGAGATGGGGTTTCAGTGTTAGCCAGGATGGTCTTGATCTTCTGACCTCGTCATCTGCCCACCTCGGCCTCCCAAATTGCTGGGATTACAGGCATGAGCCACTGTGCCTGGCATGTTCCTCTTTTTCATGATGCTAATATCTTATATGTCTGTGAACTAGAGTTTTTTTTTTTTTTTTTTAGATTGTTGGACAATCACGAGGGAGGAACTTTCTCTCCCACTTTTGATGTTTCTTCCTTGTGGAGGGAATGTAATTAGTGTAACTCCTGACCTTCCTGCACCTCTTTATTAGCTCTTCCCCAGAGAAGTCATTTATTTGATGGGTAAATTGTAGATGTAAATACTTGAGTATGTATGCTCTGCTTAGCTTCTCTTCGTTCTCTGAGAAACTGATTAAATTTAAACACACACACCCCAAGCCACGCTTCAGTCAATCATAGAGCGAACTACCAGACAGACAGCTGTTAGTCATATAACTAGCAACTTTCCATTGGATCATGCCCAAGCAAGGCAAATGCCTAGCTGTAGCCAATGAAGTCACTTCTTTACTTTTGCCTCCATGTTCGGCCTATAAGCATGCTGCTGCTCATGCTGTTAAAGTGGAGCTCTCTGAAGTTATTCTTTTTTTCTATTTTTTTTTTTTTTAAGACAAAGTCTTGCGCTGTCACCCAGGCTGGAGGGCAGTGGCACGATCACACCTCACTGCAGCCTTGACCCAGGTCCAAGCAAGCCTCCCGCCCCAGCCTCCCAAGCAGCTGGGACTACAGGCATGCACCACCATGCTGGGCTATTTTTTTTTTTTTTAAACTTTTTGGTAGAGACAAGGTCTCACCGTGTTGCCTAGGCTCGTTTTGAATTCCTGGGCTCAAGCGATCCTCCCACCTCAGTTTCCTAAAGTATTAGAATTACAGGGATGAGCCACTGCACTCAGCCTTGAACTTATTCCAATTTTGAGTGCTGCCTCATTCATGAATCCTTTATTGCTCAAATAAACTGTTAAATTTATTTTATGTGAAGCCTTTACCAGTGGTAATCATTGTCTTTAGGCAATAAAAAACAGATGGATAGAAAAGAATAAATGCTCAGTAAATAAACCACAGGATACTTATGCTTTGGCAAAAAAAAAAAATTGCAATGAAAATTTTTATACAATGTTGCTAATCGTATCATATGAATAAAAGCTATAATTTTTAAATAAATTATTAACATTATTCACTTCTTGTATTATTCTGGATAAACATATTTTAGTGACCTACAAAGTCCTATGTAATCTGTGCTCCATTCCCTCCCCACCCCTCTGACATCATCTCTTATCATGATCCCACTCACTCACTCTATGCCAGCCATATGGCCTCCTTGCTGTTTCTCCAGCACACCCACCTTTTCCTGCCTCACTGCCTTCACCTGTGCTGCTCCCACTGCCTGGTTGCTCTTCTCCCACATGTATCCATGGCTTATTCCCTCTGTTCACCAAAGGCTCTATGGAAATGTCACTTTCACAGGGAGTCCTTCCCTGACTATCCATTACAAATACCACTGTTGCCCTGCCCAGTGCTGCCGGCCCTGTGCCTGTCCCCAGTTTGAGGCTTGGTCCTGTTTGCCCATGTCCATCATTCTGTGCAGAAGCACCACCAGTGTGTTTCATTAACTACCCTACGAAGTTGCTGACGTTGGTTTGGCCACCTGGGGGTGGAAGGCCCTGGACACTGAGGAGAACGAGAAGCCAGGCCTGATGCACATGTGGGAGCTGTACTCAGCCTCCAAGCCACTGAAGGGTGTCCGCATCACTGGCTGCCTGCATGTGACCGTGGAGACAGTTGTCCTCACTGAGACCATCCTTGTCCTGGGTGCTGAAGTGCAGTGGTCCAGCTGCAACATCTTCTCCATCCAGGACCATCAGCAGCTGCCACTGCCAAGGCTGGGAGTCCAGTGAACGCCTGGAAGGGTGAAATGGAGGAGAAGTACCTGTGGTGCATCAAGCAGACACTGTACTTCAAGGACAAGCTCCTCAACATGATTCTGGACGTCAGTGGGGACCTTACCAACCTCACCCACACTAAGTACCCACAGCTCTTGTAGGGCATCAGAGACATCTCTGAGGAGACCACGACTGAGGTCCACAACCTATACAAGATGATGGACAGTGGGATCCTGAAGGTGTCCACCATCAACATTAATGACTGTGTCACCAAGAGCAAGTTTGACAACCTCTATGGCTGCCACCAGTCCCTCATAGATGGCATCAAGTAGGCCATAGGTGTGATGATTGCCAGCAAGGTAGCTGTGGTAGTGGGCTATGGTGATGTGGGCAAGGGCTGTGCCCAGGCCCTGTGGGGTTTCGGGGCTCGCTCACGTCATTATCACCGAGATCGACCCCATCAATGCACTATAGGCTGCCATGAAGGGCTATGAGGGGACCACCATGGACGAGGCCTGTCAGGAGGGCAACATTTTTGTCACCACCACAGGCTGTGTTGACATCATCCTTGGCTAGCTGCCCAGCAGGCACTTTGAACAGATGAAGGATGATGCCATCGTGTGTAACACCAGACACTCTGATGTGGAAATCGATGTCAGGTGGCTCAACAAGAATGCTATGAAGAAGGTGAACATCAAGCCCCAGATGGACCAGTACTGGCTAAAGAATGGACGTGGCACCATCCTGCTGGCTGAGTGTCAGCTGGTCTACCTGGGTTGTGCTATGGACCAACCCAGCTTTATGATGAGTAACTCCTTCACCAACCATGCGATGGTGCAGATTGAGCTGTGGACCCACTCAAACAAGTACCCCATTGAGGTTCACTTCCTGCCCAAGAAGCTGGATGAGGCAGTGGCTGAAGCCCATCTGGGCAAGGTGAACATGAAACTGACCAAGCAGACTGAGAAGCAAGCCCAATATCTGGGCATGTGCTGTGATAATCCCTTCAAGATGGATCACTACCACTACTGAGAGCCAGGCCTGTCCTTCACCTTCCAGCTGTCCTCCTTGCCCAGGCCCCACCTCTCCTCCCTAAGGGCAAATGGCATCAACTTTGTGATTGGTCCAGCTGTTGTCCTTGCCCAGGCCCCGCCTCTCCTCCCTAAGGGCAAATGGCATCAACTTTGTGATTGGCTTGCCAGTGTTCCCCATCGACTCCCTGGGGTTGGTCACTCAGTTTTCAGCCTGTGCTGCATCCCTCATGCTTTTCCAAGCATGGCAAAGGGAACTGAGAGGACCCTCCTCAAGCCCTGATCATGATGGAGGTACAAGGGAGGCAGCCACAGGGAACCATGAGCTCAGTGGTCTTGGAACTGCTCACTAAGTCTGCCCTTCCTTAGCCTGGAAGTTGGTGGTGGAGTCATAAAACCCAAGTATTAAAACGTTACCATCTAGGCCTTTATCTGGTCTGTGGACTTATACCCGTGTGCTTGGTTTACAGGCTCAGTGGTTCCGTTCCTCAGCCTGTGACAGATGAGAAGGAGCTATATTGAAGGGCAAGGAGGAACTGTTTGAATTTTCCTGAGAGCCTGGCTTAGTGCTGGGCCTTCTCTTAAACCTCGTAACAATGAGGTTGGTACTTTTAGTCCTTGTTTTACAGGGGTTAGAATAGACTGTTAAGGGACAACTGAGAAAAGATAGAGAAGTAACAGCCAGAGGTTGACAGGAGCCATTAAAATGTAAAAGCAGGCATAGATCTGCCACTACTTTGTAACAAGATGGTTTCTATCACAACCCCAGAGAATAATTTGGCTTATAATGTTTATACAAATGTTTAAAGAAAGCAATAAGGTGGGTAAATAAAAATCTTAGTGCCAAAACACACACGTACACACACACAATCACTGTTGGCTGGGCACAGGGGCTCACACCTGTGATCCCAGCACTTAGGGAGACCTAGGCGGGAGGATCACTTCAGCCAGGAGTTCAAGACCAGCCTGGATGACAAGGTGAAACCCCATCTCTACAAAAAATACAAAAATTAGTTGGGGATACTGGTGCATGCCTATAGTCCCAACTACTAGAGAGGCTGAGGTGGGAGGGTCACTTGAGCCTGGGAGATCGAGGCTGCAGTGAGCCATGAACATGCCACTGTACTCCAGCCTCGGCAACAGAGCAAGACCCTGTCTCAAAAAACAACAACAACAAAAAAGCCCACAAACAAAAACCACTGTCCTTGCTAGTCCTTTATCCTGTTTTATTTTTCTTCTAACACTTCTAGCACTTCACATATTATATGCGTATTTGCTTATTGTATGTCTCCTTGACTAGAATGTAAGTCAGCTCTGTGTTGAGCAGGAATTTTATATTGTGAATCTAAAACAATGCCTGGCATAGAACATGCATTCAGCAAGTACTTGTTAAATGAATGGAAGATGAACCAGATTTTGGACTACTGCTTATGCTGGATAGCATGTAAATTAAAGCTATGATCAAATACAGGCCATGCCTCTAAACAGCTGATGACCACTTAGATTCTAGGTGCCACAGATACTGCTGCCTGGTTGGTTACAATACACATTTTTTTCCCACTTTTACTCTGAACTATTATTCATTATTGGATGGTGGGTGAGGGGAAAAATACAGAATACATGCCCTAGTCCAGTGCTGTCCATTAGAGCTTTCTTTAGTAATGGAAATAGCCTATATCTGCTGGGCTACCAGTAGCTATTGAGCACTTGAAATATGGCTACTTTGATGGAACTGAATTTTTTTTTTTTTTTTTTTTTGAGAAGGAGTCTCGCTCTGTCACCCAGGCTGGAGTGCAGTGGCCAGATCTCAGCTCACTGCAAACTCCGCCTCCCGGGTTTACGCCATTCTCCTGCCTCAGCCTCCCGAGTAGCTGGGACTACAGGCGCCCGCCACCTCGCCCGGCTAGTTTTTTGTATTTTTTTAGTAGAGACGGGGTTTCACCGTGTTAGCCAGGATGGTCTCAATCTCCTGACCTTGTGATCCGCCCGTCTCGGCCTCCCAAAGTGCTGGGATTACAGGCTTGAGCCACCGTGCCCGGCCGGAACTGAATTTTTAATTATACAACTAGCTGTGGTTACTAGTTACTATATTTAGCAGCCATGCTCAACAATCCTATAGGTCTATCTTAATTATTTTGATAGGAATGAAGAGTATTATAATGATTTCTTAATTATATATATTTGGTTTTAATTTCTACGGAGGAAGAGGACAACAAAGTTTTGTGAACTACTGTTCGGATAAGTTTGTAGTTGTTTAAAGAAAAGACTTCACAGAGAACAGGGCAGAGAGTAACACAATATCTGATTTCCAAAAAATTCAATCAAACTTTGATATGGATTTGGTCAAATCATTGCTAAATGGCCTCCTTAACATTATTATTAAACCGATTTATATAATTTGCTTTTTACTAGTCAAATACGTTGTTTTAAATCTTAATTATTTTTTATTATAAAAGTAATATACATTCAGTGTAACAAGTTCAAATAGTCTCTCAGGCAGATAAAGTAAAATATGGATGTTCACCACTCTGCACCTACCAAGATGCCCATACCCCAAAGATGATTGCTGTTAAACATTTAGAGTACCTTTCCTGACTTTGTTGTCTAAGCAGCTTTAAAAATCAATACTTTTGGTTTTAAGTGATAGCTCTGAATCCCCTTTAGGCATAGAGTGTGGGAAATTATATTTCTGCAGCAAACTCAGGCCCTGCAACATCAAGTGTGGATTCACTGGAAATTATTTGAAGTAACACTTAGAGATCATAGTAGCCAAAAAAACGTTGGGAAATGAAAAAGGGGTTTTCAAAAATTAATTATTATTATTTCTTTTTTCAAAGAGACAGGGTCTTCACTCCGTTACCAGGATGGAGTTCAGTGGCGGAATCATAGCTCACTGAAGCCTCAAACTCCTGGATGCAACCAAACCTCCTGTCTCAGCCTCTCAAGTAGCTTGGACTACAGGCATGCACCAACCGTGCCCGGCTAATTTTTTAATATTTTGTAGGGATAGGGTCTTGCTATGTTGCCCAGGCTGGTCTCAAAACTCCTGACCTCAAGCAATCCATGCACCTCAGCCTCCCATAGTGCTGGAATTACAAGTGTGAGCCCCCACACCCAGCCGAAAAAGGTTTTGTGGAGGGAGTATGACCAGGAGAAAAATCATGGAATGTGCTCGAAAGAGATCTAAAGGGCCATGGAAGTTAAAAGGTTGAACTCTATAGAACAAAACATGAAGTATGGAAAGATTATTTAAAAAACACTTGACTTTGGAACAAAATCCAAATTGTTCCCATGATTTCATTCTTTGACATTATGTTCATTTGGTTATCTTAGTCTTTTCTCAGACTTCCTCTTTAACAGAGAATTATCTGAAAGCCCCTGGCTAAGTTAATGCTTATGACTGTGGTCATAAATGGATGGCTTGGATTTTATTTGTTTTGCAGTGTTTGTAAATTTTTTTATGTATACTGTTGTTGTCAACCAACATAATCCAGTGTGTATGTGGATTATGTTAGTTGACATATATATATATATATACATATACACACACACATACACATTCCCCAAATTTAAAAACCAGTTTGGAGATTTTTCCCACGCAGAGAAAATCAGAAAATTGGCAACACTCTGCCCCATTTCCTCATGGCAACAATTTAAACAGGCCATGAGCCGTCCACATGGAGACTGGACCTTGAAACAGCAGCTAGTGTTTTGAGCTCTAAGCTAACACTTTGGACTTTCAGTCATGTTTTCTTTCCCCAAACAAATAGAAAAGTTTTATTTCAAAGAGGAAAAGGGTGCAACAGCTGCAACATACATAAAACCTATTTAGTTTTACTTGGGAGTGGGAATCAGGAAACCTGGGTTCTGTTTTTGACTTAGTTTGGATAAAGAAGGGTAGTTAAGTTGTCCTTATGTCTCTTACCAAGTAGAGAAAATACTGCTGTAGTTCACAGAAATTTTGGGGAGTTTTAGATTCTACGGAAAACAGAAATGCTATTTGTAACTTAGATTTTTTTTTTTTTTTTTGGAGGAGTCTCGCTCTGTTGCCCAGGCTGGAGTGCAGTGGCATGATCTAACCTCCACCTTCTGGGTTCAATCGATTCACCTGCCTCAGCCTCCTGAGTAGCTGGGATTACAGATGCGCGCCACCATGCCCAGCTAATGTTTGTATTTTTAGTAGAGAGGTTTTACCATTTTGGCCAGGCTGGTCTCAAACTCCTGACCTCAAGTGATCTGCCCACCTTGGCTTCCCAAAGTGCTGGGATTACAGGCATGAGCCACCGCACCCAGCCTAATTTTTAAATTTTTTTTTGTAGAGATGGGGGTCTCCCTTTGTTGCTCAAGCTGTCTCTGTCTCTGTCTCTTGGGATCAAGGGATCCTCCTGCCTCAGCCTCCCAAAGTGCTGGGATTACAGGCCTGGGCCACTGAAACTGGCCTTCATTACAAATTCATTGAACACACTTTATTTTATCCTTTTTTATTTTTAAAAATTTTTATGCCGGGCGCGGTGGCTCAAGCCTGTAATCCCAGCACTTTGGGAGGCTGAGACGGGCGGATCACGAGGTCAGGAGATCGAGACCATCCTGGCTAACACGGTGAAACCCCGTCTCTACTAAAAAATACAAAAAAACTAGCCGGGCGAGGTGGCGGGCGCCTGTAGTCCCAGCTACTCGGGAGGCTGAGGCAGGAGAATAGCGTGAACCCGGGAGGCGGAGCTTGCAGTGAGCTGAGATCCGGCCACTGCACTCCAGCCTGGGCGACAGAGCAAGACTCTGTCTCAAAAAAAAAAAAAAAAAAAAAAAAATTATTTCAGTAGTTTTGGGGTAACAGGTTGCATGGAAAAGTTTTTTAGTGGTCATTTCTGAGATTTTGGTGCACCATCACCCAAGCAGTGTACACTGTACAATGTGGCACACACTTTCACTTAAAAGCGTCTACTAGATCTTGCTGGCCAGATTTCCCATCCCTAAGACACCTGGAGTGTTCCTGAGGACTTAGTGACTACTGCCTAAAGCTCCACCCAAATCAATTTTACGTTTACAGGTAACCGGAGCATCCAATCACCTTTCTCTAAGAGAGTACAAAGATCAGCTCGCGAGAAAGTTCAGACCTCTCATTTCGTTTCTGTCAGACCGGCCTTCCTCCAACCAGACGGAGTCTTGCTCTGCTGCCCATGCTGGAGTGCAGTAGCGCGATCTCGGCTCACTGCAACCTCCCTTCCCCGGGTTTAAGCAGTTCTCCTGCCTCAGCCACTGGAGTAGCTGGAATTACAGGCGTGCGCCACCACGCCAAGCTAATTTTTTTGTATTCTTAATAGAGATGGGGAGGGTTTCACCATATTGGCCAGGCTGGTCTCGAACTCCTAACCTCATGATTTGCCCGCCTCGGCCTCCCGAAGTGCTGGGATTACAGGCGTGAGCCACCGTGCCCGGCCTAGACGGGGACTTTTAAATGACATTAAAAATTGTACATAAAATATGTTTTAGGATAATACCTGTTTGACCAAAGAAAGGCTTGGCTTCAGAGAACGTTAAGACAGAAATAGAGGGGCGTTAAATCCCCTTTTAAGTTTCTTCTAATTTCCAATCTGAGGAGGAAAATAATGTAGTAAAGGGACGCAAGAGCAACCTCGCTTCTTCCACAAGCCCAGGATGCGAAGCGAACCTGGGCCGCTCGGCTACCGCCCGGTTGCAACCCGGAAATGCAGGGTGCAGGGCGGGCGGTAAGGGACCGGCCGCCGGTGCTCATGCGGCTCAGAGAAATCCCGCCCTTGCCGCCGCCGCCCACCCATAATGTCCTCCTCGCCCCTCCCTCGCCCCTCCCTCGCCCCGCCGCTGGGCCCTCACCGAAAGGGGGAGAGCGGTGGAAGAGAAAAGTCAAGGGAGCGCACGCGAAGCCCAGCCCCTACCGTGACGTCTGGAGACGCGACGCGTCGCCTCGCAATGCAAATCGGGAAAAGGGGATGAGCTGGGCTGGCTTCCGTCCTGACGGCTAAGGCTAATTCTCCCTCGAGTTCTTGGGAGATGGGCGTTTTGCAAGAAGGCTGGCGTTAGTGAAGCGCGCCGGGCGTCACGGTGAGTGCGGGTCTTGGGCCCTGGCACCTGTCCTCTGGGAAGTCGTCCGCTGTGAACCCCCTCTCCTTCCACCAGCTGCTGGTCACCCGGGAGACGAGCCGTGTCCGCGGAGAGGAGTGGGACAACTCCGAAAGGTAGAACCGGCTTGTGGAGAGGAAGGGCCCAACCTTGAGTCTTTTACGCCACCCATCTAGGATTGCCAAGCGAGTTTCGTGCGGTTTTTCGGTTTTAAAAGGTGGCTTTGACTATTCTTTCCTTCTCTTGGACACTTATACCCGACTTTGACCTCTTCCCTCTTGCTTCCGGTTTTTTGTTTTTGTTTTTGTGTGTGTGTTTTTTTAATTCTCTGCAATCTGCCTACATTCCCAGGCCTTACTACAGCTCCTGAAACTGTTTCCCAGTTTCTCCTCTTCCCTAGTCACACTTCATTTTAGTGCAATTGGAGTTTAAAGACCCTATAAGCTTATCAGAGTTAAAACTATGACTGCCTCAAATAGAAGCTTTTTTTTTTTTTTCCCCCTAAAAAGTGCCTTCCAACCTAGAGTTGTGGAACAAGTTAATTTCACCGCCACTCCACCTTGGAAATTATCAGAATCCTTGCTTGCAGCGATGTGCATCTATATAGAAAGCTGCAGACCACCCTCCTGGGTTTATTTCTTGCCTCCAGTTCATTCTGTGACCTTGAACAAGTCACTTAATCACTAACAAAATATTTACCTGACACAGAGGTGTTGCAGAGCCTAAGGAATTTAGTATTTAAGAGACCTGAGGGTTTCAGATGAAAGGGATTTATATCTAAAGGATATTACCTTTTCTGAATCTGTGAAGCATCCTTAGTTTTGTAAATATCTTGCTGCAGCCATTAAAAATGCCAAGTGGTTATTTGTTAAGGAAGTGTTCCTGTTTTAGGCTTGCTCTTCTGCGGCTTTGCCATGTAAGCAGATTTTGCATTTCAGCCGATTCTGTTTAAGATTCGTTGGTGAATGTCATTCATGATGGATTTGGGTAGTTTCTCCTTACAACATATCCCTGGACCATTAAGCATATCTGGAAGGTGATATCGGTTGTGTTATGTCTTTATCATGCCGATACGGCTGCCTTGAAATAGGTATTCCTTTTCTTGTGACACATTGGATGCATCTTTAATATTAGTGAAGACCCTGTAGTAGTAAAAAAAAAAAAAAAAAAAAAACCTGTCATTAATGAAATTTTGCACATAGGCATGCATTTTTTTTAGATAACAATGTATAAGAAAAACTAACAAAAATGTTTTACAGGTGACTTTTTTAGCATTTCATTTTTTAATATATTTGCTTGGACTTTATTAATCATTATGGGCATTTGTTTATTAATGTGGACGTGGCTGGGTGCAGTGGCTCACGTCTGTAATGCCAGCACTTTTCGGAGGCCGAGGCAAGCGGATCACCTGAGGTCAGGAGTTCGAGACCAGCCTGGCCAACGTGGTGAAACCTGGTCTCTACTAAAAATACAAAATTAGCTGGGCGTGGTGGCGCACGCCTGTAATCCCAGCT
Organism: Rhinopithecus roxellana; assembly: GCF_007565055.1. Classification (NCBI taxonomy): domain Eukaryota; kingdom Metazoa; phylum Chordata; class Mammalia; order Primates; family Cercopithecidae; genus Rhinopithecus; species Rhinopithecus roxellana. Next base: position 37,554,593 of record NC_044553.1, read on the forward strand.
ACTCTGGGGGCTGAGGCAGGAGAATCACTTGAACCGGGGAGGCAGAGGTTGCAGTGAGCTGAGATTGCACCATTGCACTCCAGCCTGGGTGACAAGAGCAAAACTGTGTCTCAAAAAATTAAAAATAAAAAGCGTGGACGTAATGAAAAATAATCAGAATGACTTTTGAGTAAGACAGTTGGAAAATAAAACCAGTACATTAAATTTTTTTCATAAGTCTAGCATTATACTTTATTATGAACTTTTCTACATGAAAATGCACTCATATTTACGAAAGTGAAAGGAAAAAAAAGTCTTCAAGTATGTGTTGCTAATAAAATTAGAAATAATTAAGGAAATATTTTAAAAATACCTTGTTATTGTCCCAGTTACCTATTGCTGCGTAACAAATCACTCCAAAACACAGTGGCTTAAAACTATAATTTAGTATCTCTCCTGTTTCTCTAGCCTGCCTGTACTTAGCTAAGTGGTTTTCACCTACAGTTTAATGCGTTTGTATTCAGATAAGCAGCTGAATTTGGAGTCATCCGAGAGCTCAGCTGGTCTGGACATCCTAAATGGCTAATTCATGTGAAGGCAGTTGATGTTGGCTAGGAGTTCAGCTGGAAATGTCAACCGGAATGCCCACACATAGCCTCTTCACGTGACTTGAAATTCTGACTTGAACAGTATGGCGGTTAGGTTCCAAGAATACATGTTTGAGGAGACAGGAAGTAGAAGCTGCCTGTCTCCCAAAAAGCCTGAACCCAGAAATAGGCACAACATTATTTCCAACATACTCTGTTGGTTAGAGCAGTCAGACCAGCATCCAACCCTCACCTTTGAAGGGAAAAATGTCAAAGAATTTGTGGCCATGCTTTGCCGACTGTAATTTTGATGACAAAGTTGTATTGGACTCTTGTTTGCATTTATATAGCAGATGAATAATAAGGTATGCTTCCAATTTCCAATTTCTTTTCTTTTCTTTTTTTTTTGAGATGGAGTCTTGCTCTGTTGCCAGGCTGGAGTGCAGTGGTACAATCTCGGCTTATTGCAACCTCTGCCTCCCGGGTTTATGCCGTTCTCTTGCCTCAGCCTCCCAAGTAGCATGTCACCATGCCCAGCTAATTTTTGTATTTTTAGTAGAGATGGAGTTTCACCATGTTGGCCAGGATGGTCTCGATCTCTTGACCTCGTGATCCACCCGCCTCAGCCTCCCAAAGTGCTGGGATTACAGGCGTGAGCCACCACGCCCAACCCATTTCCAATTTCTTTAACCATAATGCATTATGTTTTAATGGCATGTTACAGTTTTCAAAACATGTTTTTGTATATTTTTTCACTTGATACCTATGGTCACCCTATAGAAGCAGACAAATCATTCCTGTTTCATTTTGCAGATGAAAGTAAACTGAAGAGCGGTGGTGGTCATGTTGGGAGTGATTTATGGAATTTGTTGAAAGTCATATGATTAATAAATGGAAAGTAAGGCCTGCAACAGTTCCATAATATTAAATTTATTAGTACTGAATGATGAAATATTAAACTTATTTAGAATTCTACATTTATAGCCATACTAATTTTTTTTCTTCTTCTTTTTTTTTTTTTTTTGGAAACGGCATCTTGCTCTGTCTCCCAAGCTGGAGTTCAGTGATGTGTTCTCGGCTCACTGCAGTGTCCGCCTCCTGGGTTCAAGCAATTCTGCTTCAGCGTCCCGAGTAGCTGGGACTATAGGCACCCACCACCACACCCGGCTAATTTTTGTATTTTAGTAGAGATAGGGTTTTGCCATTTGGCCAGGCTGGTCTTGAATTCCTGACCTCAGGTGATCTGCCCACCTCAGGTGATCAGCCTCCCAAAGTTCTGGGATTATAGCCATGAGCCATCACATATGGCCCTTTTTTTTTTTTTTTTTTTTTAAATTGAGACAAGGTCCTGCTCTGTCGCCCAGGCTGGATGCAGTGGCACGATCTCGTCTGACTGCACCCTCCGTCTCACGAGTTCAAGCAATTCTCCTGCCTCAGCCTCCCAAGTAGCTGGGACCATAGGCACACGCCGCCATGCCCGGCTAATGTTTTTTGTTTTAGTAGAGATGGGGTTTCACTGTGTTGCCCAGGCTGTTCGTGAACTTCTGAGCTCAGGCAATCCGCCTACCTCGGCCTCCCAAAGTGCTGGGATTACAGGCTTGAGCCACCGCGCCCGGCCCAATTTAGTTTTTAATAATACAGCAGTCTTCCCCTTATCTGCAGGGGATATGTTTCAAGACCTCCAGTGAATGCCTGAAACCACAGATAGTACTGAACCCTATATATACTATGTTTTCCCTATAAAGACATTTTTATGGTAAAGTTTAACTTATAAATTAGAAGCAAGAGATTAACAACAATAACTAATAATACAATAGAAAAATTACAATATAGTGTAATAAAAGTTATGCCCTGTGGCCATAACTTGTACAGCTTGAGGTGTGACAGCAAAACCAACACAAATTTCTTTTTCCATCTTCACAATTTTGCAGAAAAAAAGATCTTTCCGTAGATCTTAGCAACGTCAGCATGAGTTGTTTTTTTTTTTTTTTTTCTCTTATTGAGTTGAGAACTTTCACCTTTTCGCTTAAAGCAGTTTACAGCTTCTCTTTGGCATATGTGAATCTGTGCTCTTACACTTTGGAGCCATTATTAAGTAAAATGAGGGTTACTTGAACACAAGAGCTGTAATACTGCTATAGTCAGTCTGGTAACTGAGACGGCCACTTAGCGATTAACAGGCAGGTAGCATCTACAGTGTGGATACACGACAAAGGGATGATTCATGTCACAGGCTGGGCGAAGTGAGGTGGTGCACAATTTAAAACTTATGAATTGTTTATTTCTGGAATTTTTTATTTAATATTCTTGGACTGTGGTTGACTGCAAGTAGCAGAAACCATGGAAAGTGAAACCGTGGATAAAGGGGGACTACTGCACTAAATTCTGAAACACCAATAATCATGTGAACCTACATGTCTTTTTAATAGTGTGAAATGAAATAATTACACATTATAATACCAATTTCAAAACAAAAAAAGTTGTGGGCATAAGAATCCTGGAGGTGTTATTTTAATTTCTCAGTTACAGAATTTTAAAAATGAAAATGATTTTTTAAAATTTTGGTAGGTTGAATGATTTAAGATGCTGATTTCAGCTGGAAACAAATTGTTGCCTTCATATTATTTTGTTGCTTCTAGCAACATGTTTATATTCATTCTTATATTGATGATTCCCAGTCTTGACTGAATGTTAGAATTCATTTGGGAAGCTTTTTAAAAATACCTGTATGGGCGAGGCAAGGTCAGCTCATGCCTGTAATCCCAGCACTTTGGGAGACCTGAGACAGGAGGATCCCTTGAGCCCAAGAACTTGAGACTGGCCTGGACAACATAGTGAGACTCTGTCTTTATTTTGTTTAATATCTAAATAAGAAAATAAATAAATAAATACCTGTGTGTATGTCTCAAATCCCTAAAGATTCTGATTTAATTATTTAGGAGTGGAATCTGAGCATCAATTTTTTTTTTAAGTTCTCTAGGTAACTGATTCTAACATACAGCTGGGATTGAGAACTATGTTTTTGGTACATGTTGAGTGTGATCTGGCTCCCTACTTAACAATTTTGCATCAGTTAAAAAAATTAAGCAATGAGGGAGAAGACAAAATAAATGGATTAAAGTTATAAATGTAGATACCTATTCTGGAAAACAGTTACCCTTTTATTAGTTTCTGGTAATGGTCCTTAATAAAATGAACAGACATTGGCCTGGTTTGCTAAGTGCCTATATCACAGCACTAAGCCATACTTTACTTTGTTACCATTATGTACTTATCTTTCATTTTAAGAGGGAGAAACTTTATTAAGAGGTGTATTTTTTTAGTATCCCCTGTATCACAACACTGCACCTTGTGTATAGTAGGTTTCTATTGTTTACCTAACTGAAGCCAGTTTAGACAGTCACTCTTTACAACTAGGACTAGTTCAGCTCCTTGGGAGACTGAGAAAAGAGAATCACTTGAACCTGGGAGGCAGAGGTTGTGCTGAGCTGAGATCGTGCCACTGTACTCCAGCCTGGACGGCAGAGTGAGAGTTCATCTCAAAAAAAAAAAAAAGAACTAGGTCTAGTTTATTCTTCTATTCTCATGGCATTCTAAGAACTTTGTAAAGGTTTCTTGGAATACTCTATTCTCTCTTTCTTTGATTTCCATGTTATACTTTCCTGGTTTTCCATCATTCTTATGACCCCTGCTTCCTTTTCTGACCTATTCCCCCTTTAGATTCCCCCTATTCTGGGCCCTTTAAGTTAACTTTTCAGCGGTGGCTCAAGCCTGTAATCCCAGCACTTTGGGAGGCCGAGACGGGCGGATCACGAGGTCAGGAGATCGAGACCATCCTGGCTAACACGGTGAAACCCCGTCTCTACTAAAAAAAAGTACAAAAAACTAGCCGGGCGAGGTGGTGGGCGCCTGTAATCCCAGCTCCTCGGGAGGCTGAGGCAGGAGAACGGCGTAAACCCGGGAGGCGGAGCTTGCAGTGAGCTGAGATCCGGCCACTGCACTCCAGTCCGGGCCACAGAGAGAGATTCCGCCTCAAAAAAAAAAAAAAAAAAAAAAAAACAAGAGCTCATTTCCTTAGTGATTCATCCTCCTGATTTTAGTTACTAGTGTAAGTAATGTCTGTGTTTTAAAAACTATTATAGAAGATTAAAAATGTACATAAAACTGAAGAAAATATGATTATTTTATTTTTGAGACAGGGTCTCCCTCTATTGCTCAGGCTGGAGCGCAGTGGTGTAATCATGGTTCATTGCAAGCTCAACCTCCCAGGCTCAAGCAACCCTCCTGCCTCAGCCTTCCGAGAAGCTGGGACCACAGGTGCATGCCACCGTGCCCCACTAATTTTTTTTTTTTTTTTTTTTGTAGTGATGAGGTCTTACTGTTTTGCCCAGCAGTTCACCAAATCCTAGATAGCATATAATTTTGGTGTCAATACTTATCTTCCAAAACAATAGGGATTATCAAAATCAATTTTGATGCCTTATTAGTTGATAAACAGATTTAATATCTGTCTGCTCTCACATAGAACTGATTTATAGTTAATATTTACATTTTTAGATGTTCCTTTAGCATACACTCAACATTTTCCGCATTGAATTACCTACTTTGCTGTAAACCAAATGGTTCTTATTGGGGGTAATTTTGCCTTCCAGGACACATTTAGCAATGACTGTAGACAGTTTTGGTTGTTACAACTGGAAAGGAAGGATGATAGTAAACTGGCATCTAGTGGGTAGAGGCTAGGGATGCTGCTAAACGTCCTTCAGTGCACACGGCACAGAGCAGCCTCTTACAACAAATGTTTATCTGGTCCAAAATGTGAGTGATGGCAAGGTCAAGAAACACTGCTGTAAACTGATCAGTTTTAAACTGCAGTATTCATTTTTTTGTTAATAGCACTACTGCTCTTAATATTTTGCAGGGTACTCTGTGTGTGTGTGTGTGTGTGTGTGTGTGTGTGTGTGTGTGTAAGCAAGAGAAAATACTGTTTCAATCAACCAGTTACCAAAGCATGTTTCCACCATTTTGTGTTCTTTTCTGCAGTGACCTTCTAGTTACTCTTTTCCATAGTATCATTCCCTTGTTCTCATCTCCTTTCAATCTTACTTACATATCCCTAATTTGACCATCTTGAGATACTATTTCTCCCATCAAGAACTGGCTTTTATTGCCTGCTGAATCAAATATAAAGAATTCTAGATGGCTTCAAAATTTTCCAGAATGTGACTCCATCTCCTACATAATATAATTTAGTTATTCTTGTTAGTCAACATTTATTTTTGTTTCTTTTAGTTAAATTCAGCTGACAGGGAGAAGCATTTATTAAAGTGGTAACTATGTCAGGACTACTGAGATAGGTGCCAGGGATTCAAAGACATGTCAACATTTTCCCTCTATCCAGTTGATTATTTCCCAATAACTTCTGTAATATTCCTTATTATTCTTATTTTTATTTATTTATTTATTTTTGAGATGGAGTTTCGCTCTTGTTGCCCAGGCTGCAGTGCAGTGGCGCGATCTTGGCTCACTGCAACCTCCGCCCCCACCCGGGTTCAAGAGATTCTCCTGCCTCAGCCTCCCGAGTAGATGGAGTTACAGGCGTGCACCACCACGCCCAGCTAATTTTGTATTTTTAGTAGAGACGGGTGTCTCCATATTGGTCAGGCTGGTCTCGGACTGCTGACCTCAAGTGATCTGCCCGCCTCAGCCTCCCAAAGTGCTGGGATTACAGGCGTGAGCCACTGCACCCAGCCAGATGTCCTCCTTTCTTACCCTGTTCTTAGCTAAATTCTATCCTCAAGGCCAGTTTCACTCTGCCTCATCACATCAGTCATGAGCACTGCATGTGTGTGAGGATTTTAAAGCCTTATAGTATTGTCTGTTGGTCCCATTGCTATATTTAAGGAATGATATAGATCACAAACATTATAGGATTCACATGAAGAAACAAATTCCAAGAGCTGGGACCATAAAGGATGGAAGAGATGGAACTTAAGTTTGTTTCTTTTGTAGCTGGGACCTCAGGTGTGCGCCACTATGCCCAGCTAATTTTTTAATTTTTTGTAAAATTTTTTGTCTCACTTTGTTGGCCACCCACCATCTCTCCCTATCTCTGCTCTTTAGGCAGCAGCAATACTCAACATAAATATCTGTTCTTGAACTCCTGGGCTCAAGCAGTCCTCCCACCTCAACCTCCCAGAGTGTTGGGATTATAGCTGTGAGGCACCATGCCCAGTCAGTGCACTGCTTTTTGCATGGAGAAAGTCTTGCTACTACTGTAAAATGGTCAATGTGCTTAACTGATCTACATTCTGTCACAAACTTCTTATTTTATCACAAACTGATAACAAACAGTTCCCTAATCAGCACTGGTCATTGGACCATACTTGGAGTTACATTGCAGTAGTGTGCGACTTCCATACTTTTTTAAAATTGTCACCTATATTAAGAAATACATTTTACATTTTCATCCAGTGTTACATTATATACACATGTACACAACTGAAACAATTTTATGAAACAGTACCTAACCTTACTATGTGTGACATAGTCTGATGTTCACTATTTTTTTTATGCTGATCATGACGTTCTAATGGATTTTAAAAACACTGCCCTCAAACATTTAGCATAGTGCTAGAGACATAGTAGTTGCTCAGAAAATACCATACATTTTAGCAGTGATTAAATCTTGAGAGGGTTGAACCTTCTTAATACTTGAGGATTACTTTAAAATGTTATTTCATCGGCCACGTGCGATGGCTCACGCCTGTAATTCCAGCACTTTGGAAGGCCAAGGAGGGTGGATCACCTGAGGTCAGGAGTTCGAGACCAGCCCGGCCAACATGGAGAAACCCCGTCTGTACTAAAATCCAAAAATTAGCCAGGCACGGTGCCAGGGCGCCTGTAATCCCAGTTACTCGGGAGGCTGAGGCAGGAGAATTGCTTGAATCTGGGAGGTGGAGGTTGCAGTGAGCCAAGTTCATGCCACTGCACTCCAGCTTGGGCGACAGAGTGAGACTCCGTCTCAAAAAAAAAAAAAGGTTATTTAATCAATACTTAGTTGTTTGTGGCACATTACATAGAATGAGTGTAGAGTGGATTGTGAGATTTAAGACAGCAAGAAGATACTTACGTTGAGTATTGTTGCTGCCTAAGGGCAGAAATAGGGAGAGATGGTGGGTGGCCAACAAAGACAACTTTTGCTTTCCTTTCGATGTTGCCAGAGACCTTGGGAGTTGCTGGTGTGAAGTCCTGCTTAAAATCAGGACCAGTTTGAATGACTGCAAACCTCAATTTTCACTTTTTGCCTTTTAGTCTTCACTTTGTGGTTCCAGTCATCTAATCCCTACTCTTTCTCTTAGAAAGGAGCAGAAGGATGTCAGAGAAAGAACATTTTCTCTTTATTAACTCATTTTCAACACTTGGGTTTCACTTTTGGAGCACTGCTGTTTGACTAAGGCTGAAGTTCTTTATCTTTGTCAGGTTTACACATCTTAAGAATTTTTATTTTTTGTTGTTTTTTTTTTGCATGTTAATTTTTCTTACATACACTTATTTTTTTTTTTTTTCACTTGCAATCCTTTTTGAAGCATACTTTTTTTTTTTTTTTTTTTGAGACGGAGTCTCGCTCTGTCGCCTGGGCTGGAGTGCAGTGGCGGGATCTCAGCTCACTGCAAGCCCCGCCTCCTGGGTTTACGCCATTCTCCTGCCTCAGCCTCCCAAGTAGCTGGGACTACAGGCGCCCACCACCTCGCCCGGCTAGTTTTTTGTATTTTTTAGTAGAGACGGGGTTTCACCATGTTAGCCAGGATGGTCTCAATCTCCTGACCTCGTGATCCGCCCGTCTCGGCCTCCCAAAGTGCTGGGATTACAGGCTTGAGCCACCGCGCCCGGCCTTTTTTTTTTTTTAAGACAGAGTCTTGCTCTGTCGCCCAGGTTGGAATGTAGTGGTGCGATCTTGGCTCACTACAACCTCCACCTCCTGGGTTCAAACGATTCTCCTGCCTCAGCCTCCTGAATAGCTGGGATTACAGGTGTGCGCCACCATGCCTGGCTAATTTTTGTATTTTTAGTGGAGATGAGGTTTCACCATGTTGGCCAGGCTGGTCTTGAACTCCTGACCTCAAGCGAGCCACCTGCCTCGGCCTCCCAAAGTGCTGGGATTACAGGCGTGAGCCACCGTACCCAGCTACGTAAGATAATTTTAATGTGTTGTATGTTATGGTTTGTCCTAGATCTAAACAAATAAATTCTGCAAATTATTTGACTTCTGTGGTTAATGAACACTTCTGTGTAAGTATCAGTGGGTTTGCTGTTGCTGCTGCTCTTTTATTTTTTTTAAACGATTGCAGCCAAAATAAGGAAATTGAGTTCATTCAGTCATTCTAGTCTAATATATTTTATGTCTGTCCATAGATTTCTTTAATGGCAAAATGCAGCAGAATGACTTATCAAAAATGTAACATGTTAAATTCACATAGATTTAGGTTGGATACACAGTCAGCCTTCTGTATCCGTGAATTCTAACAATGGCAGATTGGAAATATTTTTAAAAAATAATTGCATCTGTACTGAACCATGTACAGAGTTTTTTCTTGTCATTATTCCCTAACCAATACAATATAACTGTTTATATAACATTTACATTGTATTAGGTATTATAAGTAATCTTGAGATGATTTAAAGTAAGGTTATATGCAAATCTTATACCATTTTATATCAGGGATTTGAACATCTGCAGATTTTTGGTACTTGTGGGAAAAGTCCTGGAACCACTCTCCTACAGATACTGAGGAATTATATGTTTTGATTTCTCACTTGATTAGGGGAAAATACCCTTTACCTTCTGTTTGACTTCTGCAGAAATGTGTGTGACTGTAGAGGCTCAAATAGCATATTAAAACAATGCTGAAAGTATTTTTAACACTAGGCATCATTAAATGACTGTATAACTTACATGATTTTGTTAATAAAAATAGAAACAACTATGGGTTTTTAATGGACTTTAGACATTATCAGAGAAGATTGTTACTTATTTGAACTGTTTCCAAAAATCAAATGGAAGATTTGGGACAGAAAAGGAAGCTTTTAAAAAGTACAGTCTTTCTCCTAGAAACCCTTGCTAAAATCTTTGATGACATCGTAATCTTATCCCTGGACTTTCCTTCCTTGTGTCTAATCATTTGCCAAGTCCTGTCATTCTACCTTTGCAGTGTCTCTTGTATCTGCTTCCTCTATTCCATCTCTACTGCCCTAGTTCTAACCTTCATCATCTTTCCCTGGGATCATTATAATTAGATAACTAGTCTTTTCCCCATCTAGTTTGTCACCGCCTAACTTTATACTCTTCTTAGTTTCAATCACTTACCTCCCTACTTCAGAGCCCTGCTATCTTTAGAAGACAAAGTAAATGCTTTAGTAACATTCAAGCCTTCCGTTACCTGTTCCAAGTCTATTTTTTTTCCCCACTGCCTTGTTGATCCTTGTTCATTCTGTGTAGTGGCTAATTCCTAAAGATGTTCTTTACTTTCTTTTCTTCATCCTGCTCTTCATCTCTTTGAAAAACCTTCCCCCACCAAGACTCATATCAAATATTGTCTCTTTGATGATGACTTCCAAGATCCTTCTAGTCATACTTAATCTTCTCTCTTGATTTTTCTTATACTGTAATATTTGTAACTCTATAGTTTCATACCATACTATGTTGTATTACTACTGCTTACAACTTTCTCTTCCACGTTAGTTTTTTAAACTTTGTTGGTTTTTTTGTTTTGTTTTTAGACGGAGTCTCACTCTGTTGCTCAGGCTGGAGTGCAGTGGCACAATCTTGGCTCACTGCCACCTCCACCTCCCATGTTCAAGTTGAGTTTCCTGCTTCAGCCTCTCGAGTAGCTGGGATTATAGGTGCCTGACAGCATCCCCAGTTAATTTTTTTTTGTTGTATTTTGTTTTTTGAGAGAGTCTTGTTCTGTCACCCAGGCTGCAGTGCAGGGGTATAATCCACTCACCGGGTTCAGGTGATTCTCCTGCCTTAGCCTCCCGAGTAGCTGGGATTACAGGCATGCACTACCATGCCTGGCTAATTTTTGTATTTTTAGTAGAGATAGGGTTTCACCATGTTGGCCAGGCTGGACTTGAACTCCTGACCTCAAGTGATCTGTCCGCCTTGGCCTCCCAAAGTGCTGGGATTACAGGCGTGAGCCACCATGCCTGGCCCCAATGTTCCAAGTCTTTTTTTTTTGTTTTTAATCAATATGTTTTTTTAAATGTATATTTTTTGTTAGTTGCTTGTTTAACCCATAACTTTCTAACTTTTACATTTCTCTGGGTACTCTCTTCATATTTATGTATGTTGCATTGCTTTACTCATGTTTGCACTGTTATGCTTATTTTATTTCTTTAAAACTTTAAGTACATTACATATATTCTTTTATATGTTATAAAACATGATACTAAAATGATCACCTGTGCACATACTATCCAGTTTGAGAAATAGAACCTTGCTGTACCCCTGAAACTCCTTATATGTGTCTCCCTGATTACAACTCTCCCTCTCCCAATATAATGTTGTGTTTATCATTTTCTGTCTGTCTTTATAGTTTTACCTCATTTATATCATTAAGCAATATATTGTTCAATTCAGTTTGATTTTTAAACTTTATATAGAGTATCATATTACACATATTCTTGGTTTGTCATTCAACATTGTGGGGAATGGGCAGGAGATAATGAGGTGGTAAGACGGGGAGGGTATGTTTTCTGGTTAAACTATTTTTTCTTGGAGAATCAGAGACCATACCTTGTATACCCCTTTAATACCTCTCTTTAACACGAGGCCTACTGTTGCAAGTTAAGTCCCCTGATGATTTACACTGACATTGAAACAATGCTGTTGTCTCTATAAGTATGAGGAAACCCAGGGGAATCCTGTCATACTCTTTCCTTAATGGATGCTCTTTGCAGGTTTGATGAATTGTTGATGAATTAGATACCTCACTAGAAGGACATATTTGATATCAGTTGACCCATTTGGGTGTGATAGTGTGGTCCAGAGACCTTTTCTCCCCTATCACTACAGCTTTAGACACAGGACCCAGGGTGGATGGTAAAGTGTAGAAAATGTTTGTATATTAGATCATTGTTTCTAAATGAATAGATCTGAAAGTACAAATTAAAGTGTTTGGTTCAACATGTGTTTATAGATACCTGGAGCAAGTATAGATAGAAAAAAAGTGAAAAGGATAAAAATGCAATATTCAGAGAACAAAATGGTTTGGTGACTAAGACAGTGGATTCATGTGCACAGGGTTAAAAGGGATGAGTACCAATGAATCACAAGTATTAATATTTAATATAAAATGTTACTAGAATTAAAGCAAATTGGGATGCTTTTGGAATTTCCATAGTTGAGCAGAGGCCTCCCCATCCCCTGCTCCAAGTTGTACCTTACTTAGCTTTTTAGGATTAGATGTTCATTGATACCCATTTGTTTAATAATAGTGAACAGGATAGAATGAAGATTATTAAGAGAGTGGAAAGAAGTAGCCAGACATGGTGGCTCACACCTGTAACCCCAGCACTTTGGGAGGCCAAGGCAGATCACTTAAGGCCAGGAGTTTGAGACCAACCGGGCCAATATGATGAAACCGCATATCTACTGAAAACACAAAAACTAGCTGGTCATGGTGGTGAACACCTGGAATTCCAGCTACTCAGGAGGCTTAGGTAGGAGGATTGCTTGAACTCGGGAGGTGGATGTTACAGTAAGCCGAGATCGTGCCATTGCACTCCAGCCAGGGTGACAGAATGAGACCCTATCTCAAAAAAAAAAAAAGAAGAAATCACTTAAAAAATAAACGGGTATCATCCATGAGAAAAGAGAATTGTTTCTAGATAAAAATTCCATCTACTTATAATCTATACATGAATGGTATTTTAACAGAAGAAACATGTAAAAGCTTTTATTATTACCGCTAGTTCCTTTGACAGGTAAGATTCCCAACTCTTTTTTTTTTTTTTTGAGACGGAGTCTTGCTCTGTCGCCCAAACTGGGGTGCAGTGGCCAGATCTCAGCTCACTGCAAGCTCCGCCTTTCGGGTTCACGCCATTCTCCTGCCTCAGCCTCCCGAGTAGCTGGGACTACAGGCGCCCGCCACCTTGCCTGGCTAGTTTTTTTTTTTTGTATTTTTTAGTAGAGTCGGGGTTTCACCAGTTTAGCCAGGATGGTCTCGATCTCCTGACCTTGTGATCCGCCCGTCTCGGCCTCCCAAAGTGCTGGGATTACAGGCTTGAGCCACCGCGCCCGGCCAGATTCCCAACTCTTAAAGCAAAATGATACAAAAAGTAATTCATTTGGTTAATTAAAATTTGAAAAAAATTATTAAATTGTTCACTCATGTTTTGCATATCTTAAACTCCTGAAATAGATATTGTAAATAATTTGCAATTAACCCTGTTAGCAAAGGATACGGTTTAGGAGTTTTATTTTTTTAAACTGCTCACTTGTTTTATTGTTAATGAGGAAAATTAGTATAATTATTTTATTTCTTTCAGAAAAGAACTACTTTTAAGGAAATATAGCATCCATTGTGAAAAGGGAAAAGTAAAGATAATTCATCATGCCTGCTGTGGCTTCAGTTCCTAAAGAACTCTACCTCAGTTCTTCACTAAAAGACCTCAATAAGAAGACGGAAGTTAAACCAGAGAAAATAAGCACTAAGAGGTATGATGTATCCTTTGCTAGTTTGATTGAATCAAATATTATTAATTTTTAGTTCATTTCCATATTAAAGTTAGATGAATGTTAATTTAAAGTTTATTTGAAAATAACAGCATCACATGAATAAAATAAGACCTCCTTAGAGAAGGTCTTAATGTAATTGTAGCACAATACATATATATTCTGCTCATATGCATATTATCTACTCTCCAGACAGATCATACAGATATGACCTCTAGGTCATAAAGTTTAAGAGGCTAAGATTATGAAGCTTCTAAAAAAAAAAATACTCAGCCACAAGTCATTGTCTTTTCATAACACTATATAAAAATAATTCCTTTTTGGCCGGGTATGGTGGCTCAGGCCTGTAATCCCAGCACTTTGGGAGGCCAAGGTAGGCAGATCACCTGAGGTCAGGAGTTCCAGACCAGCCTGGCTGACATGGTGAAATCCCATTTCTACTAAAAATACAAAAAATTAGCCGGGCATGGTGGCGCACACCTGTAATCCCAGCAACTCGGGAGACTGAGGCAAGAGAATCGCTTGAACCCGGGAGGCGGAGGTTGCAGTGAGCTGAGATTGTGCCATCACACTCCAGCTTGGGCAGTAAGAGTGAAACTCTGTCTCAAAAATAATCATAAATAATAATTTCTTTCTCTTTCTTTTTTTTTTTTTTGAGACATGGTCTGCTATCTTGTGCAGGCAGAGGAGTGCAGTGGCATGCTCATTGCTCATTGCAGCCTCGACTTCCTGGGCTTGAGTGATCCTCCTGGCTCAGTCTCCCAAGTAGCTAGGACCACATGCTTGTGCCCCAATGCCCAGCTGATTTTTAAATTTCTTACAGAGATAGGGTCTCACCGTGTTGCCCTGGCTGGTCTTGAATTCATGGCCTCAAGCGATCCTCCATGCCTTGGCCTCCCAAAGTGCTGGGATTGTAGATGTGAGTCTCTGCACCTGGCCAGAGAATGATAGAAACTTTAAAGAAAGTCAGAACGGAAAATGCCAGAATGAACTGAATTTTGAAACATTACTAAAGACAAAATGGGCTTTTAAAAAAAGAGCTTTTGGGCTGGGCACAGTGGCTCACGCCTGTAATCCTAGCACTTTGGGAGGACTGAGGCAGGCAGATCACAAGGTCAGGAGATCGAGACCATCCTGGCTAACACAGTGAAACCTCGTCTCTACTAAAAAAAAAATTTTCTTTTAAATTAGCCGGGTGTGGTGGTGGGTACCTGTAGTCCCAGCTACTCGGGAGGCTAAGGCAGGAGAATGGTGTGAACCCAGGAGACGGAGCTTGCAGTGAGCCAAGATCATGCCACTGCACTCCAGCCTGGGTGACAGAGTAAGACTCCATCTCAAAAAATAATAACAATAAAAAAATAACTTTTGGCTGGGAACCGTGGCTTACACCTCTAATCCCAGCACTTTGGGAGACCGAGGCAGGCGAATCACCTGAGGTCAGGAGTTTGAGACCATTCTGGCCAACATGGTGAAACCACATCTTTACTAAAAATATAAAATCAGCCAGGCATGTTAGTCTATGCCTGTAATCACAGCTACTTGGAAGGCTGAGGCAAGAGAATCACTTGAACCTGGGAGGTGGAGGTTGCAGTGAGCTGAAGTTGCACCATTTCACTCCAGCCTGGGCAGCAGAGTAAGATTCTATTTCAAAAAAAAAAAAAGATCTTTTGAGGCTGGGCATGGTAGTTCACATCTGTAATCCCAGCACTTTGGGAGTCCACGGTGGACGGATCACCTGAGGTCAGGAGCTCGATACCAGCCTGGGCAACATGTGAAAGCACGTCTCTACTAAAAATACAAAAATTAACTTGGCATGGTGGCATGGGCCTGTAATCCCAGCTAGTGGGAGGCTGAGGGATCCCTGAGCCCTGGAAGCAGAGGTTGCAGTGAGTTGAGATTGCACATTGCACTCCAGCCTTCGCGACAGAGTGAGACTCTGCCTCAAAATAAAATAAAGTAAAATAAAATAAAAATAAAAAGATCTTTTGAAGGGCAGAAAGAGTAAGAGAGGGATTGGGCTATTTATCTTGCTAAGTTGGTAATGTTGATGGGGTAACAGAAAACAACTCTATTTAACTCCTGTTGAATGATTTTCAAATGGGAAACAATGGGAAAGATAAAGCCACCTTTAGATAGGACAATCCTTAAGGTCAGGCCTAAGACAGATTATTACTTTCTAGCAATGTCTGGTTTACCTCTAGCACTACGCTTATCCCAGAGGAAGTGGTATATATAAGTTGGTTGTATCCAAACTTGCATCTAACTTTGTATCAATTCTGAAGTAGTGAACCTAAATCATGAAATCTGCTTTATCAAGATCAGTGATCCCCAACCTTTTTGGCACCAGAGACTGGTTTTGTGGAAGACAATTTTTCAATGTGCCAGGGTTAGGGAGGATGGTTTTGGGATGAGTCAAGTGCACTAGATTTATTGTGCACTTTATTTCTATTATTATTACACTGTAATGTATTAATGAAATAATTATACAACTCACCATAATGTTGAATCAGTGGTATCCCTGAGCTTGTTTTCTTGCAACTGGACCATCACATCTGGGGGTGATGGGAGACAGTGACAGATCATCAGGCATTAGATTCTCATAAAGAATGCACAACCTTGGCTGGGTGTGGTGGCTCACACCTGTAATCCCTGCACTTTGGGAGGCCGAGATGGGAGGATCACTTGAGGTCAGGAGTTCGAGACCAGCCTCACCAGCATGGTGAAACCTTTGTCTCTACTGAAACTACAAAAATTAGCCGGGCATGGTGGCACATGCCTGTAATCCCAGCTACTTGGGAGGCTGAGGCAGGAGAATCACTTGAATCTGGCAGGCGGAGGTTGCAGTGAGCAGAGATCGCGCCATTGTACTTCAGCCTGGGCAATAAGAGCTAGTCCCCGTCTCAAAAAAGAAAGAAAGAAAGAAAAAAGTGCGCAACCTAGATCCCTCACATGTACAGTTTGCAATAGGGTTTGTGTTCCTATGAGAATCTAATGCCGCCACTGATCTGACAGGAGGCAGAGCTCAGGTGGCAATGCGAGCAATGGGGAGTGGCTGTAAATACAGATGACACTTTGCTGGCTAGCCCACCACTCATCTTCTGCTGTGTGTCCTGGTTCCTAACAGGCCATGAACCAGTACCAACCTGTGGCCCTGAGGTTGGGGACCCCTGATAAAGATTATCTGTGGACTTTGTATATGACCTGTATTTTTTTCCCAGATGTCAAGTACTTTAATTTTTTTTTTCTCTAATTTCAAGTTATGTGCACAGTGCCCTGAAGATCTTTAAGACAGCAGAAGAATGCAGATTAGATCGTGATGAGGAAAGGGCCTATGTGCTATACATGAAATACGTGACTGTTTATAATCTTATCAAAAAAAGACCTGATTTCAAGCAACAGCAGGTACCTTTTATTTTTGCATTGTTATTTCCTAAGTTATTTTGCATAATGGAGCTATTGATTTTTTTCTAAAAATTTTAAGTAATAATGAAATTTCGCTCAAATTATATGCAGCATCATCTCTCTCATGTAGATAGAAAAAGGAAACTAAAGATACAGTGTTATTATTTACAAATGTGTGTAATGTGTGAACTCGTGCATATTCTTGGATTTGCCATGGTTTAGTACAAGTTTATAGCAGCATACAGATTCATAATTTTTTTCTGAGGTAATTAATCATTGCTAGGTCAAGTAGAAGAATTGAGTTTGCTCATTAAGTAAGAAAACATGGCTGTTTTTTAAATAGTACTTTTATTGTACTTTCTTAAGATTCAAGGTTTAGTCTCTTGTTTTTATGTGACAGCTTTTTGTATATGACTGACATTGTAGCCATATTAAAAATCTCAGTTTCCAAAATTGATACTGATCACTCCCTAAATCTTTTTTTCTTCTTCTTTTGAGATGGAGTTTCACTCTTATTGTCCAGGCTGGAATGCAATAGCATGATCTCGGCTCACTACAAACTCTGCCTCCTGGGTTCAAGTGATTCTCCTGCCTCAGCCTCCCGAGTAACCTGGATTACAGGCATGTGCCACCACGCCTGGCTAATTGTGTATTTTTGGTAGAGATGGGGTTTCTCCATGTTGGCCAGGCTAGTCTCGAACTCCCGACCTCAGGTGATCTGCCTGTCTCAGCCTCCCAAAGTGCTGGGATTAGAGGCATGAGCCACTGTGTCCAGCCCACTCCCCAAATCTTTAAACTTCTTTTTGCTTTTAATCCTTTGAACAGGTGCTTGTCTTCCATTTGGCTGAAACCATGGATAGGGAGGGCAGGGGCAATATAAATGAAGAGAAAAAAACTGATGACTAGGATAAGTGTTGATAGAGAAAATAAATGTATTTCATTTGTATTAGAAACTAGCAAAAGAATGCTGGGCGTGGTGGTTCACACCTGTAATCCCAGTACTTTGGGAGGCCGAGGTAGGTGGATCACCTGAGATCAGGAGTTCGAGACCAGCCTGACCAACATGGTGAAACTCTATCTCTACTATAAATAAAAAAAACTAGCTGGGTGTAGTGGTGGGCGCCTGTAATCCAAGCTATTTGGGAGGCAGAGACAGGAAAACCACTTGAACCTGGCAGGCAGAAGTTGCAGTGAGCCAGGATCGTACCACTGCACTCCAGCCTCGGGATAGAGAGAGACTCCATCTCAAAAAACAAACGAACGAACAAAAAACAAACTAGCAAAAGAAGAATGTGAAGAATGTAGAGGCTCATTAAACAAATGTGAAGGAGGTTGTGTTGCTGGGTTTACCTTTACTTAGAAACAATCTTACTACCTGGCAGTAGTTAACAAAATACTGCCTATAGATTTTTTACCTGGTAGAGAAGCCACTCTCAATAATAAGATTTTATTTTGTTCTTTGGTCATAGAATTGGCTTGTATCATTTAAGCTGACTTATTGAAATAACAAAATTTATTTTTTTCTTTGATGATCTTTTTTTTTTTTTTTTTTAAATTTACTTTGAGGCGGAGTCTCACCCTGTCACCCAGGCTGGAGTGCAGTGGCACGATCTTGGCTCACTGCAACCTCTACATCTCGGGTTAAGCGATTCTCCTGCCTCAGCCTCCCGAGTAGCTGGATTACAGGCTCTCACTACCATGCCCAGCTAATTTTTTTGTATCTTTAGTAGAGACAGAGTTTCACCATGTTGGCCAGGCTGGTCTCGAACTCCTGACCTTGTGATCTGCCCCCCCACCCCCATCCTCCCAAAGTGCTGGGATTACAGACATGATCCTGTGAGCCACTGTGCCTGGCCACTTATTTTTATTTTTAGAGGAGTGTGACTTTTGGTTGTTAAGGAATGACTTTAATATTTTATTTAATGGTGATAAATCATTGCTGGTGTTTCTTCTCATTAGCAAAGTTATTCTAATAACAGTTACTAGGTTTTTTTGTTTGTTTGTTTGTTTGTTTTTTAAGACGGAGTCTCGCTCTGTCGCCCAGACTGGAGTGCAGTGGCACAATCTCGGCTCACTGCAACCTTTGCCTTCCAGGTTCAAGCGATTCCTCTGCCTCAGCCTCCCAAGTAGCTGGGACTACAGGTGTGCGCCACCATGCCCAGCTAATTTTTGTATTTTTAGTAGAGGTGGGGTTCCACAATATTGGCCAGGCTGGTCTCAAACTCCTGACCTCGTGATCCGCCTGCCTTTGCCTTCCAAAGTGCGGAGATTACAGGCTTGAGCCATCATGCCTGGCCAATTACTAGGTTTTTAGCTCTATCTTTGAAGAAGGGGCCCCTTGCATTTGGAGGTTCATTCATCTGTCCACAATGGTTGAATTAGTCCTGCCCTGGGAGAAATACTGTTTAACATTTTTGGACATACTTACCTACAGATAAGAGACAGAGGCCTTCCTAAATTCAAACAAGTTTTTGCACAGTCTATGAAATATGTTAAAGTGAATTGCTTAAAACACAGTGTAAGTGGTGCTCACTAAAGTAAATATTTTTGAAAGTCTTGAAATTTGGATAACTTTGGCAGTTTTGTTGTTTGCTGTTTTGTCTGTGTGGTAGGGTTTTTTTTCTTTTTCTTTTTTTTTTTTTTTTGGTGACAGTCTCACTCTGTCGCCCAGGCTGGAGTGCGATGGCACGATCTTGGCTCACTGCAACCTCCGCCTCCCGAGTTCAAGCGATTCTCCTGCCTCAGCCTCCCGAGTAGCTGGGATTACAGGCACCTGCCACCAAGCCCGGCCTAATTTTTGTATTTTTAGTAGAGATGGGGTTTCACCATGTTGGTCAGGCTGGTCTCGAACTCCTGACCCTGGGTGATCCACCTGCCTTGGCCTCCCAAAGTGCTGGGATTATAGGCATGAGCCACCACGCCCAACCAGGTTTTTTTGTTTTTGTTTTTGTTTTTATGTTCTTGTTTACTTTTTGCTTTATTCTTGGAAGTTAGTAGTTATTTTTTTTCTATGACAAGGTTGGGAATATTTTTGTAGCTACCTCTTTTTTTTTTTATCTTCTTGAGAAGGTAGTGAGTACATTTAAATAGATGAGATGTTTCCATTTCCATAGAGTCTCTATTGCATTTCCAAAGGGAGTATCTAGGCAGAGAAGTTGAGGTTGAGAAGCTCTCTGCAAAGGCTCAGGTAACTTAGGCCATTATTTCATATGATTCAGTAGTTCGGTTCCTGTTTTTCAGAAAAATGATTATTTTCATTTGCTCTGTCCAGGGTGCTTCATCTGCTTCTGTCTTAGAACTGTTTTTTGTTTGTTCTGAGACAGAATCTCGCTTCCGTCACCCAGGTTGAAGTGCAGTGGGCACAGCCATGGCTCACTGCAGTCTCGACTTCCTGGGCTCAGCTGATTCTCCCCTCCCCCCCGCCCCCCAGCCTCTAGAGTAGCTGGGAGTACAGACACGCAACACCATACCTGACTAATTTTTAAATTTTTAGTAGAAACAAGGTCTTATCCTGTTGCCCAGGTTGGTCTCGAACCCCTGGGCTCAATTGATCTGCCTGCCTTAGCCTCCCAAAGTGCTGGGATTACAAGTGTGAGCCACCTTGCCCAGTTGCAGAACTGTTTTTTGTTGTATTTTCTGTAGCCCAGCCTCTCTGGTGTTCTTCAAGTATGTGAGGTGCTAAATTTACTAACAAGGTATTTTCTGTTTTTTACCCTTTAAATCAGGTAGGGACTGAATATATGTCATTGAACTTCCTTAGAAACTTGTATTTTCACTCTTATACTAGAAAATGTTTGAGATTTAGGCTAGGTGCAGTGGCTCACCCGTGTAATCCCAGCATTTTGGGAGGCTGAGGCAAGCAGATCTCTTGCAGTCAGGAGTTTGAGACCATCTTGGCCAACATGGTGAAACCCCATCTCTACTAAAAATACAAAAATTAGCAGGGCGTGGTGGTGTGCATCTATAGTTCCAGCTACTCAGGAGGCTGAGGCAGGGGAATCACTTGAACCTGGGAGGCAGATGTTGCAGTGAGTCAAGATAGCGCCACTGCACTCCAGCCTGGGCGACAGAGTGAGAGTCTGTCTCCCCCCCAAAAAAAAAAAGGGCACAGTGGCTCACGCCTGTAATCCTAGCACTTTGGGAGGCCGAGGCAGGTGGATCACAAGGTCAGGAGTTCACAACCAGCCTGGCCAATATGGTGAAACCCCGTCTCTACTAAAAATACATAAAAAATTAGCCAGGTGTGGTGGCAGGCGCCTGTAATCCCAACTGCTTAGAAGGCCGAGGCAGGAGAATTGCTTGAACCTGGGAGGCAGAGGTTGCAGTGAGCCAAGATCACGCCACTGCACTCCAGCCTGGGCAACAGAGCAAGACTCCATCTCAAAAATAAAAAAAAAGGAAAATTGAGTTTTAGATAAAACATTAATTTACCAGCACTTTGGGAGGCCGAGACGGGTGGATCACGAGGTCTGGAGATCGAGACCATCCTGGCTAACACAGTGAAACCCCGTCTCTACTAAAAAATACAAAAAAACTAGCTGGGCGTGGTGGCAGGCGCCTGTAGTCCCAGCTACTCGGGAGGCTGAGGCAGGAGAATGGCGTAAACCCGGGAGGCGGAGCTTGTAGTGAGCTGAGATCCGGCCACTGCACTCCAGCCTGGGCGACAGAGTGAGACTCCGTCTCAAAAAAAAAAAAAAAAAAAAAAAAACATTAATTTAGCAAGCTCTCTCATTAGTAGAGAAGGACACTACATTTTATTACTTATCAAAAAGTCAGCTTGTGAATAATTTTTTCAGGGTTATCCGAAAAAGCAGGGAAAGAAAATGTATTGAAAATATTAGTGTAGCAAATTCTAGATAAAATTAGAATTGTATTTTAACATTTTTATGACATTCTTGAAAATTCTTAATATTCATTGGTAAACCTATTTTTGTTTAGGATATCATGAAAGTTGTTTGAATTCATATGTTCAGGAGTCAGGAAAGTTCTGGTAAACTTGAGAAGCAAACATTTTTAGTTATGTAATAATTGGATGTTATCTTTTTCTTCTGCCAATTATCATACTATTAAAATTGTGAAAGTATTTATACTTACTTTAACTGTGGTCCTTTAAGAGCACAGAGATACATAATTGACAGGAAACCTCACTAATATTAGGGGAATATCTGGTAGTGTGTGACAGACATGCCCAAACATAAACAATGTTTTGTGTTTAAATAGGTTTAAGCTGGGCTTACAGGCTGGCTTTTTAGTGAGTTCATGTGTAAAAATGAATAAAACAAGTCATAGCATTTTTGGTTTTACTTTGCATTTTGTATTTATTCAGAATGATTACATTATGATTTCTGTTAAATGGTTCTGTTAATGTAATGATTACATTCTACTTTCTGTTAAGAGAATTGCATCAGTAGTCAAGACATAGTGTGCTAACTGAAATTATTGTAATGTTCAATTGATATAATATTGAACAAACTGTACACTTTAATTGGAATAAGTGAAGGGTCCTTCTAATATATTTAGGCTTTAGAAGAATCAACCAAAGAAAGCATGATCTACTTTTAGGCTAGATAGACATATGATAACTATTATCAACAGACTTTTTTTGAGACAGGGTCTCACTCTGCTGCTCAGGCTGAAGTACAGTGGCACGATAATGGCTCACTAAAGCCTTGACCAAGCTATCCACCTGCTTTGGCCTCCCAAAGTGCTGGGATTACAAGCGTGAGCCACCCAGCCTGGCCATCAACAGATTTTTCTTCTTAAAAATAAGTCTTATGTTAACTGGGACACAAAAATTAAAACTTTTGCTATGTCACTCATATTCTGTTCTTGTGTTACCACATACTCTTTTGAAATTTAAAAAGTGTTTAGAATGATAGATTGTTGAGCAGTGGTATATTGGATTAGAGCTCAGATCCAGTTAATTTCTAAGTTATAATATTTGTAAATGTCTGGCAGTTTTCTTTAGAAAAATTTAATTCTTCATATGCTCCAGGTTGTATTGTGCTACTGGACACTGGTCTTATGGGAATGAATTATTTACTGTTAGTTTTTGTTGTTGTTTTGAAATGGAGTCTTGCTCTGTTGCCCAGACTGGAGTGCAGTGGCACTGTCTCTGGTCGTTGCAACCTCCACTTCTCAGGTTCAAGCAATTCTCCTGTCTCAGCCTTCCAAGTTGCTGGGACTACAGGCACGTGCCACCACGCCTGGCTAATTTTCGTATTTTTAGTAGAAATGGGGGTTTGCCATGTTGGCCAGGCTAGTCTTAAACTCCTGACCTCAGGTGATCCACCCACCTCAGCCTCCCAATATGCTGGGATTGCATGTGTGAGCCACCACACCCAGCCTACTGGTAGTTTTTTTGTTTTTTGTTTTTTGTTTTTCCTTTCCCCACCCTGCCCACCGAGACGGAGTTTCACTCTTGTTGCCCAGGCTGGAGTACAATGGCACGATCTCAGCTCACTGCAACCTCCACCTCCTGGATTCAGGCGATTCTCCTGCCTCAGCCTCCCGAGTAACTGGGATTACAGGCGCGCGCCAGCACGCCTGGCTAATTTTTGCATTTTTAGTAGAGACAGGGTTTCCCCGTGTTAGTCAAGCTGGTCTCAAACTCCTGACCTCAGGTGATTCACCCGCCCCGGCCTCCCAAAGTGCTGGGATTACAGACGTGGGCCACCACACACGGCCTACTGTTAGTTTTGATCTACCTAGTTACAGAAGTTATGTTTATTTGTATCATAAGTAATCTGTAAGTTATATATATTTATGTGGGCTGTTATATATGTTTATGTGGCTCTACCATTGCAGCTCTTCATGACTGAGAGCCAAAGATGGGTACTTCTGAGCTACAACCCTTCTTTTTATAAATTATGATTATTATAATTTGTAATGAACTGTGCTAGTAGGCTCTATTTGCAAAGTCATATTGACATGTTGTGGCAAATCCTTGATCCAGTAATCATTCAGCTGACTTAACTAGCTAGTACCATGTCATACCAACCTTGATTTGAAAATATCTGATTGTAGTATCTAACGTGTGACCTCTTGGAGTAGTGATGTAAAAAAAAAGCAACAACAACTTCATTGTACTTGTTAGTAAATTATATGCCAAACCTTTTACCGTTTGCATTTTTTAAAGGTAGATTATAATTTTTTTTTTTTTTTTTTTTTTTTTTGAGACAGAGTCTTATTCTGTCACCCAGGCTGGAGTGCAGTGGTGCAATCTTGCCTCCTGGGTTCACGTGATTCTTCTGCCTCAGCTTCCTGAGTAGCTGGGATTACAGGCACGTACCACCACACCCAGCTGGTTTTTGTATTTTTAGTAGACATGGGGTTTCACCATGTTGGCCAGGCTGGTCTTGAACTCCTGTCCTCAAGTGATATGCCCGCCTTGGCCTCCCAAAGTTCTGGGATTATAGGTGTGAGCCACCGTGCCTGGCCTAGATTATACTATTAATTATTTATTTTCTGTCATTTGGTTTTTAGTTGCTCAGAGTTTCCTAATGTGTAAATGTACAGGTAAAGTACAAATGGAAGCAAAAATATCTGTTTAGAACAAGTAAACAAAACAAATTCCATGTTGTGTCTCTACATAGTTTGCTTTATTGTGAGACCAGAGAAAAAAACTAGATACATATTTTTAATAAGAAAAGATACTTTATTCTTGAAAGCTTTGCTCTTGTGGCACTTACAAATAACAAGAATGTTATTTATACTTTTTAATGGTGACTTATAAATAAGTCAAATTTATGAACTAGTGGATCCTTTTAACTTACTAATGGTATGAAGACATACTTTTGAGACATTTGGAGAATAAATTATACATTTATGTAGGTTAAAAGTTTTTAAAAATCTTCCATCGTAATAAAACAAACTTCCGTTTATATAAGCACCATGAGTTTAATGATTTTAGCACTAATGTTACATGCAATGCCCGGTACTAACAATATGGGATGGTTTTCCTATAATTTTAGGATTATTTCCATTCAGTTCTTGGACCTGCAAACATCAAAAAAGCCGTTGAAGAAGCTGAAAGACTCTCTGAAAGCCTTAAACTAAGGTACAGATATTATGAAATATTTAAAATAATGTAAATTTAGAAGATAAAAATAATATTTAAGATTTACTGATTTATATCTGATGATTTGTATAATATTCCAATTTTTTTTTTTTAGACAGAGCCTTGCTCTGTCGCCCAGACTGAGGTGCAGTGGTACGATCTCAGCTCACTGCAAGCTCTGCCTCCCGAGTTCACGCCATTCTCCTGCCTCAGGACTGCAGGTAGCTAGGACTGCAGGTGCCCACCACCATGCCCGGCTAATTTTTTGTATTTTTAGTAGAGATGGGATTTCACTGTGTTAACCAGGATGGTCTTGATCTCCTGACCTTATGATCCACCTGCCTTGGCCTTCCAAAGTGCTGGGATTACAGGCGTGGGCCACTGCGCCTGGCCCCAGTATTTCTGAGTTATAATATTTGTAAGTTTCTGGCAGTATTCTTTAGAAAAATTTAATTCTTCATATGTTCTTTGGTGGATTCTGCTCCTGGACACTATGCTTATGGGAATGAAGTATTTACTGTTAGTTTTGATCTGCTTAGTTACAGAAGTTATTTAAATTTAGAAAAAAAAACTGATTCTGGTATTTGCCATGACATTCTTTTTTTTTTTTTTTTGAGACAGAGTTTCATTCTTGTTTCCCAGGCTGGAGTGCAATGGTGTGATCTCAGCTCACCGCAACATTTACCTCTCGGGTTCAAGTGATTCTGCTGCCTCAGCCTCCTTAGTAGGTGGGATTACAGGCATGTGCCACCATGCCCAGCTAATTTTGTATTTTTAGTAGAGACGAGGTTTCTCCATGTTGGTCAGGATGGTCTGGAACTCCCGACCTCTGGTGATCCACCTGCCCCGGCCTCCCAAAGTGCTGGGATTACAGGCATGAGCCACTGCACCCAGCCATTAGTCATTCTTTAAAATTTAAATTGTTTCCCTTATCAACAACATAATGCTGTCATGTAGCTCCTAGTAGATAAATTTCTGCCTGTATCTGTAGCATAAAAAATGTTAATAGATAAAACCAAAAGCATTCTCAGCAATATGATACAGGAGACAACAATGGAACTGGTTTTAAGTGATATAAGCTGCCAAAGCCTGGCTAGTGAAAAACGGCAAACTGAGAGATGTTTGATGCAAATAATAAATAGAAGGAGGAAACCGAAAGATTTAACCAGGGTGACATATTTCTTTCCTGGCTTGAATTTTTTTTTCACTAAGAGTGTATCATATGTTACTTGTATTTAAAAATATTCTGACCAGGAGCAGTGGCTCAGGTCTGTAATCCCTGCACCTTGGGAAGCCCAGGTGGCCGGATTACTTGAGGCCAGGAGTTTGTGACCAGCCTGGCCAACGTGGTAAAACCTTGTCTCTACTAAAAATACAAAAAAAGTGGCAGGCAGCTGTAATCCCAGCTACTCAGGAGACTGAGGCAGGAGAATTGCTTGAGCCCAGGAGGCAGAGGTTGCAGTGAACTGAGATCTTGCCACTGCACTTTAGCCTGAGTGACAGAGTGAGACTCCGTCTCAAAATAATAAAATAACTCTCAACTTATAAAGGAAGTCATCGAGAAAATGATTCATTATTTAGATATTTACTTTTTATGGCGTGATAGAATGGCTCATCTTTCAGTGTAATGAGGTCCCTGTTACTAAATAACCGCAGGGTCCTTTGCAATTCTAAGGCTTTTTAAATGTGCTTTTAATTTTTCCTGTGTATAGGTTATTTTGCAGCTAGATGTGGAGAACGTTTTCACTCTATTTTTCTCCCTGTCTGTCCTCTCCCAGCCTCCTGCCCCATGTTGGTGTCTTTCATGGACATTTAGAGCAACTCTGTGTGAACATATCTTCATATCTGTCCTGTCCTAATTCTGTAATAAGTCAACCACAGAGCTCTTTTCCTCCTTTAAGTCTCTGAAATCTGCATGACTAGGATTTCTCTCTTGTCAGGCCGGCAGTCTGAGAACGGGCATGAGGGTATATGCTCTCTGGGTTTGGAGAATAGATCATAGCTTTAAAGTGAAAGCCCTCAACATCTTGGGATAAATTTTCTGCTAAATTGTGCCCAGTCATCTGACGTCATGGTCTACGACCGTGGAGGCGTGTGTGCCCAGCAGGGTCCATGGCCCGCTGTCCCCTGTCCCAGGGGTGGCTGCACGGGCTCTGGGGTGGCCACTATAGACATAGCCCCAGATTCTGAAAAAAACGCTTTAGCAAAAAGACCTAGAAAGTGGCTAGAAAACAGATTTCAATATCACCTGCCTTTAAGGAATACTTGTTAAGCATTTGTTTGCCTGTCCCATTTCTTATTATTGTCTTTTTTCATGGACACCTCTCATACCATAGACTTAATCCATTTCTGTTACATTCATGTTAGGGGAGGTCTTAGACGTAATTTTGACCAAGTCTGGAGGTATCAGAATCCTAGTAAAAGGGATTAAGCAGGTAAAATAATCACAAGTCAGTTTCAGAGAGCATGCCTCACTCTCACTTCAGCTTACCAACTGAAGATGCAAAGTAGGAGAGACATCAGCTCTAATTAAATTAGATTTATGGAGACTGTAGAACAAATGCAAGGTAGGCGGTAAGGTGTGGATAAGAGAAGAAAATAGGAAAAAAGAATCTTAAAGATTTTTCATTTCTGCTCTCAAATTGGATTTAGGCTGACTGTGCTTACTTCTTAGGACAGACAGTTCACATACTGTTCCAGCATAGAACACTGCTAGAGAAGAAATATAGAGCAGTAGGTAAGTGTACGGAGCCAGACTCCCTGGGTATGGATCCCAGTTTTTTTCTTTTTTTTTTTTTTTTTTTTTGAAACGGAGTCTCGCTCTGTCGCCCGGGCTGGAGTGCAGTGGCCGGATCTCAGCTCACTGCAAGCTCCGCCTCCCGGGTTTACACCATTCTCCTGCCTCAGCCTCCCAGTAGCTGGGACTACAGGCGCCCGCCACCTCGCCCGGCTAGTTTTTTGTATTTTTTAGTAGAGACGGGGTTTCACTGTGTTAACCAGGATGGTCTCGATCTCCTGACCTCGTGATCCGCCCGTCTCGGCCTCCCAAAGTGCTGGGATTACAGGCTTGAGCCACCGCGCCCGGCCCCCAGTTTTTTTCTTATTAATTTTGTGAGCTTGGGCAAATTACTTAGCCTCCTTTTGCCTCAGTTTCCTCATCCGTAACTAGGATAATCATAAAACCTACCTCATAGTGCATTAAGAAAATTAACATTTACAAACACTTAGATGGTGTCTGGCACATATCAAATACTCAGTTTGTGCTATTTTCGTTGTTATTAACAGTGGAAGCATTCTTGTTCTGTAATACCTTTCGTCCTGGCACTCTAGTGATTTGCATTGAGGAGGCAAGGTAAAACAGTTGCATAATTTTGCTCTTTCACTTCTGTTTCTAACAGTGAAATGATACTGGCAGGAAATGATAGGCAGGAAAGTGGTGTTGATGTTTCCATAGAGATAATAGGGATATATGCTTGCTATTCTATGACCAAGTTCTTAACACAGTGCAGTAGAGAAGTGGGGGAAGTGAGCATACCAATAAGCAAGGTCCTGCTGGAGATTTGAGAATCCATTATCCCTGCGTATTGCCTAAGCAGATGGAATATGGTGAAACATCTGTTTTTGTAAAATTCTATCTGAAGTTACTCAGTTTTTCTTTTCTCCTCTCACATCTATTGATGGGTTCATCATTCACTTTTGTTCCATTTATTTTATTTTAACACACTGATTTTCATAAATCTGTTGTTTTCCCAGTAGAACTTTATAATTTATTTTGAAATATTTTCTAATTTCCCTTTCTTCCTTGACCCGTGGATCATTTAGAAATGTGTTGATTTCCAAATATGTGGGATTCTTCTTATATCTTATTAATTTCTAATTTAATTTTATTGTGGCTAAAGACATCCAGTCCTTTTAAATGTATTCTTGTTTTATGGCTCAGCATATGGTCTCTCGGTGAGTGTACCGTGTGCACTTGCAAAGAAAATGTGGTTGTTGAATATATTGTTCTCTATATGTCATTCAGGTCAGAATGGCTGATAATGTTCAGATCTTCTTTGTCTTTACTGATTGTGGGGTAGGGGTTCAAGTTATAACAATTACTGAGAGAAGGGTGTTAAAATATTTAACTGTATCTATTTATGCCTTTAGTTCTCTCAGTTTTTGTTTCATGTATTTTGAAATTCTGTTTTTAGGTACATAAACATTTATGGCCGTTATAGTTTCTTGATGAATTGACCCTTTTATCATTATGTCCCTCTTAACCTCTGGGAATATTCTTTTTTTTTTTTTTTTTTTTTGAGACAGGGTCTCTGCAACTTCCACCCTCAGCCTCCCCACGTAGCTGGGACTACAGGCACACACCACGACGCCTGGCTAATTTTTGTGTTTTTTGGTAGAGATGGAGTTTTACCATGTTGGCCAGGCTGGTCTTGAATTCCTGACTTCAGATGATCCGCCTGCCTTGGCCTCCCAAAGTGTTGGGATTACAGGCGTGAGCTGCCACACCCCGCCCTCATCTTCATTCTTACAGGATTCTATGTTGACAGGTTTTTATTTTCCCTTTTGTCACTTCAGAGCTGCTGTTCCACTGTCTTCTAGCCTCCATTGTTTCTGATGTTAAGCATTTTTTTCTGCCTCATTTTCATGTTCTTGCTGGAATTCCAGCTATACATACGATAGGCTTTTTGATTTTGTCCAATGAATCCCTAAGGCTTTGTTCTGTTTTGTTTTGTTTTAATCATTTTCTCTTTGTTTTTCAGATTGGATAATTTTCTTTTTTTTTTTTTCAGACAGAGTCTCACTCCGTCTCACCCTGGCTGGAGTACAGTGGCACACGATCTTGGCTCACTGCAGCCTCCACCTCCCGGGTTCAAGCAATTCTCCTATCTCAGCCTCCCAAGTAGCTGGGAGTACAGGTGTGTGCCACACACCTGGCTAATTTTGTATTTCTACTAGAGATGGGGGTTCACCATGTTGACGAGGCGGTTCTCAAACTCCTGACCTCAGGTGATCCATGCACCTCGGCCTCCCAAAGTGTTGGGATTACAGGCGTGAGCCACCACGCCCAGCCTGGATTGAATAATTTTTATCACTCTTTCATCCTTTTTTTCTTTTGAGACAAGGTCTCACTTCTGTTGCCCAGGCTGAAGTGTAGTGGCATGACCCTAGCTCACTGCATCCTCAAACTCCTGGGCTCAAGCAATCCCACCTCAGCCTCCTGACATTGGTAGGACTACAGGCACACACCTCTGCTCCTGGCTAATTTTATATTTTATAGAGATGGGGTCTTACTATGTTGCCCAGGCCAATTCTTCCTTCAAATACTGACTATTTACTTTGTCATCTCCAATTTTCTGTTGAGTGAATTTTTTTCAGTTACATGTTTCAATTCTAGAATTTCTTCCTTTTTTTTTTTGAGACAGAGTCTCACTCTGTTGTCCAGGTTGGAGTATAGTGGCGTGAACACAGTTCACTGCAACCTCAGCTTCCTGGCCTCAAGTGATTCTCTCACCTTCACCTCCTGAACAGCTGGGACTACAGATGCACACCACCAGCCCAGTTAGTTTTTTCGTGTTTTTTTGTAGAGACAGGGTTTCACCATGTTGCCCAAGCTGGTCTCAAGCTCTAGGCTCAAGCAGTCCTCCTACTAGGGCCTGCCAAAGTGTTAGGATTCTAGGCATGAGCCACTGCACCCAGCCCAATTCTAGAATTTTGGTGTGGTTCTTTTTTATAGTGTCTATTATTTTTTGCAGAGATTTCCTATTTGTTCATTATTGCAAGCACATTTTCGTTTATGCCCTTGAGCATAGTTGTAACAGCTGCTCTAAAATCTTCGTATGCTAAATGCATCATCTTAGAGTCAGTGTGCAGTGCCTTTTCTTTCATTGTTGTCCTGTTTTTCTTTTTTTGGTACTAGTAACTTTGGACATTGTGAATGATAAATTTATAGGCTCTGCACTCTTCTTTGGTCCTCTGAATAGTTGTTGTTGTTGTTGTTTTGTCCCAATAAGCAGTTAACTTGGCTATACTCAAACGATAAGTTTTCTGTCTTGTCTATGGTAAGTGGCAACTGACATTCTTTTCAGTTCTTTTAGACTTAGCTGGGCGCCTTAGTATCTTTCCCAGGTGTGCTTAATTCAGGTGTCAGCTGGCAATTTGGGCAAGTCTATACAAAGAATTTGGAACTCTGGTTCTCTGGGGTTGGGGTTTCTATTGGAATTTTAGCTGTTTTCAGCACTGAGGCCTGCCTTAGGTGTGAAACTATAAAAAATGGGAATCTTACTAATGCCCTTCGTTTCTTTCAAGTGTCAACCCCATCTACTTTCTTCCTGATTATGGCAGTTTTCCAATCCTTCAGGTAGTTGTAGGTCATCCAGAGGTTATAGTTGTGAGAGGTTCAGAACAATGGAAACTACTAAGTCATTACCAAAATTAGAATTCTCTCTCCTACCTTTATTTTTTAAAGGATAGCATTTTTAAAATAATGTGTCATAATCACCATGTTCCTATCAATATTAGTGATCATTTCAGTCAATGGAATAAATAATTCAGAAGGAATTGCTAAGCATAAAGATAGAAATTAACTTCTTAGGCCAGGCAGGCTGGCTCATGACTGTACTCCCAGCACTTTGGGAGGCCAAGGTAGATGGATCACGAGGTCAGGAGTTCAAGACCAGCCCAGCCAACATAGTGAAATCTCATCTCTACTAAAAGTACAAAATAATTAGCTGGCCATGGTGGTGGGAGCTTGTAATCCCAGCTACTTGGGAGGCGGAGGCAAGGAGAAACACTTGAACCTGAGAGGTGGAGGTTGCAGTGAGCCGAGATCACGCCACTGCACTCAAGCCCGGGTGACAGTGTGAAACTGTCTCAAAAAAAAAAACAACAAAAAATTAACTGCTTAATGGCTGGACATGGTGGCTCACACCTGTAATCCCAGCACTTTGGAAGGCCAAGGAGGGTGAATCACCTTAGGCCAGAAGTTCAAGACCAGCTTGGTCAACATGGTGAGACCCCTTTTCTACTAAAAATGCAAAAATTAGCTGGGCACAGTGGCATGCGCCTGTAATCCCAGCTACTCAGGAGGCTGAGGCAGGAGAATTGCTTGAGCCCAGAAGGTGGAGGTTGCAGTAAGCTGAGATCATGCCTTTGCACTCCAGCCTGGGCGACAGAGCAAGACTCCATCAAAAAAAAAAAAAAAAGGAAATTAACTGCTCAAATATTTAGAGGAGAAGCCCTATTTTCCTAATATTTCTTTGACTTGAGGAATAACACAGCTTTGTGTGACATGCTAATTTCTTCTACAAGAGCTAAAGATGTAATTCTTGTTCAGTGCATGAATGATCTTATTGATAGATGGCACATTTTTGGTCACTATTAACATGATGTTGAAAATGTGTGGTACCAAATAATTTTGAGTTCAGAAGTCATTTTTAAAGTAAACTTAAAATTTTAAATATGTGAAGCTGGCACAATTCTTTGAATAGTCACCTTTTCTGTATAGTTTTTTCTGTTTATTTAGAAATTTTTCATTTTGGAGTATTCACTCAAAAGAGCATATAAGTCTGGGTATGGTGGCTCACACCTGTAATCCCACACTTTGGGAGGCCGAGGCGGGTGGATCACCGGACATCAGGAGTTCGAGATCAGCCTGGCCAACATAGTGAAACCCTGTCTCTACTAAAAATACAAAAATTAGGTGGGTGTGGTGGCATACACCAGTAGTCCCAGCTACTTGGGAGGTTGAGACAGGAGAATTGCTTGAACCCAGGAGGCAGAGGTTGCAGTGAGCCGAGATCACGTGACTGTACGCCAGCCTGGGTGACAGAGTGAGACTTTGTCTCAAAAAAGAAAAAAAAAAAAAAAAACAGCCAGCCACAGTGGCTCACACCTGTAATCCCAGCACTTTGGGCGGCCGAGGCAGGTGAGTCACCTGAGGTTAGGAGTTTGAGACAAGCCTGGCCACATGATGAAACCCTGTCTCTACTAAAAATACAAAAATTAGCCAGGCGTGGTGGTGTGTGCCTGTAGTCCCAGCTACTCAGGAGTCTGAGTCAGGAGAATTACTTGAACCTGGGAGATGGAGGTTGCAGTGAACTGAGATTGCACCAGTGCACTCCAGCCTAGGCGACAGAGTGAGACTCTGTCTCAAAAAAAAGAAAGAAAAGAAAAAAAGAGCATATAAAATGTAAAGATACGGTGAAGAATAATAAAATGGAAACTATTGATTCATCTTTTACTAATTATTGACCCTAGTCAATTATTTATTTATTTTTTTCCTTTATATCTGTTCTATCTTCTCTCTCTCTGTCTTTAAATTTGAAGCTCACAGGCATTGCTGAGCATTGATAATTAGGGCAAACAAGATTGCAGGTCTATGGTAACATACAGTCTGTCCTGGCAATAATAGCAAGCATTGCCATTCATTCATTTATTTATTTATTTAGAGATGGAATCTCACTCTGTTACCCAGGCTGGAGTGCAGTCACATGATCTTGGCTCACTGCATCCTCTGCCTTCCCAGTTAAAGTGATTCTCCTGCCTCAGCCTCCCAAGTAGCTGGGATTACAGATATGTGCCACCACGCCTGACTAATTTTGTATTTTTAGTAGAGATGGAGTTTCACCATGTTGGTCAGGCTGGTCTCGAACTCCTGACCTCACGTGATCCACCTGCCTTGGCCTCCCAAAGTCCTGGGATTGCAGATGTGAGCCACCGCACCCAGCCACCTATAATTTAGTAGGGAATAGTTCTAAATTCCTTGGATATCTGCTAACTGTAGTTCAGATAGCTGTTTAACTGCCAACAAGTTGGAAATTTCAGTGAAGTCATCCTTTAAAAAAACATAACTTGGGACTTTGGTAATACTTTCCACTGCTTTTTGAATGCTCCTTTTTACATTTTTATCCTAAATTATAAAGTAAGTGTGATATTTGGGCTGTTTCTTTTGCAGAAAGAATTAGGACTTTTTCTTTGAAAAGCAAATTGCAGCAGATTTGAATCAATATAAAAGGTTGAAATTAGTAGGAGAGAAAGAGCAAAAAGCACTAAATAACTTCAACTTGAGAACATACAGTTTCTTTTTAAGAGTTCTGGGCAATTTGAAGTAAATCCACAGATGACCTCAGGCGGTAGATGTGTGAATTGTGGTGGAGGGAGAAAGCATGTAGCCATGAAATAACTCAAGGCGGGATACTAATTTTACAGAACTGAAACTCCTTTAATTTCCACAATTAACACCAATAAAAGACAATCTTAACTTATTTTTTCAACTAGATATGAAGAAGCCGAAGTCCGGAAAAAACTTGAGGAAAAGGACAGGCAGGAGGAAGCACAGCGGCTACAACAGAAAAGGCAGGAAACAGGAAGAGAGGATGGTGGCACGTTGGCTAAAGGTTCTTTGGAGAATGTATTGGATTCCAAAGACAAAACCCAAAAGGTATTTCAAATTTAATGTGTGAGTTAAAAGACCATTTCTGCTTGTCAGATGATTTGCTTAAAAAGAGTTGAGATACCACTATAAAGTTCTTTTAGGCAACAAGGATAAAATTTAATGTTTTAATTAGAAATTTATTTAAGGCTGGGCATGGTGGCTCACGCCTGTAATCCCAGCACTTTGGGAGGCCGAGGCAAGCAGACCACCTGAGGCCGGGAGCTCGAAACCAGCCTGGCGAATGTAGTGAAACCCCATCTCTGCTAAAAATACGAAAGTTAGCTGGATGTGGTGGCGCGCCCCTGTAGTCCCAGCTACTAGAGAGGCTGAGGTGGGAGAATCGCTTGAACCCGGGAGGCAAAGGCTGCAGTGAGCCGAGATCGTACCATTGCACTCCAGCCTGGGCAACAGAGCAACTCTGTCTCGAAAAAAAGAAAATAATTTGAATTAAATATTCTAGCCTCAGTTGACTTCAGATTTTTCTATGAATTTCTATAGCAATATTTTCTGTGCGTTAATTCATTAAAAACGAATTAATGCACAATATTTTCTGTGCATTAATTTGTTTTTATTAGAAGTTAATTCTAATAAACTTAATTAGAGCAATAGAAAGATCATTTGAGCTGAGCTGTGATTTATTATATCTGCATCTGGTTCTATGTCAAAACTTTTTTAACCACTCTGGGACTGTTTTCATGTTTCCCAAATTATAGTATTGAAATAGACGATTTTTAAGTTTCTTCTTTCTAATCATGTAATTTACATTAAAAGATTTAGTATACTACTTTGGTACCAAAGCTTTTATCTGTTTCTGAGGTCTCATTCTTTTCATTCTTTTTCGTTTGCTTTCTCCTCTTTTTTCTCCCCTAGTGTTCCCCTTTCTCTCTCTCTCTCTTTTTTTTTTTTTTTTTTTTTTTTTTTTGGAGACAGTCTCATTCTTGTCGCACAGGCTGGAGTGCAATGGCGTGATCTTGGCTCACTGCAACCTCCACCTCCTGGGTTCAAGCGATTCTCCTGCCTCAGCTTCCCAAGTAGCTAGGATTACACCCGCCACCACATTTGGCTAATTTTTGTATTTTTAGTAGAGACGGTGTTTCACCATGTTGGCCAGGCTGGTCTCCAACTTCTGACCTCCAGTGATCTGCCCGTCTCAGCCTCCCAAAGTGCTGGGATTACAGACCTGAGCCATCGCGCCTGACTTTTTTTTTTTTGAGACAGAGTTTCACTCTGTTGCTCAGGCTGGAGTGTAGTGGTGGGATCTCACCTTGCTGCAACCTCTGCTTGCTGGGTTCAACTAAGTCTCCTAGGCCTCAGCCTCCTCAGTAGCTGGGATTACAGGCACCCACCACTACCCCCAGCTAATTTTCATATTTTTAGTAGAGATGGGGTTTCACCATGTTGGCCAGGCTGTTCTTGAACTTCTGACCTTAAGCGGTCTGCCCACCTTGGCCTCCCAAAGTGCTAAGATTACAGGAGTGAGCCACCGCGCCTGGCTTCTCTCCCATTTTTTCGCATCTGTTTAGTGACTACTTGTGGTCTTTTCAGCTACATCATCTCTTTGCCAAAAGCCATCAGTGACTTAGTCTGTAGCTACCAGCTATCACTGTACCTCCCTTCCTTTACCTCCTTGGAAACTATCCTTCCTAAAATATAAGTTGAAATCCATGGGAAAATTTCTGCTTTGATTTTTTTTCTTAGGCGTTTTGTAGCTTTTAGTTGTCATTCCATGTGGACAACTAAAAAGTCGTTGTTGCCTGGGTGTGGTGGCTCACACCTGTAATCCCAGCACTTTGGGAGGCCAACATGGGTGGGTCATTTGAGTCCAGGAATTTGAGACCAGCCTGGGCAACATGGAAAACCCCATCTCTACAAACTTTTTTTTTTTTTTTTTTTTTTTTTTTTTTTTTTTTTGAGACGGAGTCTCGCTCTGTTGCCCAAACTGGAGTGCGGTGGCCGGATCTCAGCTCACTGCAAGCTCCGCCTTTCGGGTTCACGCCATTCTCCTGCCTCAGCCTCCCGAGTAGCTGGGACTACAGGCGCCCGCCACCTCGCCTGGCTAGTTTTTTTGTATTTTTTAGTAGAGACGGGGTTTCACCGGGTTAGCCAGGATGGTCTCGATCTCCTGACCTTACAAACTTTTTTTTTTAGAAATGGAGTTTCACTTTTGTTGCCCAGGCTGGAGTGCAGTGGTACAATCTCAGCTCACTGCAACCTCCACCTCCCGGGTTCAAGCGATTCTCCTCCCTCAGCCTTCCAAGTAACTGGAATTATAGGCATGCACCACCATGCCCGGCTAATTTTATATTTTTAGTAGAGACGAGGTTTCTCCATGTTGGTCAGGCTGGTCTTGAACTCCCAGCCTCAGGTGACCCGCCCACCTTGGCCTCCCAAAGTGTTGGGATTACAGGGGTGAGCCACCACGCCTGGCCTCTACAAACATTTTTTTTTTTAAATTAGCCAGTTGTGGTAGTGCACACCTGTGGTCCCAGCTACTCAGGAGGCTGAGGTGGGAGGATCACTTGAGCCCAGGAGGTCCAGGCTGCAGTGATCATGCATCTGCACTCCAGCATGAGCATTAGAGTGAGACCCTATCTCAAAAAAAAAGGTCTAAGTGGGTCCTTTGTTTCCCCATCTGTAAAATGAGTTAGTACCTTACAGGATTATCCCAGGTTGTCTTGGTTAAAAAATGTAAACTACGTAGGCCAGGCACAGTGGCTCACGCCTATAATCCCAGCACTTTGGGAGGCTGAGGCAGGCGGATCACAAGGTTAAGAGATCAAGACCATCCTGCCAACATGGCAAAACCCCATCTCTACTGAAAATACAAAAATTAGTTGGGCGTATAGCACGCACCTGTAGTCCCAGCTACTTGGGAGGCTGAGGCAGGAAAATTGCTTGAATCCAGGAGGCGGAGGTTTCAATGAGCCAAGATCGTGGCATTGCAATCCAGCCTGGCAACAGAGCGAGACTCCATCTCAAAAAAAAAGTAAACTACATAAGCAATACTTTGTATTAGTTCATTTTGCTTTAATTATGTGGTGGAGGACACTGAATTGGATAGCCAGAATTTTTGTTTAATTGTAAGAAGTACTTTCTAATCAAATTAAATATTAAATTTCTGTAGCAGTTTGTGCTGTTAAATTGTATTTGGTCTTTAATTGAAGTAAATTTTGAGGAAAAGTTCTATGATTCTGAAAGGTTGCTAGTTACTTTAGTTGTTGTCTACTGTCAAAGAAATCTTTTATTATCATTATTATTCTTCTGCATTTTTATAAAAAGCCAGTACTCTGCACACTTCATTTCTTAGAGTTTACGTTTAAGTGAAGTAAATGAAGTATTAAAGTTGAATTTTTTGTGTCTATGAAAGTTGAAACTTTTTTTTCCCCCTATGCAATAGAGCAATGGTGAAAAGAATGAAAAATGTGAGACCAAAGAGAAAGGTAAGTGTGTACAGAAAGAGGAAGTTGTTTTAGGTTCTGACTGAGATCTTTTAATCAGAATAAGCATCAGGTTTTATACAGTGAGATTGTCAGCATTGTTGTCTAATCTCTGTGTAAGCTTCATCATTTTTCCTAGTCTGTACGATTATACTGAAAATGTCTGAGGCTATTTTTATGTATTTATGGGGGATATTTGATGAATAATTTTAACCTTGCATGTTAAACTGGTAATACGCAGTTGAAAAATGTCAAAACCAAAGCTTGTACTTGTTTTCTTTTCAAGACGCAGTTTAGCAATAATGGCTAAGAGCATGGACTCTCAGAAATCAAACTAAGTTTGAATACTGGTTCCTCCTCTCCCTTTCTGTGTAGTTTTCAGCATGTTACTTAAACATTCTGCCTTTGTTTCCCTGTCTGTAAAGTGGAGATTATTATTTCATAGGGTTGTTGTGAGAGTTGAATGAACTAATATATGCAAATTCTTAGAATACATGGTAAACTTTAAGTAGGTCTTATTATCATTTATGACTAGGTTGTAGATTTAATTTTTTCTCCCCACATCCATCCTGTGGTCAAAGACTAAATTATTTAAGAGTCATTTACATCCCCCTTAAAAAAAAAAATCCAGGCCAGGTGCAGTGGCTCATGCCTGTAATCCCAGCACTTTGGGAGACTCAGGCAGGAGGATTGCTTGAGCCCGGGAGTTCAAAACCAGCCTAGGTAACATGGTGAAATCCCTGTCTCTACAAAAAATACAAAAATTAGCTGAGTGTGGTGGTGCACACCTGTAGTCCCATCTACTTAGGAGGTTGAGGTGGGAGAACTACTTGAGCCCAGGAGGTTGAGGCCTCAGTGAGCCATGATCACACCACTATACTCCAGCCTATGACAATGAGACCCTGTCTCAAATCCAAACCAGTAATATGGAAGTTATCCATAGGTGGTGTTGACGCTCTAGTGACAAATATGTGA
Source organism: Rhinopithecus roxellana (assembly GCF_007565055.1). Classification (NCBI taxonomy): domain Eukaryota; kingdom Metazoa; phylum Chordata; class Mammalia; order Primates; family Cercopithecidae; genus Rhinopithecus; species Rhinopithecus roxellana. Next base: position 37,593,204 of record NC_044553.1, read on the forward strand.
CCTAAACAAGACAGCAAATTCTCTTCATCTACTAGAGACATTTTCCTCTCAGAAAAGGTTTACCTTTTCTGCAGCCATACCACCTAATGCTCCTGATCTCAGAAGCTAAGTGGGATTGGGCCTGGTTAGTACTTGGATCAGAGAAAAGGTTGAATTTAAACATAATTATAGGTAATAGTAAAATAAATTCTGTACTTAAAATATTTTCATACAACAATTATAAAAATAAATTGAGTGTGCTATAAGGTACTTCCCTAAAAGTTATTACTGATTCATTCCAAGATTAGTTTTTATGCATTCGTTCCTTTGTATTTCATCCTGCTTAAATGTCCTTCTCAGTGGTTTGTTATCAGCTTTTTTGGTCTGTTTTGTTAGCTTAACACTTGATGGCTAGAGATGGAAGGAGGATGATTATTAGCAGCTATAGGTCTTTTAGCATAGGAGCTACTAAGACTACTTTTCTTCTCACAGCTTACTGCTGAAACAGCTTTTTATATAATCTCAACTCTTGTAGTGCCTTTTAATCTTTCGCTTCAGTAGGGCTAAGGAAAAATAGTAACATAGGGAATATTTATTTTGACAGATTGCCGCCCTCCCCCAAAAGTAAATAAATTAAATATTGCGTTAGCTTTACTTAGTTTCGTTTTTGTTAGCCTTCTTAGAAGGTAAAATAATCTTTTTTCCTTCTGGCTGGGAGCTAACAAATGAACATCAAGTAGAATGAGAATTGGCAAATTTTTCTTAAAGGGATAGATAGTAAACATTTTAGGCTTGGGGAACCTTATGGGGTTGGAGATTCCTGTGGTCTCTGACACAACTATTGATCTCTGCTATTGCCGTATGAAAAAATGTGTAAACAAACTAGTGTGGCAGTGATCCTATAAAAACAGATGGCCATGGTTTTTCAACCTCTGATGTAGAATAGCAAGCTTTTGACTTGTTATTCTAAGAATACTTGGATATCTAAGTTTTTCGAATAGCTACCATAAGACTGCTATCATAGACTTTCTGAATTTACAACCTTTCCAGAATTTTAGAACCATAGATGTTTCTTTCTTCTAGTTAGCATTTTTCTAATGTCTTAATTTTTGAAAACATATTATTTTCCTAAGACACATATATTAATGTCCTTTATTTTATATTGGTAACAGAGTCAATACCAGATGTAGCTGTAAACTCAACAAAGTTTTGATTTTTAAGTCTTTATAAACAGAGCACTGAACTGGTTTCTTGATAAATGTTAAAAACACAAGGCTGGGTGTGTGGCAGCTCACGCCTATCATCCCAGCACTTTGGGAGGCTGAGGTGGGCGGATCACTTGAGGTCAGGAGTTCCAGACCAGCCTAGTGAACATGGTGAAACCCCATATCTACTAAAAATACAAAAATTAGCCAGGCGTGGTAACAGCCTATGTTCCTAGCTACTCAGGAGGCTGAGGCAGGAGAATCACTTGAACCTGGGAGGTAGAGGTTGCATTGAGCCAAGATCATGCCACTGCTCTCTAGCCTGGGTTACAAAATGAGACCCTGTCTCAGGAAAAAAAAACAAGTTATATTTAACGTTAGTTTACAAGATAATAAATGGTATGATTGGGTAGTAAATATATGGCATCCATATATATTCAGTATAATTTGCTCTTCTAGGAAAAGCTGTTTGTCCTATGTTTTGTGATGTCAGCACATCTTATGCTGTTTCTTGTCACTTATACTGTCTCTCTCAATTCCAAGGAGCAATCACAGCAAAGGAACTATACACAATGATGACGGATAAAAACATCAGCTTGATTATAATGGATGCTCGAAGAATGCAGGATTATCAGGATTCCTGTATTTTACATTCTCTCAGTGTTCCTGAAGAAGCCATCAGTCCAGGGTGGGTTACTATGTAGTAAAGTAGTATGTTGCGTAGTAAGTAGTAAACTGTGGATCTTAGTAAATGTTACTACTTAGTATCCAAGCTAAATGTGATAGTCTTTTCCTGGTAACCTTTTAAATCTTTGCCTCTTTTTGTGTGTGGGGGTGGGGAGGGGGAGGTGCGTTTTAGGAGCAGAGGTTTAATAGGCAAAAGAAAGAGAAAGGAGAACAACTCTCTCACTTTGGAGAGTGAGGGGTGCCCAAATGGGACTTCCCTAAATCTTGGCTTTTTAAAGACACACTTAACCCTTTTTGAAGGTTGAAGTTACGGATTTGCTAACTTTTTATTTGGCTATTTTCTCCTATTTGTGATATTTAGAATCTTACCAAAAGACAAATGAAGTTGCCTTTTCCCTTTCTCCCCAAGTGTTTGTTAACTGATTTTTCCTATTATTTTCTGTTTATAAGCATGTGAATCATATGTACCAAATTGATTAAAATTGTGAACTAATTGAATTGTTTTACATATTGAAATTCCCTATATTATCTGTGATAGAAGCTATACAAATACTTTGTGTGTGTGTGTGTGTGCTTAAGTTAAAAGAGTATAGTCTCTAATGCCAGACTCTATTGAAATAACTATCACTTACTAATTGCATTATTACTAGCTAGTGACCTAACATTTCTAAGCTCATGTTTCCATCTGTAAAATGGGGATAATAGTAGAACCTATCTTACAGAGGTTTCAGGAGATTTAAATGAGAAACATTATATACACACACACACACAGACTTTAGCACAGGTCCTGGCATGAGTAAGGACTTAATTTAAAATTTTTTCTTTCTTTTTTGGTAAGGAGGCCTTTAATCTATAAAATAATTTAAAGTGACTTGCATGGGTATATTGTATATTGGAAATCATGGCATAGTGGCAGAGCTAAACCTCCAGATACAGGGCTGTTTTCACTATTTCTAGCATTCTTATATAGATCCTGTTACCTCTCTTGGTCTTGGTTTAAAATTATATATTTTTAAAATTAGATAATAAAATCTGTATAGTTCCTGGCATATTGTAGATGCTTGATAAATGTTGGACCTGAAGCATAGAGTGCTTTGTAAATAAGCTATTTAAAAATTAGCGCTCTTAGGCCAGGCGCAGTGGCTCACACCTGTAATTCCGGCACTTTGGGAGGCCGAGGCACGTGGATCACTTGAGGTCAGGAGTTCCAGACCAGCCTGGCCAACATGGTGAAACCCCATCTCTATTAAAAATACTTTAGCCAGGAGTGGTGGCGGGCACCTATAATCCCAGCTACTTGGGAGGCTGAGGCAGGAGAATAGCATGAACTCGGGAGGTGGAGGTTGCAGTGAGCCGAGATCACGCCACTGCACTCCAGCCTAGGCTACAGAGGGAGACTCCGTCTCATTTAAAAAAAAAAAAAAAAGAGCTCTTTGAGAAAGACGCTGTCAAAGGTGGTGCTGAGCTGTGGTCAGCCCGCTCCTGCTCCTGCTCCTGCTGCACTGCTGTTGCTCTCGCTGAGGAACCAGTTGGTCAGGAAGCCACGCAGCACCTGTGGCTTTTAAAGATACTGGAAAAACACCCGGGGAGCTGGAGGTGGCAGTTCACTGATTTAGAATCACTCTTCATGAGCCACAGCATAAAATCCCTGGAGAAGGTGTGTGTTGACTTGATCAGAGGAGCAAAGAACAAGAGTCTCAAAGTGAAAGAACCAGTTCAAATGCCTGCTAAGACTTTGAGAATCGCTACAAGAAAAACTCCTTTTGGTGACTGTTCGAAGACATGGGATCATTTCCAGATGAGAATCCACAAACAACTCATTAACTTGCACATCCCTTCTGAGATTGTTAAGCAGATTACTTCCTTCAGTACTGAGTCAGGAGTTGAGGTGGAAGTCACTATTGAAGATGCTTAAGTCAACTATTTTAATAAATTGATTACCAGTTGTTAAGAAAAATTAGAGTGCTCAGTCTAATTAAACATGTGAATATATTCCCAGGATTTGAATAGACAAAGTTATAATTAGTCTTTGGGTGGTCTAATCTGTATTAACAGAGAGCTGGTGGTCTTTATTATTGGGTTTACATGGAAGTTTCCCAAAATGTGAGATTTGGACTACTATGAAACTCAAGATTATTTTAGGTTGAAGATTAAAGAACAATGAAATGCACACTGAGAAAATTACTCCCTTTTAATTTATGTTATAGTCCTTTTGAGTCAGTTTAAAGGAGTTTCAGTTTGGTGCTAGTACATCTTTTAAATACTTGCTTATCTCTCTAACTGAAGGGAACAGGTCTCAGAGCTTTCTGTAGGTAACAGTACCTACAACTAGCCGATAGTGATTACTGTATTTTTTCATTATCTATTTTTATTTATTTATTTTTGAGACAGGGTCTCACTCTGCCTGGGCTGGAGTGCAGTGGCATGATTACGGCTTACTGCAGCCTTGACCTCCTGGGTTCAGGTGATCCTCTCACTTCAGCCTCCTGGGTAGCTGGAACTGCAGGCACACGCCACCATGCCCAGCTGATTTTTGTATTTTTTGTGTAGAGACGGGGTTTTGCGACATTGCCCAGACAGGTCTCAAACTCCTGGGCTCAAACCATCCTCCCACCATAGCCTCCCAGAGTGCTGGGATTATAGATGTGAGCCATTGCATGCGGCCTATCTCTTCTTAAAAGTTTAAGCTTTTTATTTTATTGTATTTATTTTAAATTTTTTAATTTTTATTTTATTTATTTATTTATTTATTTATTTACTTATTTATTTATTTATTTTTGAGATGGAGTCTTGCCCTGTCGCCCAGGCTGGAGTGCAATGGTGTGATCTCAGCCAACTGCAACCTCCGCCTCCCGGGTTCAAGAGATTCTTCTGCCTCAGCCCTGAGTAACTGGGATTACAGGCATGCACCACCTTGCCCAGCTAATTTTTTAATTTTTTGTAGACACTGGGTTTCACCATGTTGGCCAGGCTGGTCTTGAGCTCCTGACCTCAAATGATCCACCTGCCTTGGCCTCCCAAAGTGCTGGGATTACAGATGTGAGCCAGCCACTGTGCCTGGCGCGCGCCCTCCCCCCCCCCCCCCAACTTTTTTGAGACAGGGTCTCACTGTGTTGCTTAGGCTGGAGTGCAGTTGTACAATCTTGGCTCAGTGCAACCTCTGCCTCCCAGGTTCAATTGATGCTCATGTCTCATATCTCCTCCCAAGTGACTGGGATTACAGGTGTACGCCACCACACCGGCTAATTTTTGTGTTTTCAGTAGAGACAGGGTTTCACTATGTTGGCCAGGCTGGTCTTGAACTCCTGGCCTCAAGTGATCCACCTGCATCGTCTTCCCAAAGTGCTAAGATTACAGGTGTGAGCCACGGTGCCCAGCCTGTTTCTTTTTTAAACTTTTCTTTTAGGTTTGGTGGTACATGTGAAGGTTTGTTACATAGGTAAATGTGTCACAGGGGTTTGTTGTACATACATATTTTATCACTGAGGTATAAGCTTGGTACCCAATAGTTAAATCTTTTCTGCTCCTCTCCCTCCTCTTAAAACTCCCCCCTCAAGTAGACCCCAGTGTCTGTTGTTTCCTTCTTTGTGTTCATAAGTTCTTACCATTTAGCTCCCATATTCTTAACTTTTAATATATTATAGTATATATACCGAAGTACTCCTGTCCTAAGCATCTAACCCAATGAATTTTCATTAACTGAGTGCACCCACTTAATTAGCATCCAGACCAAGAAACATAACATTATCATCCCTCCTGAACCCAGTACACCTCCTGTAAGTTACTACCCGTATCCCGCTGCCCAAGGAAACCACGAACTTCTAATGGAATATATTCTTTTTGTCTGCTTTTGTACTTTATATAAATGGAATTTACAATATGTAGTCTTTTATATCTGTCTTCTATACTCAACCTATGTTCGTGACAGTCATCTCTGTTATTGTGTGTAGTTGTAGTTTGTTCATTCTCATTGCCAGTATGGTGTTCTGTTGTGTGACTATAGCACAGTTTACTTAAATATTTTATTTATCTTCAGATGTACCTTTTACTTATTGGATATGATGCTGTTTTTTCATGTATTTAGGGCCATACAATTTCCTATTAAATTTATTTAAGTAAAAAAGTATTTTTTATTAAATTAATTAAATTTAATAAAGGACAAGTAGAGCAGAGTTAAAGCAAATTGTGAAGGTGGTACATAAAAGACAGAAGTTTGAGAAATGTTGGCGGATACTGTTGTTTCCAAAAGTGTTTTCTGTAGAATACTAATCCTGAAAACAGTATTTAGGTAAATATACCCCAGGGTTGGAAATAGTCTTTAAGAATATCACATTTTATTTTTTTTCCTTCTTTGTTGACCAAGCATCCTTCTGATCTGTGTGTATCAGGAGAGGATATTATTAGACAATAGTTTATATTTATTCTACTTTACTTCCTAGAAGATACAGTAACAATATTATATAGGAACTGGATTTTAAAATTAAAATGATCTTAATTATTTGGTTTTACTTGTGGATAAAAGTTGTACCAGTCCTGCCCAGCTTGCCAGTATCATCAGTTAAATATTGAAATGCCACTATATACTAAGTGCTTTGCTAAGAATAATATGGAGCTCCTTACCCAGAGGCATGAATCTGTATTATTCACTCATTCAATTATTAAACCAATTTTTTTGAGACGGAGATCTTGCTCTGTCGCCCAGGCTGGAGTGCAGTGGTGTGATCTTGGCTCACTGCAACCTCTACCTCCCAGGTTCAAGCTATTCTCCTGCCTCAGCCTCCCGAGTAGCTGGGACTCCCATCATGCACCACCACTTCTAGCTAATTTTTGTATTTTTAATTAGAGACAGGGTTTCGCCGTGTTGGCGAGGCTGGTCTCGAACTCCTGACCTCAGGTGATCTGCCTGCGTTGGCCTCCCAAATGGCTGGGATTACAGGTGTGAGCCACCACGTCCAGCTGAAAAAAAACAGTATTCACTGAACACTTTCTATGGGCTGGGTTACTATGTTCTAAGTGCTGGGCTAAGCCATTGAACAGACAAAAAATTGTCTTAGGAGCTTTTAACAGAGAGGTGAGATAGGTAAGACACACAATAAAAGCTTGCAATGTTTAGCTTTTCTTTTTCTTTTTTTTTTTTGAGACGGAGTCTCGCTCTGTCACCCAGGCTGGAGTGCTGTGGCCGGATCTCAGCTCACTGCAAGCTCCGCCTCCCGGGTTCACGCCATTCTCCTGTCTCAGCCTCCCGAGTAGCTGGGACTACAGGCGCCGCCACGTCGCCCGGCTAGTTTTTTGTAGTTTTTAGTAGAGACGGGGTTTCACCGTGTTAGCCAGGATGGTCTCGATCTCCTGACCTCGTGATCCGCCCGACTCGGCCTCCCAAAGTGCTGGGATTACAGGCTTGAGCCACCGCGCCGGCCTGTTTAGCTTTTCTTATGTGGAGTGCCATGGAAATGGGAATGTTGTGTGTGCGTATGTGTGTGTGTGTGTTTAGAAAGGCCTCACAGAGAAGTTATTAGCAAATCTTGAAGAAATAAGGGAAATGAATAATGCAGCTATCTGGGGGAAGAGGATTCCAGACAGAAAAAGCAAGAGCAGAGGCCCTTAGGGAAGAGCATGCCTGGATGAACCAGGAATAACAAGGAAGCTAGTAGCTGGAGCGAGTAAAGGGGGCTAGTAGTTAGAGATGACGACGTTAAGGCTTGGGGGTGTATGTCTGTGGCAGGCCATTGTAAGGACTTTAGCTTTTTTTTTTTTGATACGGAGTCTCGCTCTGTCGCCCAGGCTAAAGTGCAGTGGCACAATCTTGGCTCACTGCAACCTCCACCTCCTGGGTTCAAGCAATTCTCCTGCTTCAGCCTCCTCAGTAGCTGGGATTACAGGTGCCTGCCACCACGCCCGGATAATTTTTGTGTTTAGTAGAGATGGGGTTTTACAATGTTGGCCAGACTGGTCTTGAATTCCTGACCTCAGGTAATCCACCCACCTCGGCCTCCCGAAGTGCTGGGGATTACAGGTGTGAGCCACCACGCCCAGCCGGACTTCAGCTTTTATGTGAGCAAACGATGATGTGAACGTTATGCTTTAAGGTAGAGTTGGTGTTATTCACAGTTGACATTTTTAAGAGGCAGCATAGCAGAGCACATGTACATGAGCCAGATTGCCTGAATTTTAATTCTGGCTCCACTTATCTTGAGCGAGTCACTTAACCTGTTTGTGCCTCACTTTCCCCAAAATAGCAATAATAATGTTTGTCTTACAGGATTGTTGTGAAGACTTAATGAGTTCAATGAGAATAAAGCGTTTAGAACAGTATCTGGCACATGGTAAATGCTATATGTGTTTGTTGAATGAACATCCTGGTATATGGTGGACTATTATATAGGTATAAGAGAACTGAAATATGAATAATATTACCTAGTTTATATTTGGCTGAAAGAGGAGCTCATAATTTTCTCTGTTTTCAGTTTTGCGCCCCCCACTTTTTTTTAAAGGGTCAGAATGAAAAGAATTCAGTCTTCTTTTAGTCTCCAATAGCTACTAAAACTATGTTCCAATATTATACAGTAGTAAAGGGGTTAAACATTTTAGGCTGTTTAATATCTTAATATATAATCTCACCTTAGAAAGGAATCTACTTAAAATTTCCTGTGGTGTGGTCAAGACTGTAGAACAAAACTGAGTGTCTTCTGTTAGTATATTAGGACCTCTTGTTGACTTTTGCCCCAGTTTCAATGTTAATACATTTCAGAGTCACTGCTAGTTGGATTGAAGCACACCTCCCAGATGATTCTAAAGACACATGGAAGAAGAGGGGGAATGTGGAGTATGTGGTACTTCTTGACTGGTTTAGTTCTGCCAAAGATTTACAGATTGGAACAATTCTCCGGAGTCTGAAAGATGCACTTTTCAAGGTTTGCAAGTTTCATTGTTAGTTTATTGTAATTGCAGGGCACCTCTGGTTGTTAGAAAGGCATGTTAACTAGTTGTTTATCTTAAATACTGAAAAGATTGATCATGCTTTTTTTTTTTTTTTTTTTGGACACTGAGTCTCACTTTGTTGCCCAAGCGGTAGTACAGTGGTGTGATCTCAGCTCACTGCAATCCTCTGCCTCCCAGGTTCAGGTGATTCTCATGCCTCAGCCTCCTGAGTAGCTGGGACTACAGGTGTGAGCCACCACACCCGGCTAATTTTTTATTTTTAGAGAGGGGGTTTCACCATGTTGGCCAGGCTGGTCTCAAACTCCTGACCTCAGGTGATCCACCTGCCTTGGCCTCCCAGAGTGCCGGGATTACAGGCTTGAGCAGCCACTTTGATTGTAGAATTTTTTATAAATTCAGGTTTAAAAGATTTGTTTTGGCTGGGCGTGGTAAAATTAAAACTTAGGTGGGAAAAGATCTTATAAGATAACAAGGCAGGGCCAGGCGTGGTGGCACTTTGGGATCCCGGCACTTGGGGAACCTGAGGTGAGCGGATCACCTGAGGTCAGGAGTTCGAGACCAGCTTGACCAACATAGAGAAACCTCGTCTCTACTAAAAAAATTAGTCGGGCATGGTGGTGTGCGCCTGTAATCCCAGCTACTCAGGAGGCTGAGGTAGGAGAATCGCTTGAACCCGGGAGGTGGAGGTTGTGGTGAGCCAAGATCATACCATTGCACTCCAGCCTGGGCAACAAGAGCAAAACTCTGTCTCACACACACACACACAAAAAAGATTACAAGGCAGAAGACAGGCAGAAATATTTACAACACACATGGCAGTGGTTTAAAATACCTAAAATCCAAAGAGCTTTTACAAGTAAGAAAAATACTTAAGATAAAATAGTAAAATAAGTTGTGCACACAGATAGCCATGAACAGAAAGTGAAATGCAAGTGGACTTAACCATAAAAATGAGCAGCTTTACTAGTATCAGATAAATGCATATTAAAACGAGTGCCATTTTCATGGATCAAGTTAACAAAGGTTTAAAAAATAATACGGTTGTCCCTCAGTATCTGTGGGGGATTGGCGCTAGGACCCCCCACAAATACCAAAATCCATGAATATTCAAGTTTCTTACATAAAATGGTATAGTATTTGCATATAAACTACACATATTCTCTCACATACTTTAAATCCTCTGTAGATTCCTTATAACTAATAAAAAGTGCTCTGTAAATAGTTGTTACACCATATTTTTTGGCGAATAGTGACAAGAAAAAAGTCTGTATATGCTCAGTACAGACATACCTATCATAGGCCTAACTATATATTTTGAAAATTTATTTGTTTTAATTTTAATTTTAATTTTTAGAGACAAAGTTTTTCTCAGTCACCTAGACTCGAGTGCCATGGCACAATCATAGCTCACTGCAGACTTGAACTCCTGGCTCAAGTGATCCCACTGCCTCAGCCTCCTGAGTAGCTGGGACTACAGGTGCGCACCATGCCTGGGTAATTTTTTTAAAATTTCTAGTAGGGACAAGGTATTGCTATGTTGCCCAGGCTTGTCTCAAAGTCCTGGCTTCAAGCATGCCTCCCACCTTGACCACCCAAAGTGTTGGGATTACAGGCGTGCGCCACTGTGTTGGGCATCTAAGTATATTTTTTATTTTATTTTATTTTATTTATTTTTTGAGATGGTGTCTCACTCTGTCACCCAGGCTGGAGTGCAGTGGTGCAATCTTGGCTCACTACAACCTCCGCCTCCCAGGTTCAAGCAATTCTCCTGCCTCAGCCTTTCCAAATAGCTGGGATTACAGGTGCCCACCACCACACCTGGCTAATTTTTGTAGTTTTAGTGGAGACAGGGTTTCACCTTGTTGGCGAGGCTGGTCTCGAACTCCTTACCTCAAGTGATCTGCCCACATCGGCCTCCCAAAGTGCTGGGATTACAGGCGTGAGCCACCTTGCACGCACGGCCCATCTAAGTATATTTTAAGTCTGGTTGGTTGAATCTTACGAATACAAGGGGACTCACTGTACTCAGTTCAACTTGTTAAACTATTTTTTTCTGTAATTCTTATTTTTTGAATTATAAAATTTCTTTTTACCTATTGTTTTTTGAAGACATATCTTACTCTGTTGCCCAGGCCGAAGTGCAGTGGTGCCATCCCAGCTCACTGTAGCCTTGACATCCTGGGCTCAGGCAGTCCTCCAGCTCAGCCTCCTGAGTAGCTGAGGTGTGCATCACCATCCTAGCTAATTTTATTTTATTTTATTTTTGTAGAGATGATATTTCACTACGTTGCCCAGGCTGGTCTTGAAACTCCTGTACTCAAACAATCTTCTTGCCTCAGCCTCCCAAAGTGCTGGTATTACAGGTGCGAGCCACCACACCCAGTTAATTTGTTAAATTATTAACAATGATAGCACTGAATGCTGGTGAGCATGTGGTGAGAAGAAAACTCGTTCTGCTGGTAGGAGGGTCAGTTGATTGCCCTTCAGAAAGGCAGTCTTAAAAGCCTTAGAACAATTCACGCTATGACATAGGGAACCCAGAAATATACCTAAGTATGGGACAATTATATGAAACTGCCAGTATTCAACTGGCATTGACCTACAAATGGCAGTTCGGCAATTTCATAAAGTTCAAACTAAGATATGTGAATGATTAGTGTATGATAAAGGTGACATAAATCATTGAGGAAAAGATGGATTGAAATGAATGGTTTGGGGACAACTGCCTAGCCAGTAAATAAAAGAGAATGGATCCCTACCTTATTTCTTAGACCAAGCTACATCTCAAATGAATAAAAGATATAAATGTATAGATTGAAACAGCAAACTATTAGGAGAAAGCATTGGTATTTTTTATTACCTTGATATCAAACCAAGATGTCATAAAGGAAAATGAAGACTGTTTATGGCTGGTCGCAGTGGCTCACGCCTATAATCCCAGCACTTTGAGAGGCTGAGGCAGGTGGATCACTTGAGGTCAGGAGTTGGAGACCAGCCTGGCCAACATGACGAAACCCCATCTCTACTAAAAGTACAAAAATTTGCCGGGCATGGTGGTGGGTGCCTGTGATCCCAGCTACTGAGGAGGCTGAGGCAGGAGAATTGCTTGAACCCAGTGGGCAGAGGTTGCAATGAGCCAAGATCGCGCCACTTCACTCCAGCCTGGGCAAAAGAACGAAACTCCATCTCAGAAAGAAAAGACATTTAATTGTGTTTAAAAAACAAACAAGGCCGGGCGCGGTGGCTCAAGCCTGTAATCCCAGCACTTTGGGAGGCCGAGACGGGCGGATCACGAGGTCAGGAGATCGAAACCATCCTGGCTAACACAGTGAAACCCCATCTCTACTAAAAATACAAAAAACTAGCCCGGCGAGGTGGCGGCGCCTGTAGTCCCAGCTACTCGGGAGGCTGAGGCAGGAGAATGGCGTGAACCTGGGAGGCGGAGCTTGCAGTGAGCTGAGATCTGGCCACTGCACTCCAGTCTGGGTGACAGAGCGAGACTCCGTCTCAAAAAAAAAAAAAAAAAAACAAAAAACAAAAAAAAACATAAAGTAAAGTAAAAATCAGGAAAAATGTTGGCAATATGTATGACAAAGACCTTTTTCCCCTAATATTCAGAGTACATTCACTGTTTACTAAAAAAATTGCAAATAACTATAGAAAAGGGGGCAAAGGATGCAATTATTAAATAATTAAGTCATAGAACAATATAAATGCATAGTAAATAAATGAAAAAATGTCCAACTTCACTAATAAAGAAATGCTCATTAAGGCCGGGCATGGTGGCTCAAGCCTGTAATCCCAGCACTTTGGGAGGCCGAGGCGGGCGGATCACAACATCAGGAGATCGAGACCATCCTGGCTAACACGGTGAAACCCCGTCTCTACTAAAAAATACAAAAAAAACTAGCCCGGCAAGGTGGCGGGCGCCTGTAGTCCCAGCTACTCGGGAGGCTGAGGCAGGAGAACGGCGTGAACCTGGGAGGCGGAGCTTGCAGTGAGCCGAGATCCGGCCACTGCACTCCAGCCTGGGCGACAGCACGAGACTCCGTCTCAAAAAAAAAAAAAAAAAAAGCTCGTTAAAACAAGATACCATTTTATGTTCATCAGTTTTGTAAAAATTATAAAGATGTATAATGGGCATTCTCATATCCTGTTGGTTAAGTGTATAAATTGGTATAGCCTTTCTGAAGGGCAGCTGGGCATCATATTAAACCAGCAATTCTACTCCTAGGTAATTATCCTTAAGAAATTTATAAATATAAATATATATAATTTTTTTTCCCCCTCAAGACGAAGTCTCACTCTTATCCCCTAGGCTGGAGTACAATGGCGCGATCTCAGCTCACTGCAACCTCCACATCTTGGGTTCAAGCAATTCTCTTGCCTCAGCCTCCCAAGTAGCAGGGATTATAGGTGCCTGCCACCACGCCCAGCTAATTTTTGTATTTTTAGTAGAGACGGGTTTTCACCGTGTTGGTCAGGCTGGTCTCAAACACTGACCTCAGGTGATCCTCCCGCCTCGGCCTTCCAAAGTGCTGGGATTACAGGCGTGAGCCACCATGCCCAGCCAATGCATTTATATATATTTTTAAGTGACCATTTCTAAGATTAGCAATCTGTTGAAAACCTTAAAATGTTCATGTACCTTAGCTTAAGCAACTCCCTTTCTGGGAATTTTCCTTAAGGAGGTGACTAGGTATGTGCATGTATCAGGATCTTTTGTGTTTATTTCAGCATGCTTATAATTAAATGGGGAAAAAAACCCAAATGATTGACTGAATTTTAAGGTGTGTGTGTAAAGTAGAATAGGCCATGCGCAGTGGCTCACACCTATAAATCCCAGCACTTTGGGAGGCTGAGCCAGGTTGATCACTTAAGCCCAGGAGTTTGAGACCAACCTGGGCAATGTGGCGAAACCCCAGCTCATGAAAAGTACAAAAATAAGCTGGGCGTGGTGGTGCATGCCTGTAGTCCCAGCTACTGGGAAGGCTGAGGTGGGAGGATCAATTGAGCCCAGGAGGTCAAGGCTGCAGTGAGCCATGATTATGCCATTGCATTCCAACTTGGGTGATAGAGCAAGACCTTGTCTCAATCAACCAGTCAATCAGTAGTCAAATATTACCTGGTCATTGCAAATGATGATATAGCTCTGTATTGATGAAAGATGTTCATAGAAAAGCAACATCATAAAGGTTTTATTAAAAATTCTCTGTAAGAGTAAACTCCAGAATGTAAAGTGGTATTGGGGTGGTGATGTTATGGGTCATTTTCGTTTTATATTTAGTAATTTATTTTCTAATTTTTCTTCTAAGATCATTGATTATTTGTATGGTTTTTAAAACCTCACCTATATAACCGTTTTATTTAATGTTGAATTTTGAATTCAGTTCTCATTTTGTCATTATTTAGAAGATAAATCTTGTCATTAAGGGAATAACTTCAAAATTTAGATTTGTTGTGTTTTTAGCTGTTGAAAGATTGCTGCCATATTAAAAATATGATTTCCTTATTTATAGTGGGAAAGTAAAACTATCCTGCGCAATGAGCCTTTGGTTTTAGAGGGAGGCTATGAAAACTGGCTCCTTTGTTATCCCCAGTATACAACAAATGCTAAGGTCACTCCACCCCCACGACGCCAGAATGAAGAGGTGTCTATCTCATGTATGTATGTGAAAATTTTTGTTTAAAATTGCTTTGGTAAAATATACTTTAAAATTGTTTTCACGGTAACATTCTTGGTTGTGTGTGCATTTGTCCTATTAGAGAGCAGTTTGTTTTCAGGCATAAAAATATAAGCCTGGAAGTTCACATTTTCTTTAAGACTGTTGTAATTGTTTTTTCACTTAGTTTACATTTAATTATTACATTAACATGCATGAGAAATGTAAGTACTGTGTATGGGATTTGCTATTCTAAAAAACATTTTTATTTTTGGAATTTTAGTGGATTTTACTTATCCCTCATTGGAAGAATCAGTTCCTTCTAAACCTGCTGCCCAGATACCACCTCCATCTATAGAAGTAGATGAAAATATAGAATTGATAAGTGATCAAAATGAGAGAATGGGACCACTGAATATATCAACTCCAGCTGAACCAGTTGCTGCTTCTAAATCTGATGTTTCACCCATAATTCAGCCAGTGCCTAGTATAAAGAATATTCCACAGGTATGTTCTTGATTTTAACTTTATTCTCGCTTTTGTTTTAATATTAAATATGTAGTATAGCTGGGCACAGTGCCTCACGCCTGTAATCCCAGCACTTCGGGAGGCTAAGAGGGGCGGGGGCGGATCACCTGAGGTCAGGAGTTTTGAGACCAACCTGGCCGACATGGTGAAACCCCCTCTCTACTAATAATACAAAAATTAGCTGGGCATGGTGGTGGGTGCCTGTAATCCCAGCCGTTTGGGAGGCTGAGGCATGAGAATTGTTTGAACCCAGGAAGCGGAGGTTGCAGTGAGTCAAGATTGCACCACTGCACCCCAGCCTGGGTGACAGCAAGACTCTGTCTCAAAAAAAAAAAAAAAAAAAAAAATATATATATATATATATATATATACAGTATAGAAATGAAGTTTAATACATAACCTTTAACATCTTAGAAAAAAGTATCAATGAGAAGAATCTGTATGTTTTGATAAATTTTTTGTTTAAAAATTTTTCATCATAATTCAGTCTTATTGCCATGCCTGTATTAGAGTAGATAATTCAAGGGATTTCCAAGCCAGTTGGCAATCCATTTGCTACATACAATGCCAGTAAAAGATTGCATTACCACAGTGAATTAGAATAGCCCTTTTGGGACTTTTTGTATTATAATTTGACCCATAGTGTTTTCATAAATAGCTTGGCTTACATATGATAGGTATGTGATGTCAGTATTTTGGTTTTAAAACAATAGTTTATTTCCATTTCCTTAGAATTTGACATGCAAATAAACAGGCATGCTTAACAATAATCATTTAAAAGTTTTTAAATAACCAAGACATTACAAATAAAAAAATTTTAGTCTTTATTTCCTTCATTTGGCTTTATTTAAAGAAAGGTTAACTAATGTTCCCCCTCCATGCATTTCCCAATAACATTTTTAGCATTCATTTTTGATTTTTTCCCCAGATATATTTAAAACAGTATTTCACATTTAAAGTGGATGACATTTGATTTGTGGAGCAGGTATTGAATAGAAAATCTGGTAATTTTTTGTTATAAACTGAAGTGGTTCATTTCTTCATTTTTTTAAGGCATTTTAGTATTGCAGAATAAATTGCAGACTAAATAGATGTGATTAAACAACTTTTCTTAAAGGGTAAATTTAGGAAAGTCTGAAAAGAACTTATGTTATTGCATTTCCTTTCAACTTAATCTGTTTAAACCCTAATCCTTTTGTGTCCCAACATAACTTTATAAGATACGTACAGTTTTTTAGACACATTTTGAAGATCTGTGTAAAAAACAGCATGAGTGCCATGGGTCACGTCTGTAATCCCAACACTTTGGGAGGCAGAGGCGAGTGGGTCACCTGAGGTCAGGAGTTCCAGACCAGCCTGGTCAACATGGTGAAACCCCATCTCTTCTAAAAATACAAAAATTAGCCAGGCGTGGTGGTGCGTGCCTGCAGTCCCAGCTACTCAGGAGGCTGAGGCACGACAATCACATGAACCCAGGAAGCAGAGGTTGTAGTGAGCCGATATCGGGCCACTGCACTCCAGCCTGGGTGAGAGTGAGACTTTGTCTCAAAAAAAAATCAGACAGCATGAAAGTTTGTAAATACAAGAGATGGATTCTTCTGATGTTTAGAAGGAGAGATCTGTATAAAATCAGCCACAACATAAGGCAAAATATCATAATTGCTCTACAAGTCGCTGGAGCACAGAGTAAGGAGAATATTCTAGCTGAGAAGATCAAGGACGTCTTCATGGAGGAGACAGTATTTTATCTGGGCTTTAAGAGTAGAATTTGAGGATGGACGAAACAACTGGAAAATTGTATGACCAAAGGGATAGGGCATGCTCTGTGGCCATTGAACAGTTTTGGCATATGTGGGCGCTAGTCTCTGTTGGAGAGAGGAAATTATGATAGTAGATAACATTAGAAGGATGGACAAGAGTCATCAAGAGAGACTTGGATCAAATTTGAATTTTGTCCTGTAGGCACAAAGAACCACTAAAGAATTTTAAACTTGAGAGTAACATGATCATAACTATACTTGTAAGATTAGGGAAAAATAGATCAAGCCACCAAAATGTAAATGGAAACAACATTTATTTTTCTTTCTGTTCCACCTCTTATTGTTAACCTCATCCCCATAGTGGTTCTTCCTACTTTATTCTCAAATACATGAAGAAAAAAAGACAAAGGATTTTTTTTAAGAGGCAGAAGGAGAACAGGAAAAAAATTATTTTTTCTACGCTAACTTCTTTGTTTTTCTTTTTTTTTAAAACAGGGTCTCATTCTCTCACCCAGGCTGGAGTGCAGTGGCACGATCACAGCTCACTGCAGCCTTGACTTCCTGGGTTCAAGCAATCCTCCCACCTCAGCCTCCTGAGTAGCTGGGATTATAGGCACTTGCCACCACGCCCGGCTAATTTTTGTATTTGTTGTAGAGATGGGGTTTTGCCATGTTGGCCAGGATGGTCTTGAACTCCTGACCTCAAGTGATCTACCCAGCTCGGGCTCCCAAAGTGCTGGTATTACAGGCGTGAGTCACTGTGCCCGGCAACTTCTTTGTTTTCTAGTAGAAAAACATAAATTCATTTTATAAGAACACTATGTAGATTGTTATTGCCAGATGTTCTTAAAAGTTTTTATTTTTGTTTCATTACACAGTATTCTCAAGAAATGATGTTAGGGTCACTTCTCTAGTTTAATATGCTGTTAAATTGAGTTAATAAATGTTTAATTCATTAAATCAGGAACTTAGGTAATTTATTATGCAACTTGAAGGAAACCAATTAGTATTTTACCTCCTGTAAAAGTTGTTAGGGAAGATTGCATTTGTTCCCTCAGTAACATAGTTATTAACTGTGCCAGGCACAGTCTCTATCCTTTTAGAGCTTATATTCTAGGAGGGAAGAAGAGCTTATATTCTAGGAGGGAAGAAAATTTTAAACAAGTAATTATAGTTATTTGATCAGAATGCCAGTAGAGGGAGAAGAATAAGGTATTATAAGAGCATGTATCAGGGGACTTGGCTAGTTCTAGAAACAAGGGAAGTCTTTTCAGAGGGAGAGATGTGTAAGCCAAGACCTAATGTGGGCATTATCTAGATGAACAGCTGATAGACCTAAATTGGGAAGGAGCATGGCATCTTTGAATGATTTTTTTTTTTAAGGCAAGTATAACCAGTATACACAGCCATATGACTGGAGAGGTAGGCAGATGTAAGATCACACAGGGCCTTACAGGCTATGGTAAAGATTTTAGGTGTACTGAGGGCATAGTGGTTAGCAAATCAAATTTGTTTTAAAGTGAGTACTCTGTGGTTAGCAAATCAAATTTGTTTTAAAGTGAGTACTCTGGCTATAATGTGGAGAAACAGATTGGGGAGCGGGGGCAAGAGAAGAGATGGGCAACTAGTTGAAAACTATGCTGTAGTTCTGGTGAGAGAGGAGGTTGGCATGGTCTTGGCCTGTAGTAGAAGAGATGGAGGGACAGGAGGAAAATTAGCATGTAGAAGGATATGGGAAGAACATATCATGGGACTCACGTTTTTGATTTGTGCAACTATTGGGAGAGGGTTACATCCATGAGATTAGGACCATGTTTGCGGGGGTGGGGGAAATCGTGAATCCATTTTGGCTATATGAGGTTTGAAATATATGCAGTGACACTCAAATGGAAATATTGGGTAGGCATTTGGATACCTGAAAGTGGAACTTAAGTCTAGGTATGCCCAGGTCTAGGTTTTATGTTTTTAAATAAAGACATTTTTAACTCTTGTATACAAAACACTCAGGAAGAATTGAAAGTTGAATCAAGAGGATGTAAGTTCCAGTGATGTTTGGATATCTCCCATTCAAGTTCTGTTTTATGAGAAATCTTGACACTGAGTAATTAACAAGTAGATGTCCTGATAGATGTTGTCTCCACAAAGTGACACTTCTTTTTATCACAACTTGATCTCAAGAACTGAGGTTATTTCCTGATTTTTGACAAAAATGTTTTGCTCCGTTTTTGTTGCTCTAGATTGATCGTACTAAAAAACCAGCAGTCAAATTGCCTGAAGAGCATAGAACAAAATCTGAAAGTACAAACCATGAGCAACAATCTCCTCAGAATGGAAAAGTTATTCCTGATCGTTCCACCAAGCCAGTAGTTTTTTCTCCAACTCTCATGTTAACAGATGAAGAAAAGGCTCGTATTCATGCAGAAACTGCTCTTCTAATGGAGAAAAACAAACAAGAAAAAGAACTTCGGGAAAGGCAGCAAGAGGAACAGAAAGAGAAACTGAGGAGGGAAGAACAAGAACAAAAAGCCAAAAAGAAACAAGAAGCTGAAGAAAATGAAATTACAGAGAAGCAACAAAAAGCAAAAGAAGAAATGGAGAAGAAAGAAAGTGAACAGGCCAAGAAAGAAGATAAAGAAACCTCAGCAAAGAGGGGCAAAGAAATAACAGGAGTAAAAAGACAAAGTAAAAGTGAACATGAAACTTCTGATGCCAAGAAATCTGTAGAAGATAGGGGGAAAAGGTGTCCAACCCCAGAAGTACAGAAAAAGTCAACAGGAGATGTGCCCCATACATCTGCGACAGGGGATTCCGGTTCAGGCAAGGTAAGCAGAAACAGTACAGATTGCCAACAAAGTGAAAAGGGCAGGCATTTCAAGTAGTCTTTTCAGGGGTGATAGAAAGTACTGATCTATCCACATTTGCTCACCTATTCTCCTTTGAGGCCAATGCCGTACATTTATGAAATGATTGGTTAGGAATGAAATTGCTTTTTGTATATTACGTCTATAAAATGCAATATATTTCTTTTTTTTTTTTTTGAGACGGAGTCTCGCTCTGTCACCCAGGCTGGAGTGCAGTGGCACCATCTCGGCTCACTGCAAGCTCCGCCTCCCGGGTTCACGCCATTCTCCTGCCTCAGCCTACCGAGTAGCTGGGACTACAGGCGCATGGCACCACGCCTGGCTAATTTTTTGTATTTTTAGTAGAGACGGGGTTTCACCATGTTAGCCAGGATGGTCTCCATCTCCTGACCTCGTGATCCACCGCCTCGGCCTCCCAAAGTGCTGGGATTAGAGGCTTGAGCCACCATGCCTGGCGATATTTCAAATAATTGAGATAAATAGTTACCTTCTTCATTTTTATGTTTGATGTATGATCATGGAAAGACTAGAGTGAAATATAATCTCTTCAGTATGGGGGAACTAGATGCCAATATTTGTATGATAAAATTTATATCTGTTTAGAATATATCCAAAATCAGTGACATCTAAATGGCCCAACATTTATCTTTGCATATAATGATTTTTTGGTCACATCAGTGTCATTTTTTTTCTTGCTTTATCTATTCAAATAATATTGGCAAATAACCCAATTAATTTTGCCCTTGGCTACACACCCAAAATTGATAGCCGTAATTTTAGGGGACATTTTTTGTTATTCTTTCTCAGTCTCTAATAATGCCATGCTTTTCTTTTTTTCTTCATTATGTCATTAACTGCCTTTTCCTTTTGAACACCAAGTATGTATTTATAATACCAAGAACAGTTATAGTCCTTTTTACATATATGTAAATGGAAAAAACTTTTTTAGCAGTGCGAAAATGACTTCTAATGGAAGGCAGGATACCATCTTTACAGAATGTTAACTTCTATACTTCTCAAACAGCAGGCATGTTACCAAAATTAATTCATAGTCAAGCCGCTCTTATCCAGGGGACACTTATCTGGTAACCTCTGCTATTAAAAAAGATAGCTTCCATGCAAAAACCTTCTAAACACACCAAATTAGTGATATGAAGCCCATGTACTAAAACACTCTAACTTTATTCACAGGAGCAAAACATGTGAGCTCCAAGATACAATTTAAGTATTATTCATTGAGTAGCTACTATATGCCAAGTATTTTCACTGCATTATCTTATTTACTCCTAATGATAATCCCATAAGGTATTTAATTTACAAGTGAAACTGGAGTTTAGAGGTTAAGTATTTGCTTAAGATCATCACATAGACAGTGAGATTCCAAAGCCTTTCCATCTTGCTGTGCTAGAGGCATGCAGTCTTTAGAACTTAAATCATTCGTATTTGTGGAGTCATTTAGTATATAGGTGCCAAATATTCCTACACATCTAAGATTGCATTCCTTGTGTGCTCCTTTTAAAAGTAGGAGAAATATGTAATTTATTCTAGAATAAATTTTGTTAAAATTATCACTAATTTTAAAGTCTTTAGTAGAGTTATTTTAAAATAAGATATAAAACTAAAATGAGTTTTTAAAAAGAATCTATGGGCCGGGCGTGTTGGCCCACACCTATAGTCCCAGCACTTTGGGAGGCCTAGACCAGTGGATCACAAGGTCAGGAGATTAAGATGATCCTGGCTAACACTGTAAAACCCTGTCTCTACTAAAAATACAAAAAATTAGCCAGGTGTGGTGGCATGCGCTGTAGTCCCAGCTACTCGGGAGGCTGAGGCAGGAGAATCGCTTGAACCCATGAGGCAAAGGTTGCAGTGAGCCGAGATCGTGCCACTGCGCTCCAGCCTGGGTGACAGCGAGACTCGGCCTCAAAAAAAAAAAAAAAAATCTATGGTGTTATAAGAAGATATGAATATAGATTTTTGCATTTTTGACTATTGGTCTGTATCTTAATTTCTCCATTCTCTTGAATACTTTAAATTTTTTGAAGCACAACTCCTTTCAAGGTAACCAAAATCATAATAGTAAGTAAAAGATAATGTTCAACTGGGTGCGGTGGCTCACGCCCGTAATCCCAGCACTTTGGCAGGCCGAGGCAGGTGGATCACGAGGTCAGGAGATCGAGACCATCCTGGCTAACACGGTGAAACCCCGTCTCTACTAAAAATACAAAAAATTAGCCGGTTCTGGTGGCGGGCGCCTGTAGTCCCAGCTAGTCGGAAGGCTGAGGCAGGAGACTGGCATGAACGCGGGAGGCAGAGCTTGCAGTGAGCCAAGATCGCGCCACTGCACTCCAGCCTGGGCGACAGAGCGAGAATCCGTCTCAAAAAAAAAAAAAAGAGATAATGTTCAAATTAGGTCATGGTGAATATACATTAATGATCAGCATTTTATACTTGGCCATGTAGTGTGAACCAGTGCTTCACAATCCACTTTGATTTTCATCTTTTTTTTTTTCACTGATTCATCAGAGTTCTTTAGTTTTTTAAGTATTTTGACTGTGACAGTAAAATATAATAAAATTTTCAGAGGCCTTTTTTTTTCTCCTTTTACATTTTCAGTCTCATAGATTCGGTTGTGTTAGCTAGTAGCTTTATGTTGGAAGGAGAGTTAAAATTTTCTTTCACTTCTGTAATTTTAATAATTTTACAGCCATTTAAGATTAAAGGACAACCAGAAAGTGGAATTCTAAGGACAGGAACTTTTAGAGAGGATACAGACGATACCGAAAGAAATAAAGTAAGTAGTTCATTGCAGGAAAAAACTGGAAAAAAAACAAACGTGGATTATAACTATGTGATTATCTTACCACACTGTCATCTTTTATCATGAGATCTACAGTGTAAGGGGATCGTTGCCATCTTTGGTAGCTGGTGTTTTGCTTGTTTTTACACGATCACTCCATTTATATGCTAAAGGAAATAGAGTTTGTCTTCCTGTTTAAAGTTTGACAGCATATTCTATTTATTTTATGAAAGTAAAAAATATTTAGCCCTTACCATATGATCCAGCAATTCTACTTCAGGGTATATACCCAAAAGAATTGCAAACAAGAAGTATTTGTACACCCATGTTCTTAGAGTATGATTCATAATAGCCGAAAAATGGAAGCAACCCAGATGTCCATCAGCAGGTGAATGCATAAACAAATGGGATATGTACATGTAACGGAATATTATTCAGCCTTAAAAAGGAAGGAAATTCTGACACGTTACAGCATGGATGAATCTTGAAGTCATTTGCTAAGTGAAATAAGCCAGTTGCAGGATAAATACTGAGTGATTCCATTTCTGTGAGGTTTGTAAAGTAGGCAAATTTATAGAGACCGAAAGTAGAATGGTCGTTGTCAGAGCCGGAGAAAGAGGAAATGGGGAGTTATTGTTCAGTAGGTACAGAGTTTCAGTTTTACAAGATGAAAAGAGTTCTGGAGATTGTTGGCACAGCAATATACTTAATGTCACTAACCAGTGCACCTTAAAATGGTTAAGATGGTAAATGTTATGTGTATTTCATCACATTTTTTAAAACACATAGGCTTTGTATAAGACATCTTTGCCGGGCACGGTGGCTCACACTTGTAATCCTAGCACTATGGGAGGCTGAGGCGGGCAGATCACGAGGTCAGGAGATTGAGACCATCTTGGCTAACAGGGTGAAACCCCATCTCTACTAAAAATACAAAAAAAAAAAAAGTAACCAGTTTTGGTGGCAGTCGTCTGTAGTCCCAGCTACTTGGGAGGCTGAGGCAGGAGAATGGATGAACCAGGGAGGTGGAGCTTGCAGTGAGCCAAGATCGTGCCACTGCGCTCCAGCCTGGGCAACAGAGCGAGACTCCATCTAAAGAAAAAAAAAGAAGACATCTTTGACTTTGTTTTTCCTTCAGATCTTGAGATACAATTTGCATACCATAAAATTCACCTATTTTTATTTTTATTTATTTATGTATTTATTGAAACGGAGTCTCGCTCTGTCGCCCAGGCTGGAGTGCAGTGGCCGGATCTCAGCTCACTGCAAGCTCCGCCTCCTGGGTTCCCGCCATTCTCCTGCCTCAGCCTCCCCAGTAGCTGGGACTACAGGCGCCCGCCACCTCGCCCGGCTAGTTTTTTGTATTTTTTAGTAGAGACGGAGTTTCACCGTGTTAGCCAGGATGGTCTCGATCTCCTGACCTCGTGATCCGCCCGTCTCGGCCTCCCAAAGTGCTGGGATTACAGGCTTGAGCCGCTGCGCCTGGCCAAAATTCACCTATTTTTAACATACAGTTCAGTGATTTTTTTTTTTTTTTTTTTTTTTTAGTAATTTAGTGTTGTGAAACCATTAATACAATCCAATTTTAGAACATTGCCGTCACACCAAAGAGACCCCATGCCCAATTTAGTCTACCCTAAAGCCCAGGCAACCCTGAGTCTACTCTCTGTCTCCATAGATCTGTCTTCTCTGGGATATATATACAGTCTTCCCTTGGTATCTGTAGATGACTGGTTCCATGACCTCCCTCTCATACCAAAATCTGAGGATGCTCAAGTCCCCTACATAAAGTGGTATAGTGTTTGCATATAATCTATACACATCCTCCTATATACTTTAAATCATCTCTAGATTACATACCTAACAGTGTAAATGCTATGAAAATAGATCTTATACTGTATTTTTTAGGGAATAATAAAAGCCTGCACACATTCAGTACACCCAGAATTTTTTTTTCAAGTATTTTCAATCTGTGGATGGTTGAATTCACAGATGCAGAACCGACGAATACAGAGGACCGACTCCATATCCGATCTAAATCTGTGTGAATTTAACATGTTAAATTTTTGTTAAGTCATTCTGCTGTACTTTGCCATTAAAAAAATCTGAGACCAGCCTTGGCAACATAGCAAGACCCCTTTTCTCCACAGAAAGGGGAAAAAAAGGGCCAGGGGGCGTGAGGGTATGGTTGCTCATGCCTGTAATTCCAGCACTTTGAGGGGCTGAGGCAGGTGGATCGCTTGAGCCCAGGAGTTCAAGACCAGCTTGGGCAACATGGCAAAACCCTGTCTCTAGAAAAAAATATAAAAAAGTAGCCAGGTTTGGTGGCGCCTGCCTGTAGTCCCAGCTAGTTGAGAGGCTGAGGTGGGAGGATCACCTGATCCTGGGGAGGTCAAGGATACAGTGAACCGTGATCATGCTACTGCATTCCAACCAGGGCAACAAGGGTGAGAGCCTATCTCAAACAAAAGGGGGAAAAATGATATAAAATATATTAAGACTAGAATGACTGACAGAATTCACAATTTTCTTATTTTTGACTGCAATAGTTAAAGGGCCACAGCAACAACAAACACATTGATATACAAAAAAAAGTTCATTAACTACAGAAGTCAAATAATTTATAGAATCTATTTGTTTAGATCTAAGATTAACTAAATATAACACATAACCCATTAAAAACATGTTATGTAAGAATGATACAATGGACTTTGGGGACTTGGGGGCAAGGGATAAAAGACTACAAATAGGGTACATTGTATACTGCTCAGGTGATGGGTACACTGAAATCTCACAAATCACCACTAAAGAGCTTACTGTTGGCTGGGCACGGTGGCTCATGCCTGTAATCCCAACACTTTGGGAGGCCGAGGTGGGAGGATCATTTGAGGTCAGGAGTTTGAGACCAGCATGGCCAATATGATGAAACCCTGTCTCAACAAAAAGTAGCCAGGCATGGTGGCAGGCGCCTGTAGTCCCAGCTACTTGGGAGGCTGAGGCAGGAGAACCACTTGAACCCAGGAGACGGAGGTTGCAGTGAGCCGAGATCAGGCCACTGCACTCCAGCCTGGGTGACAGAGTGAGACTCGTTCTGGAAAAAAAATAAAAAAGAACTTACTAATGTAACCGAATATCACCTGTACCCCAATAACCTATTAAAAAATAAAAAATAAAAAGAACACACATTTTATTAAAATTCTTCTAAGAACCAAAAATAAAATTTCTTAAGATGCGTAAGCCTGACAAAGATTAAGAACTTAAGCCTTAGTCAAACAGCAGTGCTCCAAAAGTGAAACTCAAAGGAGCTGAAAATGAGTTAACAATAAGAGAAAATGAAGACATACACAACACACACACACACACATATATATGCCTTCTCTTCTTCTGACATCCTTCTGT
Source organism: Rhinopithecus roxellana (assembly GCF_007565055.1). Classification (NCBI taxonomy): domain Eukaryota; kingdom Metazoa; phylum Chordata; class Mammalia; order Primates; family Cercopithecidae; genus Rhinopithecus; species Rhinopithecus roxellana. Next base: position 37,619,025 of record NC_044553.1, read on the forward strand.
TCCTTTTAAAGAGAAAGTAGGGATTAGATGACCGGAAGCACAAAGTGAAGACTAAAAAATAGAAAGTGAAAATTGAGGTTTACAGTTAACTCCCACTGGTCCTGACATTTTAAGCAGGGCTTCACACCAGCTACAGCCCAGATCTTTGGCAACATTGAAAGGAAAGCAAAAGTTGTCTTTGTTGACCACCCACCATCTTGCCCCATCTCTGCCCTTCAGGAAGCAAGGGTACTCAATATATCTTCTGGCTGTCTTAAATCTCGTACTGTATAATCCACTCTACACTCATTCTGTGTAAAATGCCACAGACAACTAAGTATTGATTAAATAACATTTTAAAGTAATTCTCAGGTGTTAAGAAGGCTCAGCCTTCTCAAGATTTAATCATTGCTAAAACTTACTGTATTTGCTGAGCAACTGCTGTGTCTCTAGGACTGTGCTAAATGCTTGATGGCAGTGTTTCTGAAATCCAGAAGGTCATAATCAGTATAAGCCTAGGTGTAGTGGCACACATCTGCAGACCCAGCTACTTGCGAGAGTGAGGTAAGAGAATCATTTATGCCAAGGGTTCAAGAACAGCCTCGGCAATGTAGTGAAACCCCATCTCTGAAAATTTTTTAAATAAATGATATTTGCAAACATTTTCTCCCAATATGTGGCTTACCTTTTCATTTTCTTGATGGAGTTTCTTGAAGCACGAAAGTTTTTGTGGAAGTCCATTCTGTCATATTTTTCTCATGTGAATCGTACTCTTGGTATTGTATCAAAGGAACATTTTGTCTGACCCAAAGTCATAAGGTAATGAATATTTTCTCCTGTTTTCTTCTTAAGGTTTTAGTTTTAGTCCTTAGATCTATAATCCATTTCAAGTTAATTTTTATATACAGTGTGGTAAGGATCTAAATCCATCTTTTTGTATGTGGATATTTAGTTGTGCAATTTGCCTTCATTTTGACAGAATTTTTTTCCAGCACACAGATTCTATTTATTACATGTTTGTATTCAACAGAATTTGTCACAGGCAGGAGTACAGTAGCATGATCATACCTCACCTAAGCACCTGGGCTCAAGCTTTGACCGCTTGGGCTCAAGCGATCCTCCCACCTTGGCTTCCTGAGTAGCTAGGACCACAGGTGCATGCCACTAAGCCTGGCTTTTTTTTTTTTTTTTTTTTTTTTTTTTTTTGGTGACGGAGTCTTGCTCTGCCACCCAGGCGGGAGTGTAGTGGCACACTCGGCTCAGTGCAACCTCCGCCTCCCACGTTCAAGCAATTCTCCTGCCTCAGTCTCCCTAGTATCTGGAATTACAGGTACATACCACCATGCCTGGCTAATTTTGGGTTTTTTTTTTAGTAGAGATGGGGTTTCTACTCTCTTGTTGGCCAAGCTGGTCTCGAACTCCTGACCTCAGGTGATCCACCCTGCCTTGGCCTCCCAAAGCGCTGGGATTACAGGCGTGAGCCACTGTGCCTGGCCAAACCTGTCTAATGTTTCAAAATTTTTTTGTAGAGACGGGTTCTCTCTATGTTACCCAGGCTGATCTCAAAACTCCTGGGCTCAAGAGATCCTCCTGCCTTGGCCTCCCAAAGTGCTGGATTCCAGGTATGAGCCACCCTGTCTGGCTAGAATGTATATATTTTAAGACATGAAGAATATAAAAATAGAAATGGGTGGTTCATCAGGTGTTTTTGTTTTCTATTAATAATTTTTTAAAGGAAGTGGAAGTATCATTCAATTATATTGAGGTTGATGGCTCAATATATTGGTTTGTTTTTACTTATATAACATTTCATCAGTATTTTGTGGAATGAATGAATATAGAAGAAGAAATGTTAGCAGAGCAAGATGACTTTAGGTAGATTTAGAATAAGCCATGATAAAATTTTGTAGCCTTTCTTGTGAATATTCATTTGCTAGGATGCTATATCATCTATTCTCTACTTACACCTCTTAGCATACAGAGAAAGGGCACACTCAGTCCTGAAGAATACATTAGGTTTATATTTTATGTAATCGTTTACTGTGGAAAAATAAAAAAAATTTTGACTACCTTGAGATGCAAAATTAAAAAAAAAAAAAGTAGCCTTTCTTATTTGCTTGGATCTACTGTCTTCCTCCCCATGAACTACCACAGAAGGCCATCTACCTCCACCTCGCCACCTGCTCTCATTACAGGCTTAAGACATACTCCTCTACACCTTGGTAGAGTCATGTTTGGACTTTGAGAAAAAGATAAATTTTTTTCATCTCTCAATCTGTCTTTTAAAATATGAAGGGCAGCCAAGGCAAGGTTTTTCGATTCTTTGGTACAAGTAGCTGAAGTTTTTATATGACAAAATTTAATTGAAAAATCAGATTTTTTTTTTTTTTTTAAATTAGGCTCAACGAGAACCTTTGACAAGAGCACGAAGTGAAGAAATGGGAAGGATCGTACCAGGACTGCCTTCAGGCTGGGCCAAGGTAAAAGTCAGAATTAGCAATGAAATAGTCACTGCGTTCCTAAAAAATGTTTTTAAAATTTGTTTATTTTACATCTTCTGTAATGCAGAGTCAATTCCATTTCTCCATTATGAGATTTCTCAATACCCAACCTGAGATGCTGGCTACAATATATGAGCATTCTGGCATTTATCATTTAGAAATGGTGTATTACTTTAAAACCTTAATTTATTTTGAAGTTTATCACCATTTTATTCAAATTATTTTAATCCAGAAGTAAATTTAGCAGAATACTTTGGAGTAATTTGTTTATATAATGCTTATTTTTGTTTTTTGACCTGTTTCTGTTTTTTCTTTTCCATCTAAGTTTCTTGACCCAATCACTGGAACCTTTCGTTATTATCATTCACCCACCAACACTGTTCATATGTACCCACCGGAAATGGCTCCTTCATCTGCACCTCCTTCCACCCCTCCAACTCATAAAGCCAAGCCACAGATTCCTGCTGAGCGGGATAGGGAACCTTCCAAACTGAAGCGCTCCTACTCCTCCCCAGATATAACCCAGGCTATTCAGGAGGAAGAGAAGAGGAAGCCAACAGTAACTCCAACGGTTAATCGGGAAAACAAGTATGTGTATCTTAATTCCTAGAACTAAAATAATGTGCTGTATTTCAAAATTTCTACTCTGAATCTATCAGCATGTTAGTGTCAGGGAGTTGGAAATTTCTGTGCATGGCTATACCAGCCATTATTATTTACCACAGAATAAAACAAATGAATAGAGAAAATGTTGTTGGTTTTTCTCCCAAGTGCTCAGTTAATATCATACCAGAGAGGATTATTTTAAGTGTTAATGTAGATATAAAATCATTGTTATGTTTTACAGCCTCATGCCAGAGTACCTTCACATTTTTCATAGACCTCCTGTGGTCCCTGAATCTCCCTTTGAGGACCATAATTTTCAGGTTTATTGAGCTTGCCTTGTTGTAGCACTCAAGTTCCAAACTTTTTTTTCCCTTAGCCAATAATGTGAGTGAAGTTTTCCTACAGTATTAAAATAACAAGCACTTTAGTATATCAGCCTCTAATCCTTATTCTGTTCCTTTTTCCTTCATTGTATTTTTGCTATTCTGTTTACAAATAGTGACCAGTAGGTTAAGTTTCCCAAAATAGTGTTTTATTTAGCTATACTTCTGGCTTTGTCCCTTTTGGAATCCTCTTAGCTTATGACTGATAGGGCTATGAGGAGATGATTTTAAAGTCTGTGTACCACTTCTAATCTTTACTTTCTTGGGAGGAGGGGGGAAATAGGTGGAAGTATAAATAAATGGGTTTTTCCCCCATTTATTATACATTTGTATTTGCGAAGGAATTTTAATTAGGCTGTCTTTTAAGCCTCCTTAGTAACACATCCTAAGAAAGTTGAAATTTTTTCCTCCTGAGAACTTACCCTGCTAGGTATTCGAAGGAACTTTTAAAAATTCTGTTAATCTTGTTATAGATTTTAGGGTTCATTATAATAATTAGTGAGATTTAATTTCTTCTTGAATCATCATTCTTAGTAAAGTGTGTTAATTTGATAGTGTTTTAAGGACTATCGTTTGCTGTTCATGTATTTATGTATATTGAACAGAAAAAGCACACGAGTACATGCACCTGAGTGCATGTAAAGAAGAGCTGATTGAAATATAGTTTAATCTGTCCTCAGTATTACTTTTAGGGGTGGAAGAACATTAAGGATTGATTAAAAAAGAAAAAGACCTATCAGTTAAGATTTTCCTTATGCTTCAGCAGTTCTAGTAGTTCCACATATAAATAAAAAACACCTATTACAGAGGTCTAGAGGGCATTCTCTGCCCCAGCACTGTCCAGCAGATCTTTCTGTGGTGATAGAAATGTTCTGTCTGTACTGTCCACTATGGTTTGTGGCTACTTTGAAACGTGATTAGTGCAACTAAGGAATTTTTTTTTTTTTTTTTTGAGACGGAATCTCACCCTGTCACCCAGGCTAAAGTACAGTGGCATGATCTCAGTTCACTGCAACCTCTGCCTCCTCAAGCGATTCTCCTGCCTCAGCCTCCTGAGTAGCTGGGACTACAGGCATCCACCACCATGCCCAGCTACTTTTTGTATTTTTAGTAGAGACAGGGTTTCACCATGTTGGCCAGGCTGGTCTCAAACTCCTGACCTCAGGTGATCTGCCCTCCTCGGCCTCCCAAAAGTGGTGGGATTATAGATGTGAGCCGTCACGCCCAGCTGGAACTGTATTTTTTGACTAGCTGTCCGTGGATAGTCAACACTCTAAAATTTAAGTAATAGTATCCAAATAACCTCTGCTTCCCTTGATATCTACTCCACGGTATTTTTTTTATTTATTTATTTTTTGAGAGAGAGTTTCACTCTTGTTGCCCAGGCTGGAGTGCGATGGCACTAGCTCCAGCTCACCACAAGCTCCGCCTCCCAGGTTCAAGCCATTCTCCTGCCTCAGGCTTCCGAGTAGCTGGGATTACAGGCATGTGCCACAACACCCGGCTAATTTTGTATTTTTAGCAGAGATGGGGTTTCTCCATGTTGGTCAGGGTGGTCTCGAATGCCCAACCTCAGGTGATCCGCTCACCTCGGCCTCCCAAAGTGCTGGGATTACAAGCATGAGCCACCACACCTGGCCACGGTTTTTTGTTGTTGTTTTTTTTTTTTAATTTTTCCTTGTTTGGCATTCTGGGTGAGTTCAAACATTTGATAATGCCAAACTTCCAAGGATCATTTAAAGGAGTTTAAAAGAGCCTTCTCTACTAGAGCTCCTAGTTCATGAGAAGCGAGATAATCTATCTCATGGTGTCTCTAAGAACCATGATCCACATTCAGAGGTTGAAGGTATGTGTTTCATGGGGAGACCTTAGTCATATGACTAATGTTAACCTAAATATCAAATGTCTTGGAAGGCCCAGCATCTTATGAGTTAACATATCAACTGTTTACAAGATGCCTGTGGTACAGGTGCTACAGTTGGCCGCCATTTATAGTATAGAACCCTAATTTCATATACTCAGCATTTTAAGACATCTTGTATCCTTTTTTTCTTCCTCAGGCCAACATGTTATCCTAAAGCTGAGATCTCAAGGCTTTCTGCTTCTCAGATTCGGAACCTCAATCCTGTTTTTGGAGGTTCTGGACCAGCTCTTACTGGACTTCGTAATTTAGGAAATACTTGTTACTATGAACTCAATATTGCAGTGCCTATGTAATGCTCCACATTTGGCTGATTATTTCAACCGAAACTGTTATCAGGATGATATTAACAGGTAAATAAATGTCATACTTTTTGCATTGTAATCCTAAATAATGCTTTATAATTCTAAAGTATTAGAATGCTAAAAGGATGATCTAACTATATTTACTGTCTTAGTCCATTAGTTTTCTGCTGCTATAACAAAACACCTGAGACTAGGTAATTTGTAAAGTACAGAAATTTATTTTCTCTTAGTTCTTGACTGGGAAGGCCATCATCTAGGTGCCAGCATCTGGTGAGCTTTTTTGCTGCATCCTCACATGGTAGAAGGTGGAAGGGCGAGAGGACAACCTCCTCCTGTCAAGCTCCTTAATAACTGGCACCTAATCCTGTTCTCCAGGGAGGGGAGCCCTCATGGCCTTAGCACCTCTGTAAAGGCCCCATCTCTTCATCCTGTCACATTGGCAACACCTGAATTTTGGAATCTTTGAAGTGAATCTGGTGGTAAACCTGTGAATAAGCAAGCATTTTGGTATAGGGCTACAGTATGTGAATAATTTCATGTTGACATCAAGAATCCACTGTACCTTGCTGAACTTTTAAACTTCCTATTGTCTTTTGTAACTTTTATTTGCACAGGTCAAATTTGTTGGGGCATAAAGGTGAAGTGGCAGAAGAATTTGGTATAATCATGAAAGCCCTGTGGACAGGACAGTATAGATATATCAGTCCAAAAGACTTTAAAATCACCATTGGGAAGATCAATGACCAGTTTGCAGGATACAGTCAGCAAGATTCACAAGAATTGCTTCTGTTCCTAATGGATGGTCTCCATGAAGATCTAAATAAAGTAAGAAATTTGATTTTTCTAAGTTGCAGAGACTCTTTAGGGTTGCTCAGTAGTGCTGTATTTTTATTATTTAATAGCAATTTAAAATTCTAGTTGGTGATAGCCCAGCGCTTGTTCACTCAAACAGTGGCTGTGGGAGAGAATTATGAAACACTGGTAAGTGCAGTGTTTGAAGCATGTACAGCTGGCATTTACTAGTTAGCAAGCAGTATTGCTGAGAAATTTGCAAATGTTTGTGGAGTTTGTGACCCACATGTATGTGAAAGTAAAATCATAAACAGATAATCTTATAAAAGATGAGTTTCAGCATTTTTACTGTATATTCATATAATTTCACATATATAATATGTATATGTTATTGTCCGTATCCTTACTCTTTTCTTTTTCCTAGTCCCTTGCTGAAAGTGGAACATGCCTTTATTCTTATACATCCTTCTAAAATAAGAATTACTCGACTGGGCACAGTGGCTCATGCCTGTAATCCCAGCACTTTGGGAGGCCAAGGCTGGTGGATCACCTGAGGTCAGGAGTTTGAGACCAGCCTGGCCAACATGGCAAAACCTCATCTCTACTAAAAATACAAAATTTGGCTGGGCATGGTGGCATGCGCCTGTGTTCTATTCAGGAGGCTGAGTCAGGAGAATCACTTGAACCTGGGAGGCGGAAGTTGCAGTGAGCCGAGATTGCAGTGACCACTGCACTCCAGCCTGGGTGACAGAGTGAGACTCTTCTCAAAAAAAAGAATCCACGTAACCAAATGAGTCATGTTACTAGTTATAAAGGCATGTATGTATACATCAATGACCACCCTCCATTTCTGTACTACAGCTTCTTTTTAGCACTTTTTATCTCACATACTTTTGGGGTCACCATTCTTAACCACTGAACAGATATATATATATATACCTACACAAAAATGTGTGTGTGTGTGTGTGTGTGTGTGTGTATAGAAAAAATGAGGCTAGGGCAACAAAATTATATCCGTCTAGTTGTAGCCCTAGTTCCCAGCTATATATGAGATATCTTTTCTCAAAACTAAACTTTTTAGCTTTTTTTTAGTAGAGATGGGGGTCTCACTGTGTTGCACAAGCTGGTCTCAAACTCCTGGCCCTGAACAGTCCTCCTGCCTTGGCCTCCCAGAATGCTGGGATTATAGGCATGAACCACATCTGGCCCTTTTTAGCTTTTTAAATAAAAATTTGGGAAATTTCAACAAGTCACATTCTTCTGATAAAGTGGGTTTTTTCGGTGTTCTTGGCTAGAATTATTTTTTGCCACACTCAATGAGATCAGAACTCCTTTATGAGAACTACAGGTGTTTGTAAATCTGCAAAGTGTTTGTATTTAAATGTTGTCTTTGAGATATTAATACAGAGCTTAAATAATCTTATTTCCAGGCTGATAATCGGAAGAGATATAAAGAAGAAAATAATGAACATCTTGATGACTTTAAAGCTGCAGAACATGCCTGGCAGAAACACAAGCAGCTCAATGAGTCTATTATTGTTGCACTTTTTCAGGGTCAATTCAAATCTACAGTACAGTGCCTCACCTGTCACAAAAAGTCTAGGACATTTGAGGCCTTCATGTATTTGTCTCTGCCGCTAGCATCCACAAGTAAATGTACATTACAGGTAAGTTTAAGATAGAAAATGATGTATTGGATAAAAATGCTGTTTTTATGGATATAGAGATGTATATTATTCAATTTATTTCTGGTCTTTACCCTTATAAACATTTTATCAGTAAAACTCGGCCAGGCGCAGTTGCTCACGCCTGTAATCCTAGCACTTTGGGAGGCCAAGGCGGGCGGATCACGAGGTCAGGAGATCAAGATCATCCTGGCTAACATGGTGAAACCCCGTCTCTACAAAAAATTAGTCGGGTGTGTTGGTGGGCGCCTGTAGTCCCAGCTACTTGGGAGGCCGAGGCAGGAGAATGGCATGAACCTGGGAAGTGGAGCTTGCAGTGAGCCAAGATCGCACCACTGCACTCCAGCCTGGGCAACACAGCGAGATTCTGTCTTTAAAAAAAAAAAAAATTTTATCGGCAAAACTCAATATAAATTCTGTTTTATAATTAGGCCTATGTAGATTAGAAAGAATTAGAAATTTCTTTTTTAAAGATACCTTTATTAAATATTCTTTCAGGATTGTTAATGTTTTTAAAAAGTTTTAAAAGTTAATTTGGAGAGTTGTCTGTTGACTAACTTAGGCATACTTTTCATAAGCATTTGCTTTACATGGGGATATCAAATAAATTCCTGTTTTCCATGTATCAACAATGTTTCTTATCTAAAAGCTTGTTGATACCTTTAGTTTTAAAGTACCTCCAGAATGTCATTTCTTCCAACAGGTTTTCCCTGATGGACCAGGTTAGGGGCTTTCCTGGGTCCTATCACAACACACTGTAGGTAGCACTCACCACACACTGTGCTGTCATTGTTCACTTGTCTGTGCTCCTCACCAGATCACAAGCTTTGGGAAGGCAGGAACTCTTTTGTGTAGATTGGTGTTGAATCACTGGTGCCTGCAGAATGACTAACTAAATAGGTGCTCTCTTACAGTATTGAAGAAACGAATTAACGAGTATCTGCTACTTGTTTTTTTCTGCCAGGATTGCCTTAGATTATTTTCCAAAGAAGAAAAACTCACAGATAACAACAGATTTTACTGCAGTCATTGCAGAGCTCGACGGGATTCTCTAAAAAAGATAGAAATCTGGAAGTTACCACCTGTACTTTTAGTGCATCTGAAACGGTAAAGGGGAAAGTTTTTCTTCCTGTTCAGTGAAATTAAATGAAGGAATTTTAAGTCATGTGTGTTTATACTTGTTGTACTGCCTGCCATGGGTACATAACAAAGGACAATTATCTGGTTACAGTAGATCTAGGGAAATAAAGCAGAAATGAGACTGTTAGTTCACCTCAGTGTTGTCAGTACCAGAGCAAAATGACAATACCACCATTTCATGTAATTCCCTATGACTCAGTTTCTATAAAATAAATTATTGCATTTCAGATATAATTTTAAATTACAAAGCATCAAGTGAAAATGTATAAAAATGTTAGTTACAGTATAATTCAAACACAAATTAGCACATGAAATGTAACATTCAAACAGCAGACTAAAGCATAACAGACTTAGTTATGTGTTAAATGAAATTTATAATTTTTAAAGTATTTTAACAATAAAATATGTTAATGATGCCATTAAGTGCAGAGATAATTTTGTCCAGATTTTTCCAATTGATGGAACAGATCTAGTCCTATAATAGAAGGAATAATGACAAGAGTTCTAAAACACAAACCAGATCTTTTGCTGATTCTTTGGTCTTCACATAATCCATGTAACTCGAGAACTTTGAGTTTTTTTGAAAAACAAAGGAAGTTGCACTTTATTGAGAGCTGTAATTTTTGTCAAAAAAAGCATTTCTGTTAAAAATGTGTTATATTGTATTGAGATTCTTAGTTCCTTATGTTAATTTCAACATTTACATGTTCAGATTTCTCTTGTGTAAATTTTTCTAACAAAAGCTAGTTTTTTCCATTGTCCTATTTGAGGATTGTGGAAGTATAAACATGCTGTAAGTGATTACACATTTGTTACAATTTTTAATGTTGAAAAGTTAGAAAATTCTGAAATAACCATATTACACCAACTAAGATATCATTGTTTTAATGTTTAAAGGAGCAGAATATGCCAGAATAATGGATTGAATGGCATTATTTTAGTCAGTAGTCTCCCTACTGTCAATTCCTGGCTCTAGTTTCCTCTGAAGTACAAGCTTGACTCAAGAGCAGCTCTCATTCTTTCTTTCGTGGTGATCAGCATTATAAACATGTGGGTGTTACCTTCGTAGAAGACTCATGTAGCAGTTGTAACTGGACCAGAGTATAGTCCTACCTCTATCATTCTTGCTGTTTGACCTTAGGCACATCATTAAATATCCTTGTGCCTGTTTTCTTGTTTGTAAAATGGAAATGAAGCCAGATGTCTTTAACAGGTTCCTCTACTACTAAAATTCCAAGTCTTTGTATTTGAAATGGATTTTATGGTCGTGGCTAAAAATCTGGATGTTAATGAATGAGGATTCATCCCGGTATCTTCCTCTGTCAGTGTAATTGTAATGTTTTGTTCTGCAGTTTTTCCTATGATGGCAGGTGGAAACAAAAATTACAGACATCTGTGGACTTCCCGTTAGAAAACCTTGACTTGTCACAGTATGTTATTGGTCCAAAGAACAATTTGAAGAAATATAATTTGTTTTCTGTTTCAGTAAGTATCTCTTTGAACTGAAGACTCTTTGTTTCAAAGCAAGTTCAAAAAAAAAAAAGTTTCAAGTGGTTTCCTACCTCATGGAAGAGAAAGAATAACATAAAGCTTTGAAACTATTGGCATATTTTAAACAATTTAAATTGAATTGATTTTTCTATCTTGTTTGGCACAGAATCACTACGGCGGACTGGATGGAGGCCACTACACAGCCTATTGTAAAAATGCAGCAAGACAACGGTGGTTTAAGTTTGATGATCATGAAGTTTCTGATATCTCCGTTTCTTCTGTGAAATCTTCAGCAGCTTATATCCTCTTTTATACTTCACTGGGACCACGAGTAACTGATGTAGCCACATAAGGAGACATAGGTTATAAACTAGTTGTCTTTTAAAAGGCTCAGCAACACAATTCTTGAAATGCTTATCAAGATAATGGTAGCTATAGCTGACCGATTAGAGGAATTCTAGGACAGTGGGAGCTGTGTTACTAGCAGTATGTAATTCCGGTCAGTGCTGACAAATAACATTTAACAAGTATTGCAGTAAGCATCACTTACAGGTACCATTTATTTCAAAACAACTTTTTTAGTCTGCTCCAAAGTTAAAATAATTAACTAGCTAAGCATTATTATTCTACTGGTCTAAAAACCATTGTATCTTTTTTTTTTTCCTTTTCACTGTTACGGCCTTTTCACATTTCTAAATCCCATCTTGATATACTATGAATACTCTAGAATGATGTAAAGCAGATAGGAATGTATGTGTACATATTTATTGCATACTTGCACATCAGATCGATGTACATAGTTTAACACGTCCTTTTGTGAAACCTAGAACTCAGAGGATTGCTTTTTTTCTTTCAGCCTATTTTGAGTAACTTCAGTGCTTTCTTAGGGAAATGACAGGGCAAAGCAATTTTTCTGTTGGCTTTGGGCTGTATTTGTGCACTAAATCTTTATTCTAAAAAAATAAAATGGAAACTTTAATTTTTTTAAAATGAAAATTTCATTTACAGCTACATTAAAATCTTAATGAGAAAAATAATTTACAACCCTGTGGGTGTTCTGTCTTTAATATTGTATTATCAAATATGGGACAGTAAAACCATAGATTTTATATACACACGTGCTCTGTAACAACACCCAGAGTCATTCTTTCAAGACTAGTATTCTCATATATTGAGAATATTCATTCTAAATATTAAAGTAAAAATGCTGGGAGTCAGGCATGATTGCAAAGTGAACTGCATTGTAAATGACATCTTTACAGAGTGATGTATTAAGAGGGTTAAAGGAGCTTATAACTTATTTAACCGAGGGACTCAGTTGCCTACCTATGTAGTCAGTAAAACACTCCATACAAAAATAAGATTCTAAAAGTGCTTCAGAAAGATAGATACCACCATTAGCAGGCTCTCAGGGAGAAGATGAAAGGATCGGGTTCAAATTGTGAAGCTGACAACTTTTCATGTTTTTCAGTTAGTCTAAGAGACCACTTCTTGGCTAAATTATTGTATCAGATATATTCAAATCATATTCTTAAACTCACAGAGCCATTTGAACAAAAATTATTTTTGTTTAGCTTCATAAGTATCTTTGGAAAATAATTTGTTGAATATATATATAATTAAGAGATATTTTCTGATAAACACTGAATTTTGAAACCTGAACTCACTATATAATCTGCAGTGTTTTGAAGGCGTCCATCCATTAGCACTGTATTATATTCACACTGCCTTTTTAAGTGAACCAGGACCCATCTTCTGGATGACAGACTTATCTTAAGATAAAAGGTTGTATAACATGCCCACAAGGCATAAAAATGTTAATAATGCAAGTAAGTTCTACGAGTTTAATGACCAAGCAAAATTCCACCACCAGATGCTGATTGCTTGTTTTGCAGTGTTCAGGAAACACCATTTTTCTGGCTCTTAATGCTTTTGTATTGGTATGGAAAAGGGCTGGCAGCTATAGAACAGGAGATATGCCGTAGCATTTTGAACCGAAGTATCTGGAATCTCACTGACTCGTGTGTCATCAAAGCTATACCAGGCCTGGGTGAATGAATTCTTGCAGAAAGCAGTGTAGTGGCCACCATCCAAATCACCAAAGTGGTTCTATGGGAGAAAGGAATGTCAAACTTAGTATTCACACACAAACACTAACTACTGGAACAGAAATGATAGGGCCAAGAAATGCTTTTTAAATTGTCCCTTATACTAAATTAAAAGTGATAATTTTGTCGTTAAATCATGCATATAGCCCGACTGCTATATTGCTTCTCATTTCATTGTAACTGCTTATATGTTGTGCCCATTGACTATCATCTGTGAATAAAGACAATATTTGGCAGCATCTGATTAATGTTTATCAGTGAATATTTAGTTAGCACTTACTAAACATCAACTATTAAGCATTAAAGGAAATTTTACAATAAGATAATTCAGTGGCTCACACCTGTAATCCCAACACTCTGGGAGGCTGAGGCAGGCAGATTGCTTAAGTCCAGGAGTTCAAGACCAGCCAGGGCAACATAGCGAGACCTCCCCCCCCATATCTTAAAAAAAAAAAAAAAAAAAAAGGCTGAGCGCCGTGACTCAAGCCTGTAATCCCAGCACTTTGGGAGGCCGAGACGGGTGGATCACGAGGTCAGGAGATCGAGACCATCCTGGCTAACACGGTGAAACCCCGTCTCTACTAAAAAAAAAATACAAAAAACTAGCCGGGTAGGTGGCGGGCGCCTGTAGTCCCAGCTACTCGGGAGGCTGAGGCAGGAGAATGGCGTAAACCCGGGAGGCGGAGCTTGCAGTGAGCTGAGATCCGGCCACTACACTCCAACCTGGGCAACAGAGCGAGACTCCGTCCCCCCCCAAAAAAAAGAAAAAAAGATGAGCTAGGCATAGTGGTGTACACTTGTAGTCCCAGCTACTTGGGAGGTTGGGGTGGGAGGATCTCTTGAGCCTGGGAGGTCGAGGCTGCAATGCGCCGTGGTTGTACCACTGCACTCCAGCCTGGGTGACAGAGTGACACCCTGCCTTTAAAAAAAAAAAAGAAAGAAAAGAAAAAACCCTTACTTAAATGAACTTACAATTTTAAGGTTAGGATAAGCCACAGAAGAGACATTCAATGTTAGAATAAGGATCTTAACTACATGCTGCTACGGCACAAATTGAGGGAGCTATGTAGCAGCAACCCCTCAATCACCTATAGAGCACAAAAAATAATGTGTCTCATTTTCCTTTTTCCATGTCTTTCCTAACCCAGTATTGTTTGGAACAAAGGCATTAGAGAGGTGTACTTCCAAGGAGGTGTTACAGTGTATGATAGGGGTCAGCAAACCACGGCCCATAGGTCAACTCCAGGCTGTTTTTGCAAGACCCATGCATTAGCAATGGGTTTTATATTTTTATATAGTTGGGGAAAAGATCCAAGTAATAATAGTGTTGTTACATGTGAAAATTATATGACATTCAAATATCAACGTCCTTAAAGTTTTACAGGAACACAGTCATGGTCGTTTGTTTATACTTTTCAGTGGCTGCTTTAATGATACAACAGTAAAACTGAATAGTTGCAGCCAATACCATATGGCTTATGAGGCCTAAACTATTTACTCTTTGGCCTTTAACAGAATAAGTTTGCTGACCTCTGGTGTAGAGGGAAGAAAATTGATTATTTGTTAACTTTTTTAATTTATTTTTTGAGATGGAGTCTCTCTCTTTCGCCCAGGCTGGAGTGCAGTGGCACAATCTCAGCTCACTGTAACCTCCGCCTCCCAGGTTCAAGCGATTTTCCTGCCTCAGCCTTCCGAGTAGCTGGGACTACACATGCGTGCCACCATGCCTGGCTAACTTTTTGTATTTTTAGTAGAGATGGGGTTTCACCGTGTTATTATCCAGGATGGTCTCAATCTCCTGACCTCGTGATCCTCCCACCTCAGCCTCCCAAAGTTATTTATTTTTAAGATGGAGTCTCACTCTGTTGCCCAGGCTGGAGTGCAGTGACATGATCTCAGCTCACCACAACCTCTGCTTCCTGGGTTCAAGCTATTCTTCTGCCCCAGCCTCCCAAGTAACTGGGACTGCAGGCATGCACCACCACACCCAGCTAATTTTTTGTTTTTTTAGTAGAGATGGGGTTTCGCCATGTTTGCCAGGCTGGTCTTGAACTCCTGACCTCAAGTGATCCACCTGCCTCCACTTCCCAAAGTGCTGGGATTACAGGCGTGAGCCACTGCACCCAGCCTATTTATTTTTAGAAACAGTTTCTCGCTATGTTGCCCAGGCTGTACATGAATTTCCAGGCACAAGCAATCCTCTCACCTCAGCCCCCCAAATAGTTGGGACTACAGGCATACACCACCATGTCCAGAATGAAAATGGATTTGTCTAGTTAATTTCAACTGTGAATTCGGGTGTAATAGTACATGGTGACCTTAGTGAAATTATTTAACCTTTCTGAGCTTTAATTTCTCATCTATTAATATGACTTGTTTTGTATATCTGTTATCAAACATCTCATGTATTGAGAGCTAGTACACAGGAATTATTTATTCAGTATTCCCTTCTACCTTCATCTTCCCCACCTCTCTCCTTACAGGTAATAGAAATATCCAAAATCCACATTTAAAAGATCAAGGTTCTACCGGGCGTGGTGGCTCACGCCTGTAATCCCAGCACTTTGGGAGGCTGAGGCAGGCGGATCACTTGAGGTCAGGAGTCTTGAGACTAGCCTGGCCTACATGGTGAAAACCCATCTCTTCTAAAAATATAAAAATTAGCTGGGCATGGTGGCGCGTGACTGTAATCCCAGCTATTTGGGAGGCTGAGGCAGGAGAATCGCTTGAACGTGGGAGATGGAGGTTGCAGTGAGCTGAGACGGTGCCATTGCACTCCAGCCTGGCGGAGCCCTAAAGAGGAAATTTAACAACAGTATGGTGTGTGGTTTATGCTTTGTGACTGCCTGAGCGTAGAGACAGTCCCTGGTCTCTGTAACCAGTATGCTCGGATTTTAAAGGTCACACCAGGACACTAGAGGTAAAGTCTTAGGCCCCCTACAAGGTGAGAAGTTGGATTGAGATCCACATACAAAGCCAGGACCTTTAAAGACATTCACCCTCAATGAAAGGATTAAAACAAAAATCCACCCTCTAGTACTTGTGTTAGCTTGGACTCAAGGTACAGAGAATAAAAGTCATTCCTGGGAATTTGTCACCATAGACCCACCTTCTCACCAGTTTGGGATTCAAATTTATACTACTTGTGTGGTCTGAGAATCCTGTGAACTTAATATGAAAAGTATTTCTAGGGCAATTGCCAGAAGGAAACAGAATTTCTAGATTGTTGCATGTTAACTCAGACTGAACAGGATATCCACAGATGAAACCCCAATGAAGTTGGGATGACCATTCAAAGTAACAGAACATGCAAGGAGACAATTTATCATAAGAGTCCGAAGGCAATAAGATTAAACCCCCATTTAATAAATGGTGCTGGGAAAATTGGCTGGCCATAAGTAGAAAGCTGAAACTGGATCCTTTCCTTACTCCTTATACGAAAATTAATTCAAGATGGATTAGAGACTTAAATGTTAGACCTAAAACCATAAAAACCCTAGAAGAAAACCTAGGTAATACCATTCAGGACATAAGCACGGGCAAGGACTTCACGTCTAAAACACCAAAAGCAATGGCAGCAAAAGCTAAAATTGACAAATGGGATCTAATTAAACTAAAGAGCTTCTGCACAGCAAAAGAAACTACCATCAGAGTGAACAGGCAACCTACAGAATGGGAGAAAATTTTTGCAATCTACTCATCTGACAAAGGGCTAATATCCAGAACCTACGAAGAATTCAAACAAATTTACAAGAAAAAAACAACCCCATCAAAAAGCGGGCAAAGGATATGAACAGACACTTCTCAAAAGAAGACATTCATACAGCCAACAGACACATGAAAAATTGCTCATCATCACTGGCCATCAGAGAAATGCAAATCAAAACCACAATGAGATACCATCTCACACCAGTTAGAATGGCAATCATTAAAAAATCAGGAAACAACAGGTGCTGGAGAGGATGTGGAGAAATAGGAACACTTTTACATTGTTGGTGGGACTAAACTAGTTCAACCATTGTGGAAAACAGTGTGGCAATTCCTCAAGGATCAAGAACTAGAAATACCATTTGACCCAGCCATCCCATTACTGGGGATATACCCAAAGGATTATAAGTCATGCTGCTATAAAGACACATGCACACGTATGTTTATTGCAGCACTATTCACAATAGCAAAGACTTGGAATCAACCCAAATGTCCATCAGTGACAGACTGGATTAAGAAAATGTGGCACATATACACCATGGAATACTATGCAGCCATAAAAAAAGGATGAGTTTGTGTCCTTTGTAGGGACATGGATGCAGCTGGAAACCATCATTCTCAGCAAACTATAGCAAGAACAGAAAACCAAACACCGCATGTTCTCACTCATAGGTGGGAATTGAACAATGAGATCACTTGGACACAGGAAGGGGAACATCACACACCAGGTCCTATTGTGGGGAGGGGGGAGGATAGCATTAGGAGATGTACCTAATGTAAATGACGAGTTAATGGGTGCAGCACACCAACATGGCACATGTGTACATATGTAACAAACCTGCACATTGTGCACATGCACCCTAGAACTTAAAGTATAATTAAAAAAAAATTAAACCCCCAAGGACTTTAGATAATAGAATTATTAAGCAGAGGCTACAAATAAAGTATATTTAAAATTAAATAGAAGAAGGAAACAAAGTTTAGAAACTTAAATAGAATTTTCAGAAATGAGAAGTACAACATAGCTGGCCATCCATATTTATGGGCTCTGCATCTTCAGAATCAACTAATGTGATGGGAAAGATTTGAAAAAACAATACAACAATAAAAATGATACAAATTTTAAAATACAGTGTAACAAATATTTACATAGTATTTATATTGCATTAGATATTATAAGTAATCCAGAGATGATTTAAAGTATATGGGAGGATGTGCATAGGTTACATGCAAATACTACTCCATGCCTGGCATGGTGGCTCACACCTGTAATCCCAACATTTTTGGGGGATGGAGGTGGGCAGACTGCTTGAGCCCAGGAGTTCTAGACCAACCTGGGCAACATGGCAAAATCCTGTCTACACAAAATACAAAAATTCACCAAGCATAGTGGCACGTGCCTATAGTCCAGCTACTTGGTAGGTTGAGGTGGGAGAATTCCCTGAGCCCAGAAGGTCGAGGCTACAGTAAGCCGTGACTGAGCCACTGCTCTCCAGCCTGGCAACAGAATGAGACCTTGTCTCAACACCATAAAAGACACCATTTTATATAGGGCCCTTGAGCATCTGTGGATTTTGGTAGTCAGAGGGATCCTGGAACCACCTCCCTACAGATACCAAGGTACAACTGTACTGGAAATTAACTTAATGAAGATATTAGGACAGAGAATTAGAGAATGAATAAACTATAAAATGAAGTTGGGTAAATTAGCAAGAATGGAGTAGTGATGGGAAATATGGGTTAAGAGGCATGAAAAATTGAATGAGAATATCCAGCATATGTCCCGTAGAAGTTCTAGGAGGAGAGAATCAAGAGTAGAGGAGCAAGGCAATATTAAAAGTGATAATGGCTGAAAATGATTAATGGGACATGAATCTTCACATTTAGGAAATGCAGTGAGCCAGGGATAAATAAAAATAATACAGCAGAACAACAGAGATAAAGAGAAAAAGCTTTAAAGTAACCAGAAAGAAAGTTTGCCCACAAGAATCTAATCTGCTGGTAGAAGTTCTCGATAGCAGCCATAGAAATCAGAGACAATACAGTAGCTTCAAAATAAGAGAAAAATAACTGTCAATCTAGAATTTGATTTCTAGTTATCATCCAAGAAGGAAAGTGAACTAAGACTTTTCAAAGACTGAGAGACTTTAGGATAATAGACCCTCACTGAAAAGCCTACTGAAATATGTGTCACATGAATTTTTAAAATTGAATAAAGAAGGAAGAAGTGATACATAATAGACAGTAATTAACAAAAAAGACTGATGAAGATCTGGGCAAATATAACCCAATATGAACTGTAGAAAACCATGATAAATAATGTCTGCTTTAGAGGCATATTAGAAAATGAGTAAAAACCGGCTGGGCATGGTGGCTCACGCCTGTAATCCCAGCACTTTGGGAGGCCAAGGCAGGAGGATTGTTTGAGCCCAGGAGTTTGAGACCAGCCTGGGCAACATAGTGAGACCTGGTCTCTAAAACAAAAAAAGTTAGCCATGCACAGTGGCATGCCTGTAGTCCCAGCTACTTGACAGGCAGACGCAGGAGGATCCCTTAAGCCCAGAGTTCAAAACTGTAGTGAGCTATGACTGATTCCCCTAGTGCACTCCAGTCTGGGCAACAGAGCAAGACCCTGTCTCAAAAACAAACAAAAAATGCTGAAAACAGTAGTTCAGTGATCAGAATTACAATGTTCTAAGAGCCTTCCATTTGTCTGGGAGCAGAGTATAAGGATCTTAATTAACTTTAGGCTTTAAGTATGGAAGCTGTAGTTTTTAGCATAATTACTAAAGAATCAAAATGAAATGTGTAACTTCCAAAGTTGTAGAGGGAAAATAAAGAAAGCTTTATCAATTTAGTAGCAGCAAGAACAACAGGGGAAAACAACACAGCAGAGGTCCCCAACCCCTCGGCCTGCCTGTCCCTGACCTGTTCGGGACCTGGCTGCACAGCAGGAGGTGAGCAGCAAACCTGCCTGAGCACCGCCTGCTATCAGGTCAGCTGCTGCATTAGAGTCTAACAGCAGCACGAACTCTATTGTGAACTGCGCATGTGAGGAATCTAGGTTGCGTGGTCCTTATGAGAATCTACTGCCTGATTTTCTGAGGTGGAACAGTTTAATCCCAAAACCATGCCCGCCCCGGCCCCCGTCCATGGTAAAAAAAAAAAAAAAAACCCTGTCTGGAAAAATTGTCTTCGGCAAAAATCCGTCCCTGGTGCCAACAATGTTGGGGACTGCCAAATTAGAAAAATAAGGCTAACATAAACACAAAAGAAGATGATGACAAGTAAATCCGAATTTATTACTAGTTGAAATATATGGGATGTACTAAATTTACCAAATATTTACTGGATTTTAAAAATCCAGTTCTAGCCAAGCGCGGTGGCTCACGCCTGTAATCCCAGCACTTTGGGAGGCCGAGGCGGGCAGATCATGAGGTCAGGAGATCAAGTCTATCCTGGCCAACACAGTGAAACCTTGTTTCTACTAAAAATACAAAAAATTAGCCAGGCTTGGTGGAGGGCGCCTGTAGTCCCAGCTACTTGGGAGGCTGAGGCAGGAGAATGGCTGAACCCAGGAGGCGGAGCTTGCAGTGAGCCGAGATGCTGCCAGCCTGGGCAACAGAGGGAGACTCCACCTCAAAAAATAAAAATAAAAAAATAAAAATCCAGTTCTAGGCCAGGTGTGGTGGCTCATGCCTGTAATCCCAACACTTTGGGAGGACAAGGCGGGCAGATCACCTGAGGTCAGGAGTTCGAGACCACCCTGGCCAACATGGTGAAACCCTGTCTCTACTAAAAATACAAAAATTAGCTGGGCCTGGTGGCATGTGCCTGTAATCCCAGCTACTCAGGAGGCTGAGGCAGGAGAATTGCTTGAACCTGGGAGGTAGAGGTTGCAGTGAGCCAAGATCATGCCACTGCACTCCAGCGTGGGTGACAGAGTGAGACTCTGTCTCAAAAACAAAACAACAACAACAACAACAAATCCAGTTCTATGCGCTATATAACATTTAGAACTCAGAAAAGGTGTATTTCCTTTGAGCATCATGTTGGTGCTTAAAAAGTTTCAGATTTTGGAGCATTTTGGATTTTCAGATTAGGGACGCTCAACTTGTCATAGGTAGAAACTACCAAGAGAAAGTTGAAGTAGCTATACATCAGCTAAAATGGTCTCTGAGATAGAATGTATTGTAAATGAGTCACTTTATAATGAAAAAAGGTTTAAATCACCCAAATTGTATAATTTGAAACTGCTACCTACCTAACAAAACAGATTTGTTAAAAACAAATGACAGAACTATAGGGAAGTTTTGGCAAGTCTACCATCATAATGGAAGATTTCAACTATGGATCAAGCAGACAAAAATATTAGTATAGATACAGCTTTTATAATATATACTTAGATGACATAAAGTATCTGACTCCTGAAATAGAACTGCACTGTCTCAACAAATATAAAAGAGTTAGTTTAGGCTGGGCATGGTGGCTCATGCCGGTAATCCCAGCACTTTGGGAGGCCAAGGCAGGCGAATCACAAGGTCAGGAGTTCGAGACCAGCCTGGCCAACATGGTGAAACCCTGTCTCTACTAAAAATACAAAAAATTAGCTGGGCATGATGGCGGGCGCCTGTAATCTCAGCTACTCAGGAGGCTGAGGCAGGAAAATCGCTTGAACCCAGGAGGCAGACGTTGCAGTGAACTGAGATCGAGCCACTGCACTGTAGCCCGGGCGACAGTGCAAGACTCTGTCTCAAAAAAAAAAAAAAAACAGTTTAATATAGACCCTAGTTTTTGAACACAATACAATTAGCAGTCAATTCAAAATGATACCCCCACAAAAAATCAATGCTTTTGGAAATTATAAAAATACTTCTAAGTAACTTTGTAAATACGAAATTATAAAACACTTATAAGTAAATAGTAATGAAAATATTGTATCAAAACATGGGATGCACTGATGTCTGAGAATGTCTTAAAAATAATATGGTGCCAAGAAGGGAGTGGGTCAGTATTAAGATGAATTGATCATTTATTTTATATTCAAATCTCTTGCTTCGCAAGCTAGCTGATGGATGCATGGGGGTTGGTTATGCTGTCCAATTTTGTATATGTTTGAAATATTCTATAATTAAAAAAAGACAGGCAGAGAAAGTGGCAAATAGACATCTGTAGTTTTAAATGCTTGTATCTTAAAGGATAGACTGAGTGTTAATAAACTGGACACTCAGTTTAAAACATTAAAACATAACAGAATAAACCCTAAGGGAGTAGAGGGAAGCGATAACACCGTAAGAGGAGTAACCCGTTAAAAAAAAAAGTAAAAGTTGATCTTTAAAGACAAAATACTTTGGACGTTAGCCTGCCACAGTGGTTCATGCCTATAATCCCTGCACTTTGGGAGGCCAAGGCAGATGGATCACCTGAGTCCAGGAGTTTGAAACCAGTTTGGGCAACACGGCGAAGCCCCCCTCTATGAAAAAAAAAGTACAGGCCGGGCGCGGTGGCTCAAGCCTGTAATCCCAGCACTTTGCGAGGCAGAGGCAAGCGGATCACCAGGTCAGGACATCGAGACCATCCTGGCTAACATGGTGAAACCCCGTCTCTACTCAAAATACAAAAAAAAAAACTAGTCGGGCGCGGTGGCGGGCGCCTGTAGTCCCAGCTACTCAGGAGGCTGAGGCAGGAGAATGGCGTGAACCCGGGAGGCGGAGCTTGCAGTGAGCGGAGATCGTGCCACTGCACTCCAGCCTGGGCAACAGAGCAAGACTCCATCTCAAAAAAAAGAAAAAAAAATAGTACAAAATTAGCTGGACGTAGTGTTGTGCCTGTAGTTCCAGCTACTCGTGAGACTGAGGCGGGAGGATGGCTCGAGCCCAGGAGGTGGAGGCTGTGGTCAACCAAGATCGTACCACTGCACTCCAGCCTGGGAGACAGAGTGAGACCCTCTCTCAAAAATAGTAACTTGGACGTCAATAATAAGATTACGAGAATAAGAGACCAGGCGGCCGGGCGCACTGGCTCACGCCTGTAATCCCAGCACTTTGCGAGGCCGAGGCGGGCGGATCACAAGGTCAGGAGATCGAGACCATCCTGGCTAACATGGTGAAACTCCGTCTCTACTAAAAATACAAAAAAAAAAAAAAAAAAAAAAAATTAGCCGGGCGAGGTGGCGGGCGCCTGTAGTCCCAGCTACTCGGGAGGCTGAGGCAGGAGAATGGCGTGAACCCGGGAGGCGGAGCTTGCAGTGAGCCGAGATCACGCCACTGCACTCCAGCCTGGGCGACAGACCGAGACTCCGTCTCAAAAAAAAAAAAAAAAAAGAGACAAGTCAATGATAAAATTAAAAATGTAAGAACATGTAATAGCTACAGATCCAGAATAAATTTATTGTTAATACCCTAAAAACTTGATGCCAGCCAACTGGGACCTTAGATGAAACAGACAAATATCTGGAGAATAAGTTACCAAAATGACTGAAAATAAATACATGGCTCACACCTACATTTTTTACAGAAATTGACAAGGGCCAGGAATAATTAAAATACTCCTGAAGAATAAGAATAAAGTTGTGATGGTAATGACTTAGGGAATAATGATGGTTCTTGCTCTGCCAGATACCAATATTTATTTCAAAGCTATAGCTATAATTAATATTCATACACTAAATTAAGAATTCAATTAATATTAAATTAATAAATTTAATATTTATTTTATAGCTGTAATTAATACAGTATGGAATTAGCCCAAATGTGAACAAGTTGGCCAACACACACATACAGCATAGGAAAACCAGCATTATATGTTACTAAGGAAAAGAGGAGGCTGAGACATTTGGTTGTTCATATGGAGAAAAATGAAACTGAATCCCTAATTTATACTACATTTTTGTCAGAAGTGCAAAACAATTTAAATTTTTGGAAGACATATAGGTAAATATCTTTGTAATTGCAGGGTTGGAAAGGATTTCTTAAATGAGACACAGAAAGGACTAACTAGAAAAGATTGATGTTCCAACCAAATTAAAACTTGATTGTCAGCAATTACTAAAAGATACAACAACCAAATGCAGTTTGTGAATTTTGGATGGATTCTGGTCTTTGAAAAAAAAGTTACAAAAAAAAAAAAAAAAACCTTGTGACAATTGACATTTGAATATGAATCTGAATGTGAGTGACGAAATTTTAAATTTTCTTACATATAATTCTGCTATTGTGGGTATGTAGAAGAATGTGGTTAAGAGATGTAAGTTGATATACAAAGTGTCATAAGATTTAAATAATTCGGCAAAAAGTTAGATATACATGTATATAGATGTGCACATACATATATATACAGAGAAAGTACAAGTAATACAAATGTATACACTGCTTAATGTTAATAATTGAATCTAGCTGAAATGTACACCAATGTTTTGTTTTTTGATTTTGTTTTGTTTTTTTTTGAGATGGAGTCTCGCTCTGTCGCCCAGGCTGGACTGCAGTGGCGCGATCTCAGCTCACTGCAAGCTCCGCCTCCCGGGTTCACGCCATTCTCCTGCCTCAGCCTCCTGAGTAACTGGGACTACAGGTGCTCGCCACCACGCCCAGCTAATTTTTTTGTATTTTTACTAGAGACAGGGTTTCACCATGTTAGCCAGGATGGTCTTGATGTCCTGACCTCGTGATCCGCCTGCCTCGGCCTCCCAAAGTGCTGGGATTATAGACGTGAGCCACCGTGCCCAGATGATGTACACCAATGTTCTCTGTACAATTCTTTCAGATTTTCTGAATGTTTGCAAATTTTTATTTTAAAAACTTGAGAGACAGCACTTGAAAAGATGCTACACATCGTTAGTCATTAGGAAAATGCAACTCAAAACCATGACATACCACTTCATACCTACTTTGTATGGGATGGAATAAAAAATGAGAGACAATAACAAGTCTGGTTGAGGATGTGGGGAAACTGGAACCTCAGACATTGCTGGTGGGGACAGAAAATGCTGCTGCCACTTTGGAAAACAATTTGGCAGTTTCTCAAAAGATTAAACAGAGTTACCATGTGACCCAGAAATTTCACGCTTTGGTATATACCCAAAAGAAATGAGAACATGTTTACAGAGAATTCTGTACATAAATGTTCATAGCAGCATTACTTATAACAGCCAAAAGTGGAAACAAGCCAAATGTCCATCACTGGATGGATAAAGGAAATGTGGTATATCCTATACAATGGAATATTATTTGGCAATTAAAAGGAATGAAGTACAGATACATGCTATGACATGAATGAAACCTGAAAACATTATACTGAATAAAAGGAGATAAAAACAGAAGGTCATATATTCTATGATTCTGTTTATTAAAATACCCAGAATAGACTAGGCACTGTGGCTCACGCCTGTAATCCCAGCACCTGGGGGAGCCGAGGCAGGTGGATTGCTTGATGTCTGGAGTTTGAGACCAGCCTGTGCAATATGGCAAAACCCCATCTCGATCAAAATATGCAAAAATTACTGGGGCGTGATGGTGCACACCTGTGGTCCCAGCTACTCGAGGGAAGGAGGAGGGAAGATCACTTGAGCCGAGGAGGTTGAGGCTGCAGTGAGCTGAGATTGTACCATTGCACTCCAGCCTGAGCAACAGAGTGAGATACTGCCTCAAAAAATAAATAAAATTTTAAAAATATGCAGGATAGGCAAATCTATAGAAATATAAAGTAGGCCGGGTGTGGTGGCTCAAGCCTGTAATCCCAGCACTTTGGGAGGCTGAGATGGGCGGATCACGAGGTCAGGAGATCGAGACCATCCTGGCTAACACGGTGAAACCCCGTCTCTACTAAAAAATACAAAAAAACTAGCCGGGCGAGGTGGCAGGCACCTGTAGTTCCAGCTACTCGGGAGGCTGAGGCAGGAGAATGGCGTAAACCCGGGAGGCGGAACTTGCAGTGAGCTGAGATCCAGCCACTGCACTCCAGCCTGGGTGACAGAGCAAGACTCCGTCTCAAAAAAAAAAAAAAGAAAGAAAGAAATATAGATGCCAGGAGCAGTGGTTCATGCCTGTAATCCCAGCACTTTGGGAGGTCGAGGTGGGTGCACCACTTGAGGTCAGGAGTTCAAGACCAGCCTGGCCAACATGGTGAAACCCCACCTCTACTAAAAATACAAAAATACACCTGTAATCCCAGCTACTCGGGAGGCTGAGGCAAGAGAATCCCTTGAACCTGGGAGGTGGAAGTGAGCTGAAGTCGTGCCACTACACTTCAGCCTGGGTGACAGAGCAAGACTCTAAAAAAAAAAAAAAAAGTCCACATATATATATATGTATACACACACACACACACACATACACAGAGAGAGAAAGTGTGTGAGAGATAAGGCTAGTAGTTGCCATGGACTGGGGGAGAAGGAATGGGTTACACGGTTTCTTTTGGGGATACCGAAAATGTTCTAAAACTGGATTGTGGTGATAACTGCACAACTCTGTGAATGTACTAAAAAACACTGAACTGGCCAGGCACAGTGGCTCACACCTGTAATCCCAGCACTTTGGAAGACAGAGATGGGCAGATCGCTTGAGGTCAGGAGTTCCAGACCAGTCTGGCCAACATGGTGAAACCGCATCTCTACTAAAAATAGTTTTAAAAATTAGCCAGGCATGGTGGTGCACCTGTAATCCCAGCTACTTGGGAGGCTGAGACATGAGAATCATTTGAAACCAGGAGGCAGAGGTTGCAGTGAGCCGAGTTCACACCACTGCACTCTGGCCCGGGCGGCAGAGCCAGACTCTGTCTCCGAAACAAACAAAACAAAAACAACAAAAAACACAACTGAACACATGTAAGGTGAATTTTGTGGTATGTGAATTATCTCTAAGAACTTCTTTTTAATAAAATTGGGAAACAAAAAGATCATGTATAACAAACCAAAAACAGAGAAGTTATTTCTAACACATATAACATATAACAAGACAGGATCTAGAACTATGTAAAGGACTCCTTCCAATCGATAAGAAAAATAACCCAGTTTGTAAAAATGTGCAAAAGACAAATATTTCATAGAATAGGAAAGACTAAAATGAGATAGTTTTATATCCATTAGATGGCAAAAGTTAAGAAGTCTGATGATCCTGGTAGGGGTATGTATTGGTATAATCACTTTGAAAACAACATTACCTAGAAAGTTAAACATGCACATACTTTATGATCTAAGTGACCCCTCACTCCTAAGTATATACATGAGAGAAACTCTTATACACATATATATGCAGGAATGTCCCCATAATGTCGTTCGTGCCAGCAAAAATCTGGAAACAATGAAATGTCAATCAATAAGAAAATGGCTACTTTATGATATATTCATACAATTGTACATCATAGGCTAGTGAAATTATAACCACATGCAACAATATGGATATATCTTTTTTTTTTTTTTTTTTTAGGCTTGAGTGCTGTGGCCGGATCTCAGCTCACTGCAAGCTCCGCCTCCCGGGTTCACGCCATTCTCCTGCCTCAGCCTCCCGGGTAGCTGGGACTACAGGCGCCGCCACGTCGTCCGGCTAGTTTTTTTTGTATTTTTTAGTAGAGACGGGGTTTCACCGTGTTAGCCAGGATGGTCTCGATCTCCTGACCTCGTGATCCGCCCGTCTCGGCCTCCCAAAGTGCTGGGATTAGAGGCTTGAGCCACCGCTCCCGGCCAATATGGATATATCTTTAAAATATTTCATGAAAAAGTAAGCCGGGTGCGGCAACTCACACCTGTAATCCCAGCACTTTGGGAGGCTGAGGGAGGGGGATCACCTGAGGTCATGAGTTCGAGAAAAGAGCGAAACTCCGTCTCAAAAAAAAGAGTGAAGAGTCAAGCCACAGAAGGTAATTTAAAAATGTATACCCAAGATTTAAAAAGAACTACAATTCCATAAGAAAAAGGCAGGCCACAGAATAGGAAAAAGAACAGGCCGGGCGCGGTGGCTCAAGCCTGTAATCCTAGCACTTTGGGAGGGCGAGACTGTCGGATCACAAGGTCAGGAGATCCAGACCACCCTGGCTAATACGGTGAAACCCCGTCTCTACTAAAGAATACAAAAAACTAGCCGGGCGACGAGGCCGGCGCCTGTAGTCCCAGCTACTTGGGAGGTGGAGGCAGGAGAATGGCGTAAACCTGGGAGGCGGAGCTTGCAGTGAGCTGAGATTCGGCCACCGCACTCCAGCCTGGGCGACAGAGCCAGACTCCGTCTCAAAAACAAAAAAAAAAAAAAAAAAAAAAAAGAACAAAAGATTTGTTTAGGCATTTCACAAAAGAAAGAAAATATACGAATTTAAGTAGATGTTTAAACCACAATGCCATTCTACTATATGGGCAACCAGAAGGGCCAAAAAAAAAACGGACAAAAGAGCTACCAAATGCTAACAAGGATTTAAGGCAACTGAAACTTCCAGTCATTGCTGGTGGGGGTATGAATTGGTACCGTCGCTTTGGAAAGCTACTGAGCAGTATGTACTAAAGCCAGACATATGCATATTTTTAAATCAGGAGTTTCACTCCTAGGTATGTAGTCAAAAGAATTGTGTACATTATGTTCCCCCTAGAAACAAGAATGTTTATAGCAACCCTCTTTGCAACAGTCAAAATCTATTAATTACCCCAAAGTTCCTGAATGGTAGAATGAATTACTAAATTGTAGTATTTTCATACAATGGAATACTATACAGCAATGAGAATGAATAAATTACAATACATACAACAATATGGATGAATGTTACGTAATTTTGAAAGGAGCCAGACACAAAAAAGGATATACTGTACAATTCCATTTATATGAAGCATAAAATCAGGCAAAAATCTATAAATCTGTCCTGCCAAAAGTCAGTGGTTTTCCAGACTCGAAGGCAGGTACAAGTGCAGTTAGGGTGCTGGTAACATTCTGTTTAAACTCTGTTCTGCTGGTTACATGGATATGTTCACTTGAAAATCTATCAAGTTTTATCCTCGTGGTTTGTGTACTTTTCTGTATATATGTTTCACTTCAATAAAGCTTATTTTTGGTCGGGGGCAGTGTCTCATACCTGTATTCCCAGCACTTTGAGAGGCCGAGGCAGGCCAACTGCTTAAACCCAGGGGTTCCATAGCAGCCTGAGCAACATGGAGAAACCCTGTCGCTACAATTTTTTTTTTTTTTTTTTTTTTTTTGAGATGGAGTCTCGCTGTGTTGCCAGGCTGGAGTGCAGTGGTACAATCTCGGCTCACTGCAACCTCCGCCACCTGGGTTCAAGTGATTCTCCTGCCTCAGCCTCCCAAGTAGCTGAGATTACAGGTGCGTGCCACCACACCCAGCTAATTTTTGTATTTTTAGTGGAGATGGGGTTTCACCACGTTGGCCAGAATGGTCTCCATCTCCTGACCTCATGATCCGTCTGCCTCAGCCTCCCAAAGTGCTGGGATTACAGGCATGAGCCACCATCCCTGGCCTACAAAATTTTTTTTAAAATTAGCTGGGCATGATGGCACTTGCCTGTAGTCCCAATCACTCAGGAGGCTGAGATGGGAGAATCACTTGAGCTCAGGAGGCGGAGGTTGCAATGAGCCGAGATTGTGCACCACTACACTTCAGCCTGGGAAACAGAGAAGAGACACAGTCTCAAAAAAAAAAAAAAGCATTTTTAAAAAACAATGAAGAAATAGAAACCCTGACTAGACCTATAATGACTAAAACAGCCTGAGTCAATATTTTAAAATCTACCCACCAAGAAAAATGAAATTCCAATACCAAATGGTTTTCCTGTTTAATTCTACCAGATTTTCAAGAAACAGATTTTTATTTTATACAATCTGTGCCAGAAAAAAGAGTGACAAACTCACTTTATGAGCCTTGTGTTTTGTTGTTGTTGTTGTTGTTGTTTTTGAGACAGAATCTCGCTCTGTCGCCCAGGCTAGAGGGCAGTGGCGTGATCTCAGCTCACTGCAACCTCTGCCTCCCGAGTTCACGCCATTCTCCTGCCTCAGCCTCCCGAGTAGCTGAGATTATAGGCGTGTGCAACCATGCCTGGCTAATTTTTGTATTTTTAGTAGAGACGGGGTTTCACTATGTTGGCCAGGCTGGTCTCGAACTCCTGATCTCAGATGATCTGCCCGCCTCAGCCTCCCAGAGTGCTGGGATTACAAGCGTGAACCACTGTGCCCAGCCCATGAGGCTTATTCTAATAAGACTGATACCCAAAACAGAAAAGGGCAGTCTAAGAGAATTAAGGTTACTCTCTCAGCTGTGATAATAGATGTAAAATATATATGTATGTGTGTGTGTGTGTGTGTGTGTATATATATATATTTAAACACCTTTAGCAAAAACAAAATTAAGGAATAAATCAGTTGATGTAACTTACTGCATTAATAGATTAAAGGAGAGATTTCAGACTGTAGTTCTCTTGTCTGGTAAAACATACATATGCATACACATACACAAAAACAAATTTCACGTGTTAAGTGCGTGTCAATGCATTCTACAGTACTGTTTCTAAAATCAAAGTATTTGATATAACCTCACTGCCCAGCAACAGAAGAAATGATAGTTACAATGGATTAATAAAAGCAGTTAAAATGAGTGTACTAAAGCTAATGTATCAATCAAATTACAGAAATGTAAATTTTGACATCAAAATCATAAAATGTTGAGAGGGAGTAAAAGTATAGTTTCTGATTGCTATTAAAATGTTAAGTTGTTATCAGCTTAAAATAGCCTGTAATAAGTAAAAGATGTTTTATGTTATCCCCATGGTAACCACAAAGCAAAAACCTAAAAAGAAAGAATTCAAATCATACCACCACAGAAAACCGTCAAATCACAAAGGAAGACAGCAAGAGAGGAAGAAACAAAGGCTCTAAAAAATAACCAGAAAACTAATTACAAAATGGCAGTAGCAAATATCAATTATTATCTTAAGTGTAAATGGATAAAAAAATAAACAAAAAAACATGCCGGATGCGGTGGCTCATGCCTGTAATCCCAGCCCTTTGGGAGGCCAAAGCAGGTGGATCACGAGGTCAGGAGTTCAAGACCAGACTGGTCAACATGGTGAAACACCATCTCTACTAAAAATACAAAAATTAGCCAAGCGTGGTGGTGGGCACCTGTAATCCCAGCTACTCGGAAGGCTGAGGCAGGAGAATTGCTTAAACCTAGAAGGCGGAGGTTGCAGTGAGCCGAGATCATGCCACTGCACTCCAGCCTGGGTGACAGAGCGAGACTCTGACTCAAAAACAAACAAAAAACAGACCCAACAATATACTAGCTACTAGAGGCAGTAGGGATACATATAGACTGAAAGTGAAGAAATGGAAACAGATATTCCAGGTAAATGGAAACCAAAAGAGAGCTAGAGTGGTAGCTATAACTAGACAAAACAGACTAAGTCAAAAACTGTAAACTGAGACAAAGAAGGTCATTATATAATGATAAAATGGTCAATTCATCAGGAGGATCTAACTATTATATATATGCATGCATCTAATGTTAGAGCACCTAAACATATAAAGCAATTACTAATATGAGGGGAGAGACTGAAATGCAGTAACAGTAGGGGACTTCAGTACCCCACTTGCAGCAATGAACACATTATCTAGACAGAAAATACAGAAATATTGGACTTGAATTACACTCAGACTAAACAGATCTGGCATATACAGAACATTCCATCCAATAGCAACAGAATAAACACTATTCTCAAGCACATGCAGAACATTCTCCAGGATCATATGTTAGAGGTCATATAATAAGACTTTAAAAATGTAAGAGGAGGCCAGGCGCGGTGGCTCATATCTATAATCCCAGCACTTTGAGAGGCTGAGGTAGGTGGATCACTTGAGGTCAGAAGTTCAAGACCAGCCTGGCCAACATGGTGAAACTCCATCTTTACTAAAAATACAAAAAATTAGCCAGATGTGATGATGGGTGCCTGTAATCCCAGCTACTCAGGAGGCTGAGGCAGGAGAATTGCTTGAACCTGGGAGGCAGAAGTTAAAGTTAGCAGAGATTGCACCATTGGACTCCAGCCTAGGCAACAAGAGCAAAACTCCATCTCAAAAAAAAAAAAAAAAGTAAGAGAATTGAAATCATATTAGGTACCTTTTCCAATCACAATGGCATGAAACCAGAAATCAATAACAGGGGAAATCATGGAAAATTCATAAATATGTGGAAATTAAACGGTATACTCCTGAATCACCAATGGGTCCAAAAATAAATCAAAAAGGAAATCATAAAATACCTTGACACACATGAAAATGGAGACAAAACATACAAAAACTCATGATATGCAGCAAAAGCAGTTTTTTTATTTGTTTGTTTGTTTTTTCTTTTGAGACCTGGTCTCACTGTCACCCAGGCTGGAGTACAGTGGCATGATCATGGCTCACTGCAGCCTCAACCTCCTGGGTTCAAGTAATCCTCCCATCTCAGCCTCCCAAGTAGGTGCAACTATAGGCATGTGCCACTATGCCTAGGTAATTTTTTCAATTTTTGTAGAGACAGGATTTCACCATGGCTGGTCTCTGGGCTCAAGCCTTGGCCCCCCAAAGTGCTGGGATTACTGACATGAGTCATCACATACAGCCAACAAAAGCAGTTCTAAGAGGGAAATTTATAGCAATAAACACCTATATCAGAAAAGAAGAAAGGCATCACATTACCTGACTTTAAAATACACTATAAAACTATAGTAACCAAAACAGTACGGTATTGGTATAAAAACAAGACACATAGGCCAATGGAACAGAATAGAGAACCCAGAAATAAATACATGCATTTATAGCCAACTGATTTTTCTTTTTTCTTTTTTTTTTTTTTTTTGAGATGGAGTCTCACTCTGTCACCCAGGCTGGAGTGCAGTGGCCGGATCTCAGCTCACTGCAAGCTCCGCCTCCCGGGTTCATGCCATTCTCCTGCCTCAGCCTCCCGAGTAGCTGGTACTACAGGTGCCCGCCACCTCGCCTGGCTAGTTTTTTGTATTTTTAGTAGAGATGGGGTTTCATCGTGTTAGCCCGGATGGTCTCGATCTCCTGACCTCGTGATCCACCTGTCTCGGCCTCCCAAAGTGCTGGGATTACAGGCTTGAGCCACCGCGCCCGGCCGCCAACTGATTTTTCAAAAGGTGCCAAGAACATACAGTGGGGAAAGGACACCCGCTTCAATAAATTGCACCGGAAAAACTGGTATCCATCTGCAGAAGAATAAAACCAGACCCCCATCTCTCACCAATTAAAACAAAAAAATCAACTCAAACTGGATTAATGACTTAAACACAAGACCTGAAACTATAAAACTACTAGAAGATAACACAGAGAAAATGCTTCAGGATATTGGTCTAAGCAAAGATTTTATGGCCAAGGCCTTAAAAGCACAGGCAACAAAACGAAAAATAGACAAATGGGACTGTGTTAAACTGAAAAGCTTCTGCATAGCAAAGAAAACATTCAACAGAATGAAGAGACAACATGTAAAATGGGGAAAAAATACTTGCAAACTATTCATGTGATAAGGCACTAATATCCAGAATATACAAGGAATTCAAACAATTCAACAACAACAAAAAAACAAATAATCCCATTAAAAAGTGGGCAAAGGGCCAGGCGTGGTGGTTCACACCTGTAATCCCAGCCCTTTGGGAGGCAGAGGCAGGCGAATCACTTGAGGTCAGAAGTTCAAGACCAGCCTGGGCAGCATGTGACATCTCATCTCTACTAAAAATGCAAAAAGTAGCCAGGCATGGTGGCACACCCCTGTAGTCCCAGCTACTCAGGAGGCTGAGGTGGGAGAATCACTTGAACCTGGGAAGCAGAGGCTGCAGTGAGCTGAGATCATGCCACTGAACTCCAGCCTGGGCAACAGAGCGAGACTCCATCTCAAAAAAATACAATACAATACAATACAATACAATACAATACAATACAATACAATACAATACAATACGACACAACACAAAAGTGCACAATGGACATGAATACACATTTCTCAAAAGATGACAAATAGCCAATAGCTATATAAAAAATGTTCAACATCACTAATCGTCTGACAAATGCAAATCAAAACCACCCTGAAATATCATCTCACTTCAGTTAGAATGCAAAAAGATAAAAAGTAACAAATGCTGGCACGGATACAGAGAAAAGGGAACTCTTATATGCTGTTGGTGGGAATGTAAATTAGTACAACCGTTATGGAAAACCATCATGGAGATTCCTCAGAGAACTAAAAACAGAACTATTACATGATCCAGCAATCCACTACTGGGCATTTATCCGAGGGAAAGAAAATCATATCAAAGGGATACTTGCACCCCCATGTTTACTGCAGCACTATTCACGACAGCCAAGATACGAGCTGGTCATTTTTGGAAGGTCAAGACAGGAGGATAACTTGAGGCCAGTAATTGGAGACCAGCTTGGGCAACATAGTGCGATTCTGTCTCTACAAAAAAGAATTAAAAACTTAGTTGGGCATGGTGGTGCATGCCTGTAGTCCTAGCTACTCGGGAAGCTGAGGTGGGAGGATCTCTTAAGCCCAGGAATTTGAGGTTGTAATGAGCCATGATTTCACCACTGCGCTCTAACCTTGGGTGACAGAGAGAGACCCTGTCTTTTTTTTTTTTTTTTTTTTTTTTTGCGATAGGGTTTCCCTCTGTCACCCAGACTGAAATGCAGTGGCATGATCTCGGCTCACTGCAGCCTCAACCTTTCTGGGCTCAAGTGATCCTCCCACCTCAGCCTCCTTAGGGGCTGGGACTACCGCCATGTGCCACAATACCCAGCTAATGTTTGTATTTTTTGTAGAGATGGGGTGTCACTATGTTGCTCAGGCTGGTCTCAAACTCCTGGGCTCAAGTGATCTGCCTGCCTTGGCACCACAAAGTGCTGGGATTATAGGTGTGAACCACTGCACCTGGCTGACTCTGTCTCTTCCCAGAAAAAAAAAAAAAAAAAAAAATTCTTCATTCCTAAAAAGAATGAAATCTCATCATTTGCAGTAACATGGATGGAACTGAAGGTCATTATGTTAAGTGAAATAAGCGAGGCACAGAAAGACAAATGTTGCATGTTCTCACTCATATGTGAGGGCTAAAAAAAGTTTATCTCATGGAGGTAAAGAGATAGTTACCAGAGGCTGGAAAGGACTTGGGGAGGATAAAGAGAGAGGCTGGTTAATAGATATAAACATGGATAGAAGGAATAAGTTCTAGTGTTTGACAGCATAATAGTGACTATAGTTAATGATAACTGCATATTATTTGCATATTTCAAAATAGCTAGAAGATTGGAAATACTTCCAACTCAAAGAAATGATAAAGGTTTGAAGTGATGGAAACCTTAAATACCCCAATCTGGTTCTTTTGTTTGTTTTAAGATGGAGTTTTGCTCTGCTGCCTAGGCTGGAGTACAATGGCACTATCTCAACTCACTGCAACCTCCAACTCCCTGGTGCAAGTGATTCTCCTGCCTCAGCCTCCCGAGCAGCTGGGACTACAGGCACACGCCACCAAGCTCGGCAAATTTTTGTATTTTTAGTAGAGACGGGGTTTCACCACATTGGCCAAGCTCGTCTTGAACTCCTGACCTCAGGTGATCCACTAGCCTTGACCTCTCAAAGTGCTGGGATTACAGGCGTGAGCCACCGTGCCCAGCTAAAATACCCCAATTTGATCAGTACATATTGTATACATATATGGAAATACCACATGTACCTCGTATGTACAATTATTATGTATTAATTTTAAAAACAATTTCAGAAAAAGATCTCAACAATCTAACATTACATGTCAAGGCACTAGAGAAAGAACAACAGACGAAGGCCAAAATTAGCAGAAGGAGGGAAATAACAAAGGTCAAAGCAGAAATAAACAAGGACTAGAAAAACAACAACAACATCGATGAAGCTAAGAGTTTTTTTTTTTTTTTTAAGATAAACAAAATTGACAAACTATTAGCTAGACTAAGAAAAAAAGACAACTCAAAATCAGAAATGAAGCCGAGTGCAATGGCTCATGCCTGTAATCCAGCACTTTGGGAGGCCGAGGCAGGTGGATCACTTGAGGTCAGGAGTTCAAGACCAGCCTAACCAACACAGTGAACTCCATCTCTACTAAAAATAAAAACATTAGCTGGGCATAGTGGCACACACCTGTAGTTCTAGCTACTTGGGAGGCTGACGCAGGAGAATCACTTGAATCCAGGAGGCAGAGATTGCAGTGAGCCAAGATCGTGCCACTGCACTCCAGCCTGGGCAATAGACCAAGACTCTGTCTCAAAAGACAGCAGAAACAAGAGGACACATTATAATTGATAACACAAATATAAAGGATCCTAAGAAACTACTATAAACAATTATACACCAACAAATTGGATAGCCTAGAAGAAATGCATAAACTCCTAGGTACATACAACCTACTAAAATTGAACTATGGAGAAATAGGAAATCTGGAAGGCCAAGTGGGCTGCTTGATTGAGCCCAGGAGTTTGAGACCAGCCTGGGCAATATAGTGAGATCCCATCTCTACAAAAGATACAAAAATTAGCCAGGCATGGTGGCATGTGCCTGTAGTCCCAGCTACTAGGGAAGCTGAGGTGGAAGGATCAGTTGAGCCCAGGAGAAGTTTGCAGAATAGATCAACAAGGAAATTGAATTAGTAATAAAGTCTCCCATCAGAGAA
This sequence comes from Rhinopithecus roxellana, assembly GCF_007565055.1. NCBI lineage: Eukaryota > Metazoa > Chordata > Mammalia > Primates > Cercopithecidae > Rhinopithecus > Rhinopithecus roxellana. The sequence goes on from NC_044553.1 coordinate 37,655,318, forward strand.
AAGCTCAGGATCAGACGACTTTACAGCTGTATTCTACCCAACATTTAAAAAAGAACTAGTATCAATCCTTCTCAAACCCTTCCAATAAATTGAACCAGAGAGAATACCTCTAAACTCATTTTATGAGGCCAATAATACCCTGATACTAAAGCCAGACAAGGACAGTACAAGAAAAGAAAATTACAAGGCAATAGCCCTGATGAACATAGATGCAAAAATCCTCAACAAAATACTAGCAAATCTAGTTCAACATCATATTTTTTATTTCATTTTATTTTTTGAGACAGAGTCTCACTCTGTCACCCAGGTGGAGTGCAATGGTGCAGACTTCCGCCTCCCAGGTTCAAGCAATTCTCCTGCCTCAGCCTCCTGAACAGCTGGGGCTACAGGTGTGTGCCACCATGCCAGGCTAATTTTATTGTATTTTTAGTAATGACAAGTTTTCACCATGTTGTCCAGGTTGTTCTCAAACTCCTAACCTCAAGTGATCCACCTGCCTCAGCCTCCCAAAGTGCTGGGATTACAGGAATGAGCCACCACATCCAGCCACTCACCACTTCTTTTCAGCATAGTACTGGAATTCCTAGCCAGAGCAAATAGGCAAGATAAAGAAATGAAAGGCATGCCAACAGAAAAAGAAAAAGTGAAATTCTCTGTTTGCTGAGGACATGATCTTATATAAAGAAAATCCTAAAAACTCCACCAAAAAAAACCGTTAGAACTGAAATGAATTCAATAAAGTTTCAGGATACAAAATCAACATATGGGGCGGAGCAAGATGGCCGAATAGGAACAGCTCCAGTCTCCAGCTCCCAGCGCGAGCGACACAGAATACAGGTGATTTCTGCATTTTCAACTGAGGAACGCAGCTCATCGCCAGCAATGGATCAAAGCTGGACGGAGAATGACTTTGACGAGATGAGAGAAGAAGGCTTCAGTCCATCAAACTTCTCAGAGCTAAAGGAGGAATTACGTACCCAGCGCAAAGAAACTAAAAATCTTGAAAAAAGAGTGGAAGAATTGATAATTAGAATAATTAATGCAGAGAAGGCCATAAACGAAATGACAGAGATGAAAACCATGACACAAGAAATACGTGACAAATGCACAAGATTCAGTAACCAACTCGATCAACTGGAAGAAAGAGTATCAGCGATTGAGGATCAAATGAATGAAATGAAGCGAGAAGAGAAACCAAAAGAAAAAAGAAGAAAAAGAGATGAACAAAGCCTGTAAGAAGTATGGGATTATGTAAAAAGACCAAATCTACTTCTGATTGGGGTGCCTGAAAGTGAGGGGGAAAATGGAACCAAGTTGGAAAACACTCTTCAGGATATCATCCAGGAGAACTTCCCCAACCTAGTAGGGCAGGCCAACATTCAAATTCAGGAAATACAGAGAACGCCACAAAGATAACTCCTCCAGAAGAGCAACTCCAAGACACCTAATTGCCAGATTCACCAAAGCTGAAATGAAGGAAAAAATCTTAAGGGCAGCCAGAGAGAAAGGTCGGGTTACCCACAAAGGGAAGCCCATCAGACTAACAACAGATCTCTCGGCAGAAACTCTACAAGCCAGAAGAGAGTGGGGGCCAATATTCAACATTCTTAAAGAAAAGAATTTTCAACCCAGAATTTCATATCCAGCCAAACTAAGTTTCATAAGTGAAGGAGAAATAAAATCCTTTACAGATAAGCAAATACTTAGAGATTTTGTCACCACCAGGCCTGCCTTACAAGAGACCCTGAAGGAAGCACTAAACATGGAAAGGAACAACTGGTACCAGCCTTTGCAAAAACATGCCAAAATGTAAAGACCATCGAGGCTAGGAAGAAACTGCATCAACTAACGAGCAAAATAACCAGTTAATATCATAATGGCAGTTCACATAATACAATATAATACAATACATAATACATAATACAATAATACTAATGTTAAAGTTCACATATAACAATATTAACCTTAAATGTAAATGGACTAAATGGTCCAATTAAAAGACACAGACTGGCAAACTGGATAAAGAGTCAAGACCCATCAGTGTGCTGTATTCAGGAGACCCATCTCACATGCAGAAACATACATAGGCTCAAAATAAAGGGATGGAGGAAGATCTACCAAGCAAATGGAGAACAAAAAAAAGCAGGGGTTGCAATCCTAGTCTCTGATAAAACAGACTTTAAACCATCAAAGATCAAAAGAGACAAAGAAGGCTATTACATAATGGTAAAGGGATCAATTCAACAGGAAGAGCTAACTATCCTAAATATATATGCACCCAATACAGGAGCACCCAGATTCATAAAGCAAGTCCTTAGAGACTTACAAAGAGACTTAGACTCCCATACAATAATAATGGGAGACTTCAACACCCCACTGTCAACATTAGACAGTTCAATGAGACAAAAAGTTAACAAGGATATCCAGGAATTGAACTCATCTCTGCAGCAAGCAGACCTAATAGACATCTACAGAACTCCCCACCCCAAATCAACAGAATATACATTCTTCTCAGCACCACATCACACTTATTCCAAAATTGACCACATAATTGGAAGTAAAGCACTCCTCAGCAAATGTACAAGAACAGAAATTATAACAAACTGTCTCTCAGACCACAGTGCAATCAAACTAGAACTCAGGACTAAGAAACTCAATCAAAACCGCTCAACTACATGGAAACTGAATAACCTGCTCCTGAATGACTACTGGGTACATAACGAAATGAAGGCAGAAATAAAGATGTTCTTTGAAACCAATGAGAACAAAGATACAACATACCAGAATCTCTGGGACACATTTAAAGCAGTGTGTAGAGGGAAATTTTTAGCACTAAATACCCACAAGAGAAAGCTGGAAAGATCTAAAATTGACACTCTAACATCACAATTAAAAGAACTAGAGAAGCAAGAGCAAACACATTCAAAAGCTAGCAGAAGGCAAGAAATAACTAAGATCAGAGCAGAACTGAAGGAGAGAGAGATACAAAAAACCCTCCAAAAAAATCAATGAATCCAGGAGTTGGTTTTTTGAAAAGATCAACAAAATTGACAGACCGCTAGGAAGACTAATAAAGAAGAAAAGAGAGAAGAATCAAATAGATGCAATAAAAAATGATAAAGGGGATATCACCACCGACCCCACAGAAATACAAACTACCATCAGAGAATACTATAAACACCTCTACGCAAATCAACTAGAAAATCTAGAAGAAATGGATAATTTCCTGGACACTTACACTCTCCCAAGACTAAACCAGGAAGAAGCTGAATCCCTGAATAGACCAATAGCAGGCTCTGAAATTGAGGCAATAATTAATAGCCTACCAGCCAAAAAAAGTCCAGGACCAGATGGATTCACAGCTGAATTCTACCAGAGGTACAAGGAGGAGCTGGTACCATTCCTTCTGAAACTATTCCAATCAATAGAAAAAGAGGGAATCTTCCCTAACTCATCCTGATACCAAAGCCTGGCAGAGACATAACAAAAAAAAAAGAGAATTTTAGACCAATATCCCTGATGAACATCGATGCAAAAATCCTCAATAAAATACTGGCAAACCGGATCCAGCAGCACATCAAAAAGCTTATCCACCATGATCAAGTGGGCTTCATCCCTGGGATGCAAGGCTGGTTCAACATACGCAAATCAATAAACGTAATCCAGCATTCAAACAGAACCAAAGACAAAAACCACATAATTATCTCAATAGATGCAGAAAAGGCCTTTGACAAAATTAAACAGCCCTTCATGCTAAAAACGCTCAATAAATTCGGTATTGATGGAACGTATCTCAAAATAATAAGAGCTATTTATGACAAACCCATAGCCAATATCATACTGAATGGGCAAAAACTGGAAAAATTCCCTTTGAAAACTGGCACAAGACAGGGATGCCCTCTCTCACCACTCCTATTCAACATAGTGTTGGAAGTTCTGGATAGGGCAAACAGGCAAGAGAAAGAAATAAAGGGTATTCAATTAGGAAAAGAAGAAGTCAAATTGTCCCTGTTTGCAGATGACATGATTGTATATCTAGAAAACTCCATTGTCTCAGCCTAAAATCTCCTTAGGCTGATAAGCAACTTCAGCAAAGTCTCAGGATACAAAATTAATGTGCAAAAATCACAAGCATTCTTATACACCAGTAACAGACAAACAGAGAGCCAAATCATGAATGAACTTCCATTCACAATTGCTTCAAAGAGGATAAAATACCTAGGAATCCAACTTACAAGGGATGTAAAGGACCTCTTCAAGGAGAACTACAAACCACTGCTCAGTGAAATCAAAGAGGACACAAACAAATGGAAGAACATACCATGCTCATGGATAGGAAGAATCAATATCGTGAAAATGGCCATACTGCCCAAGGTCATTTATAGATTCAATGCCATCCCCATCAAGCTACCAATGAGTTTCTTCACAGAATTGGAAAAAACTGCTTTAAAGTTCATATGGAACCAAAAAAGAGCCCACATTGCCAAGACAATCCTAAGTCAAAAGAACAAAGCTGGAGGCATCATGCTACCTGACTTCAAACTATATTACAAGGCTACAGTAACCAAAACAGCATGGTACTAGTACCAAAACAGAGATATAGACCAGTGGAACAGAACAGAGCCCTCAGAAATAATACCACACATCTACAGCCATCTGATCTTTGACAAACCTGAGAGAAACAAGAAATGGGGAAAGGATTCCCTATTTAATAAATGGTGCTGGGAAAATTGGCTAGCCATAATTAGAAAGCTGAAACTGGTTCCTTTCTTACTCCTTATACGAAAATTAATTCAAGATGGATTAGAGACTTAAATGTTAGATCTAATACCATAAAAACCCTAGAAGAAAACCTAGGTAGTACCATTCAGGACATAGGCATGGGCAAGGACTTCATGTCTAAAACACCAAAAGCAACGGCAGCAAAAGCCAAAATTGACAAATGGGATCTAATTAAACTAAAGAACTTCTGCACAGCAAAAGAAACTACCATCAGAGTGAACAGGCAACCCACAGAGTGGGAGAAAATGTTTGCAATCTACTCATCTGACAAAGGGCTAATATCCAGAACCTACAAAGAACTCAAACAAATTTACAAAAAAAAACACAAACAACCCCATCAAAAAGTGGGGAAAGGATATGAACAGACATTTATCAAAAGAAGACATTCATACAGCCAACAGACACATGAAAAAATGCTCATCATCACTCGCCATCAGAGAAATGCAAATCAAAACCACAAGGAGATACCATCTCACACCAGTTAGAATGGCAGTCATTAAAAAGACAGGAAACAACAGGTGCTGGAGAGGATCTGGAGAAATAGGAACATTTTTACACTGTTGGTAGGATTGTAAATGAGTTCAACCATTATGGAAAACAGTATGGCAATTCCTCAAGGATCTAGAACTAGAAGTACCATATGACCCAGCCATCCCATTACTGGGTATATACCCAGAGGATTATAAATCATGCTGCTATAAAGACACATGCACACGTATGTTTACTGCAGCACTATTCACAATAGCAAAGACTTGGAATCAACCCAAATGTCCATCAGTGACAGACTGGATTAAGAAAATGTGGCACATATACACCATGGAATACTATGCAGCCATAAAAAATGATGAGTTCGTGTCCTTTGTAGGCACATGGATGCAGCTGGAAACCATCATTCTCAGCAAACTATCACAAGAACAGAAAACCAAACACCACATGTTCTCACTCATAGGTGGGAACTGAACAATGAGATCACTTGGACTCGGGAAGGGGAACATCACACACCGGGGCCTATCATGGGGTGGGGGGAGAAGGGAGGGATTGCATTGGGAGTTATACTTGATGTAAATGACGAGTTGATGGGTGCTGACGAGTTGATGGGTGCAGCACACCAACATGGCACAAGTATACATATGTAACAAACCTGCATGTTATGCACATGTACCCTAGAACTTAAAGTATAATAATAATAATAATAATAATAATAATAATAATAAAAAGAAGTGACTCACTTGCTTTTAAACTAAAAAAAAAAAAAAAAAAAAAAAAAAAAACCAACATATAAAAATCAGTAGTGTTTCTTTTTTTTTTTTTTGGTGAGACAGGGTCTTGCTCTGTCACCCAGGCTGGAGTGCAGTGGCATAATCACAGCTCACTGCAGCTTCAACCTCCTGGGCTCAAGCGATCCTTCCACATCAGCCTCTGGAGTAGCAGGTGTGCCCCACTATACCTGGCTATTTTTTAAAAATTTTATGTAGAGACAGGGTCGCCCTATGTTGTCCAGGCTGGTCTTGAACTCCCAGACTCAAGTAATCCTCTCACCTCAGCCTCCCAAAGAACTGGGATTACAGGTATAAGCCACTGCATCCGGCCACAGTGGCATTTCTATACATTAATGACAAACTATCCAAAAAAGAAATTAAGAAAATAATCCCATTTGCAATAGCAAAAACAACAAAAACTACTTAGGTGTAAATTTAACCAAAGAAGTGAAAGATACTGAAGACTCTACATATTGAAGAGAGAAACTGAAGAAAATACAAAGAAATGAAAAGATATCCTGTGTTCTTGGATTTGAAAAATTAACATTGCTAAAATGTCCATACTATGTAAAGCAATCTAGATTCAATGCAATCCCTATCAAACTTCCAATGAAATTTTTTACAGAAATAGAAAAAAATCCTTAAATTTATATGAAATGACAAAAGACCCCAAATTGCCAAAACAATCAGGCCAAAAGAACAAAGCTGGAGGCATCTCACTCCCTGATTTCAAAATATGTTGTTACATAAAGCTATTATAATCAAAACTGCATGTTCTGGCATAAAAACCGACCTGTAGACCAGTGGAACAGGATGGAATGCTCAGAAATAAACCCAGGCATTTACAGTCAAATGATTTTCCACAAAGGTGCCAAGAACATAAAATAGGGAAAGGATAGTAAATAGTGTCAGGAAAACTGGATATTCACAGGCAGAAGAATGAAAGTGGATCCTTATCTCATATCGTAAACAAAAACCAGCTCAAAATAGATTAAAGACTTCAACATAAGGCCGGGCGCGGTGGCTCAAGCCTGTAATCCCAGCACTTTGGGAGGCCGAGACGGGTGGATCACGAGGTTAGCAGATCGAGACCATCCTGGCTAACACGGTGAAACCCCGTCTCTACTAAAAAATACTAAAAAACTAGCCGGGCGAGGTGGCGGGCGCCTGTAGTCCCAGCTTCTCTGGAGGCTGAGGCAGGAGAATGGCGTAAACCCGGGAGGCGGAGCTTGCAGTGAGCTGAGATCCGGCCACTTCACTCCAGCCTGGGCGACAGAGCAAGACTCCGTCTCAAAAAAAAAAAAAAAAAAGACTTCAACATAAGACCTGAAACTATGAAACAACTTGAAGTAAACATGGAGAAGCTCCACAATGCTGGCCGAGCAATGATTATTTTGAATGTGACCCTGAAAGCACAGCCAATAAAAGCAAAAATAGACAAAGGGAATTGCATCAAATGTGAAAGCTTCTGCACAGCAAAGGAAACAATTAACTAAGGGGAGAGATAACACAAATAGGTGAAAATATTTGCAAACCATACATCTGATAAGCAGTTAATATCTAAAATATATAAGAACTCAACTCATTAGCAAGAAAACAAATAACCTGATTTTAAAATGGACAAAGAACCAGAACAGATATTTCTCAAGACATACAAATGTCCAGTGGGTTCATGACAAAAATGTTCAACATCATTACGCATTAAGGAAAGAGAAATTAAAACCACAATGAGCGGTCACCTCACACCTGTTAGAATGGCTATGATCACAAATATGAAAGGTAACAAGTGCTGGCAAAGATGTGGAGATAAAGGAATCCTGTACTTTGCTGGTGGGAATGTAAATTAGTACTGTTATTATGGAAAATGGTATAAAGATTTAAAAAACTAAAACTAGGCCAGGTGTGGGAACACATGCCTGTAGTCTCAGATACTTGGGAGGCTGAAGTGGGAGGATCGCTTGAGCCTGGGAGTTCAAGGCTGCAGTGAGCCATGATTGTGCCACTGTACTCTAGCCTGGATGACAGAGCAAACCCAGTCTTTAAAAACAACAACAAAAAACCCCTACTACCAGCAATCTGACTTCTGGATATACATCCAAAGGAATTGAAATCAATACGTTGAAGGGATATCTACACGTCCATGCTCATTGCAGTATTATTCACAATGGCCAAGATACAGAATCAAACTAAGCGTCTGTCAGTGGATAAATGAATAAAGAAAATATGATATATTTGGAACACTATTCAGCCTTTAAAAAGGAAATTCTGCCATTTGCAACAGCATGGATGGAACTGGAGGACACTATGCTAAGTGAAATCAGCCAGGCACAGAAAGACAAATACTGCACGATTTCACTTACATGTGGAATCTAAAAAAATTGAACTCATCAAAGTAGAGAGTAGAGGTGGTTACCACAGGCTGGGGAGGGGAGTGAGGAATGAGGAGTTTCTGGTCAAAGGGTATAAAGTTTCAGTGTGGAGATCTGACACCTATTGCATGGCAGAGTGACTATCGTAAATAAAAGGTACTGTGTATTTCAAAATAGCTGAACAAATTTCAAATGCCTCACCACAAAAAATAAGTGAGGTGAGGAATATGTTAGCTTGATTTAATCATTCCACATTGTGTGTGTGTGTGTGTGTATAGATACATAATCTCTCAAAACATGACATTGTACCCCATTAATGTATAAAATTTTGATTTATCAATTAAAATATTAATTAAAAAGCTAATATATTGATGGATTAATATCATTAAAGATAATATTGAAGAGAAAAAGCATCTATAGAAGAATATGTTCAGTATGATACCAGATATAGAGAATATGCAAAACAGAGAATGCAAACATTTGCGGAAAAGAATGCATGGGAATAATATACACCGAATTCGGGTAATGGTTACATCAGGAAATAGAAAGGAGTGAGATCATTAAAGATACACAGGGGGCTTTTCTTTTATCTACAGTATTATATTATTATTTTATTTTAGTCAGAGTTTCCCTCTGTTGCTTAGGCTGGAGTGCAGTGGCACTATCTCAGCTTGCTGCAGCCTCAACCTCCCCAGCCCAAGTGATCCTCCCACCTCCGCCCCTTGAGTAGCTAGGACCACAGTTATGTACCACTATGCTCGGCTAACTTTTTTTTTTTTTTTTTGAGACAGAGTCTCGCTCTATCGCCCGGGCTGGAGTGCAGTGACCGGATCTCAGCTCACTGCAAGCTCCGCCTCCCGGGTTTACGCCATTCTCCTGCCTCAGCCTCCCGAGTAGCTGGGACTACGGGCGCCCGCCACCTCACCCGGCTAGTTTTTTGTATTTTTTTTTTTTTTCAGTAGAGACGGGGTTTCACCGTGTTAGCCAGGATGGTCTCGATCTCCTGACCTCGTGATCCGCCCGTCTCAGCCTCCCAAAGTGCTGGGATTACAGGCTTGAGCCACCACGCCCGGTCTAACTTTTTTATTTTTTTGTAGAGATGGGGTTTCGCCATGTTGCCCAGGCTGGTCTCCAACTCTTGAGCTCAAGCAATCCTCCTGCCTCGGCCTCCCAAAGTGCTGAGACTACAGGCGTGAGCCATTGCTCCTGGCCTGTGTTTTATTTCTTTACCTAGGTGGCAAAAAGCATGACTACTTATTCCGTTCAGATTTTTGTGCCTAAAGTATTCCATCATTTTAAAAAACACTCTTTCTAGAAACCAATGATTTGAGGAGGGTTGAAGGAGTTACATATTGTTAGCATATGATTGCCATTTTCAAATATTTGAAGGAACATGTATAAAAAAAAAGGTATTTTGCTTTGCTAATGCATATGTACAAGCATTTGTTAACTGTAAGCCACACACAAATTGCTATCACTGCTTCAGAGGACAGAATTAGGACAAATGGAAAGACTCTACAAGGAGGAAGGTAGATTTGGGCTCAGTATAGAGACATGTTTAACAATCAGAGGCAGCACAGTGTCAGAAATGAGAGCAAGACGGTTTGGAGCCAGTCTGCCTGGGTTCAGGTCTTGGCTCTGCTCTTCGTAGGCAGAATGATTTGGGGCAAACTATTTAACCTCTCTGTGCCTGTTTCCCATTCTGTAAAATGGGAATAAACAGAGTGCCTACCTCGAAGGCTAGAATAAGGATTAAATGCTTATTTGTAAAGTGCCTAGAACAGTGTCTGATACATAACAAACGCTATATAAGTGTTCACAAAATAAACCTAACAAAGAATCTAGCAAATAAAGAGCCTGTCTTGCAAAGCAGTAAACTCTTCAAGGGCTCATGCAAAGGCTGGATAAATGTCTTTTAAGGATGGCGCAGGCGTATCCTTCCCTTCTACCCTAGAGATGTATGCGTCTCAAACTTCATTATGCACAGAAACCACACAGGGATATTAAAATGCAGATTCTAATTCAGTGAGCCTGAGGTAGGGCCTGAGATTCTTCTTTTCTCTTTTTTCTGAGATGGAGTCTCTCTCTGTCATCCAGGCTGGAGTGCAGTGGCGCAATCTCAGCTCACTGCAACCTCCGCTTCCCGGGTTCAAGTGATTCTCCTGCCTCAGCCTCCCGAGTAGCTGGGAATACGGGCGGATGCCACCACACCTGGCTAATTTTTTTTTTTTTTTTTTTTTTTTTGCATTTTTAGTAGAGGTGGGGTTTCACCATGTTGGCCAGCCTGATCTCAATCTCCTGACCTCATGATCCGCCCACCTCAGCCTCCCAAAGTGCTGGGATTACAGGTGTGAGCCACCATGCCCGGCCTGAGATTCTTTATTTCTAACAAGTGGTGCCAATGCTATGATTCTCCTGAGGACTACACTTTAAGTAGCAAATCTCTAGATGGTTTTATTCCTACTGTCATACATCACAATTTCAAAGATGCTTAGTTTTTTCTTGGGTTTTTTTTTTTTTTTTTTTTTTTTTGAGACCAAGTCTCACTCGCTCAGGCTAGAGTGCAGTGGCCCAATCTCACTCACTGCAACCTCTGCCTCCCGAGTTCAAGCAATTCTCCTGCCTCAGTCTCCTGAGTAGCTGGGATTACAGGTACCCGCCACCACACCCAGCTAATTTTTTTCCATTTTTAGTAGAGATGGGGTTTCACCATGTTTGCGAGACTGGTCTCAAACTCCTGACCTCAGGTGATCTGCCCACCTCAGCCTCCCAAAGTGCTGGAATTATAGATGTGAGCCACCACACCCAGCCTCACAGATGCTTAGTTTTTATCTCTGATGAATCATCAATTTGCAGCAAATTCTAAATATAGTTCTCTTTCAAAACCAACATTTGGCCCCTTAATCAACCAATAATAGTTTGATTACTAAAAGAACTAAGATTTTGTTGTTGTTGTTGTTTGGTTTTTTGTTTTTTAAGAGATGGGGTTTTGCCATGTTGCCAGGGCTGCTGGCTTGAATTCCTGGACTCAAGCGATCCTCCTACCTCAGCCTCCCAAAGTGCTGGGATTACAGGCGTGAGCCACTGTGCCTGGCCTAGGACTAAGAATTTATAGGAGGTTTGGGGTGATGTTTTATATAAATATATATATTTCCATAGTACACATACTTTTTTTTTTTTTTTTTTTTTTAAAGAGATGAAGTCTTGCCCTGTCACCCAGGCTGGAGTGCAGAGGAGCAATCATAGCTCACCATAGTCTCTAACTCCTGGCCCCAAGCAATCCTTGCACCTCAGCCGCCACAATTGCTGGAATTATTAATACAAGAGGGAGCCACTAAGCCCAGCAATAATTATAATTTTTATGTTAAATTCAGACTTTTGTCATTTGGATTTTCTTAAAGCAGAAACATCTATATGAGAAATAAAAATAGTAAAATATAAGGGAGGCAGTTCTTGCACTGTTTGGGAATCTACATCAGAGTCTGCATTTGATATAATAGAGAAGAGAATGCCACTCTAGATTCCCAAGCAAGGAAGTGAGAGAAGAAAAACCATGCTTGGGAGCAGGATAAATTAGAAAGGAGAATATTGAGGCTCGAAGTGAACACACAAAATACTGAGCTGATAATTTTGTTAAAGTGTGGAGGTACGGTTCTGAGAGCTGCTAATGAGGAAGACCAGTGGGATTCACACTTTAGAAGACACTAATTCAACAATAAGCTGAAGAGGCAAATGAGACTTTGGTAGACTCTGGTGAATCATACTGGGCTCCAGTGGGATTCTCAACCATTTGATGTAGACACAACTGGGCCTCCAGGTACAATTTGAAATATGAGTATGTTCTGAGACAGATCTTTAACACCGTGATGCAGAACAGAAACCCAGAGAGGCTTGCTACTTGGGGATGGTTGATGTGAATTCCGGTGATTTGGTCTAAATTATACTCCATGCTTTCTTTCCTTCAGGAAATCTTCATTGATCATAGTTGACTTAGAACCATGGGGACCCCAGAGTTTTTCTAGGCCTGGCTGTATACAGGCATTGAATCTTGTGGCTAGTATGTACCTACTGTTTTGCGGCTTGGGCCACAAAATGGTTCATGGTTATTCAACATAAAGCTATCAAAGGCTGGGCCTGGTGGCTGATGCTTGTAATCCCAGCACTTTAAGGGGCCAGGGTAGGAGGGTCCCTTGAGCCCAGGAGGTCAAGACCAGCATGGGCAGCATAGTGAGACCTCATCTGTACTTTAAAAGAAAAAAAAAATGCCTGTATTTTCATGCCTATAGTCTCAGCTGCTTGTAAATGCACATGCCTGTAGTCTCAGCTAGTCGGGGAGGATCACTGAGTTGGAGGCCGCAGTGAGCTGTGATTGCACCACCGACGGCACTCCAGCCTGGGCAACAGAGCAAGGCCCTGTCTCAAAAGCAATGTTAAGCTACTGGAACCAACTTCTCCTGCTGCCTCTAGGAGCACAATTTGCAAGTATCCTTAGATCTTAGATCTAAAATAGCCACTGAGTGGAGAGAAAATCAAGAGGCAGTGAACAGTATATTTTATTTCTTTGTTCCTCTACTTGTCTAGGTCAAAGTGGAGAGTTTCCTGGTCTATATATTTTTAAAGTAGGGCATAAAAGAAGTCAGGGAGAGACAGGAGAAATAGGGATTCGAGCAGATAATTCTAGAGTTTTCTTTACAATTGGGTTACTTTTTTTTTTTTTTTTTGAGATGGAGTTTCCGTCTGTTGCCTAGGCTGGAGTGCAGTGGCGCGATCTCGGCTCACTGCAAGCTCTGCCTCCTGGGTTCACACCATTCTTCTGCCTCAGCCTCCCGAGTAGCTGGGACTACTGGTGCCCGCCACCACGCCCAGCTAATTTTTTTTTTTTTTTTTTGTATTTTTAGTAGAGATGAGGTCTCACTGTGTTAGCCAGGATGGTCTAGATCTCCTGACCTTGTGATCCGCCTGCTTCAGCCTCCCAAAGTGCTGGAATTACAGGCGTGAGCCACCGCGCCCGGCCAAAATTGGGTTACTTTTACCAGTTTGTTTTTACTCACCACCACTGCACAGAGATTGTATTTAGGATATTTCCGGAAAATTGGGCAAATATAAGGAGTGAGGTCCAAATTGGTGAGTGGATAATGAATATCCGTTCTCAGCTTCCTTTTCGTTGTACCCTGAATGTCAAACCTGTAGGGATAATGTGTAAAATACAAAGTAAGCTTGTGAACCACTCATTTGTCTACATGACAAATTCCAAGTATCTTAAAAGTAATTTCTTGGCTGGGCACAGTGGCTCATGCCTGTAATCCCACAATGTTGGGAGGCCAAGGCGGGCATATCCCTTGAGCCTAGGAGTTTGAGACCAGCCTGAGTAACAAGGCAAAACCCTGTCTCTACATAGAATTCTCACCTGTAGTCCCAGCTACTCAGGAGGCTAAGGTAGGAGGATCACCTGAGCATAGGGAGGCTGAGGGAGTCGTGATCAAGCCACTGCACTCCAGCCTGGGTGACAAAGTAAGACCCTATCTCTAAAAAAAAAGTAATCTCTGGCCTGGTGTGGTGGCTCACGCCTGTAATCTTAGCACTTTGGGAGGCTGAAGTGGGTGGATCACTTGAGGTCAGTAGTTAGAACCAGTCTGGCCAACATGGTGAAATCTCGTCTCTACTAAAAATGCAAAAAAATTAGCCTGGGCATGATAGTGGATGCCTGTAATCCCAGGTACTCGGGAGGCTGAGCTCAGAGAATCACTTGAACCTGGGAGGTGGAGGTTACAGTGAGCTGAGATCGCATCACTGCACTCCAGCCTGGGCGACAGAGCAAGACTCCATCTCAAAAAAAAAAAAGTAATTTCTTGGAAAGATTATTTGGTACAGACTTATAAATTACTTTTATCTATTTAAATACCACATCCACAAGGCTCACGAAAATGAGACTGGAATTTGAATCAGGGAGTGAGATAGTAAAGATTCAAGCTAAACTTGAATCTAGTAGGGCAAAAAGAAAGGGATAACTAAGGCTCTCAGCATTGGGGGAAGTGGAAACCACATTGATAATTCCTGAGGCTTTTGCTCCAACTGAACCTGTTTCTTCCAGCCAAGCTGGCTCAGCTTTTCCTTATCTTGATTTCGGCACAGGTAGTCTTGGCAATGTCCTGTTTTCAAGCTCTGAGGTTTTTTTTAATGTTTTAATATAATGTTTTAATAAGAACTTTTTGTGAAAATCTTTCACATTCTGTATTGTTACATAGATCCTAACTTTGTAAATCTAGGCTCACATCAGTTACTCAGAAGCTTTTAAAAAAAAATTATGTCCATTTTGGAAAAATGGCTGATGTATGTCTGAGGCTGGGAAATTACTGAGACCGAGACATTCTTGTGCCAGAAAGCAAGATACCCTGTTTTCAAAAAACTAAGGGAATGCCATGTGATCCAGCAATTCTATACCTGGGTATCATCCCAAGAGAAATGAAGACTTAGGCCCACATAACAAGCTATCTGCTAGTGTTTGTAGAAGCTGTATTCCTAACTACTCAAAACTGTAAACAACCCAAACGTCCATCAGCTGGTGGAGACATGCAACTGTGGTACACTCACAAAAAGGAATAGCACACAGCAGTAAAAAAGGGACTACTGATGCATGCAACAACACGTATTTCAAAAGAATCATGCTAAGTGAAAGAAAAACTAAAAGCTACATACAGTATGACAGCACATTCTGAAAACACAAAATTATAAGGTTGGGAATCAGATGAGCAATTTCTATAGGCTTAGGGTCGGGAAGGAGAGTGATTAGTTAGGAGCATGAGAGAACTTTTTGAGGTGATGGAAATAGTTTATATGTTGGTTGTAATGACTACATGACTGCATGCATTTGTCAGAATTCACAGAACTGTGCACCTAAAAATGATACATTTTTTTGTAAGCATACCCTAATAAACTCATGGGACCCCAGGAGCTAACTTGAAGGGGCTCCCACTGGCCAATTTTGAACAGTTTGAACACCGAAAGCAATGATGAGAGATGTCTAGTTTTCAGTTCTACACATAAGGACACTTGGAAGTCACCGTTCTGTCCTAACAAGTTAAAAGCTAAATAAAACTTTTGGTTATTTTCCTTCAGGAAGGAAAGAATTAACCAAAAGGGAAATAAACAGGTCTTGGTATTGCTGAAAGAGCGGTGAGGTCACAGGACAAACCACTGCCCCCAGAATTGGAAAAACAGACCAGCAAACAGAGAATCACAAACTTACCAGAGTCGAGCAGAAACCTCCGAGGGAACAGGTCTGCCTAGGAAAACCTGGGCTGTAATTGACTAATTTGCTAGAGGCTCAGTGAAGAGTCTGAGAGTTAAAAACTCCAAAGAAATCCAGTCACTGGGGACCCCTACTTTGTGAGTTTTCCCTCCAGGAGCCCAACCACACTCTCACGGTAAGTATTAGAGACAACTCTCCTCATGCTTCTGGCAGGAAGAAGCGAAAGAAACCATTCTGAAATACACTGGTGCACCCGGTTCTTAACGCCTGCCCACAGGAGAAACTCATTAACCAGAGCCTAACCTGCTGGGGTTTTATCAGAGCTTAACTGACCTGGGGGGAGGAAAACACGTAACTCCAGCCCACGCATAACCATCCTGTTCCAC
Organism: Rhinopithecus roxellana; assembly: GCF_007565055.1. Lineage (NCBI taxonomy): Eukaryota > Metazoa > Chordata > Mammalia > Primates > Cercopithecidae > Rhinopithecus > Rhinopithecus roxellana. Next base: position 37,671,363 of record NC_044553.1, read on the forward strand.
CGAAACAGGTGTGAAGGGACTGAGGCGCACTTGTGAAGTTCGTAGTCTGGAGGCTTAAATTCATTAAAAGACCGAGACCCACTCGTAGGATTACAGAGCGCTTCCCCTCCCCTCCGGCTTAACACCACATCATCAAGGTCTGCTTACGTCAGTTTCTCTTACCCAGTTCATCGTATCTGGCTATCAGGAAAAAATTACAAGGCATACTAAAAGGCAAAAAACACAGTTTGAAGAGACAATAAGTATCAGAACCAGATAGGGCAGGGGTGTGGGAATTACCAGACTGAGAATTTAAAACTGATGAACATACTAAGGGTTCTAATGAATAAAGTAGACAGCTTGCAAGAACAGATGGTCAATGTAAGCAGAGACTTGGAAATCCTAAGAATGAACCGAAAGAAATGCTAGAGGTATCCTTGTTGGTATAGTGGTTAGTTTTTGGTTTTGTTTTTGTTTTTTTAACTGCTAGAGGAAAAAAACACTAACATGTGAAGAAAGCCTCTGATGGGCTTATTAGTCGACTGCACACAGCTGAAGAAAGAATCTCTGAGCTTGAGGAACCTCAGTAGAAATCTTTAAAACTGAAAAGAAGAGGCCGGGCGCGGTGGCTCAAGCCTGTAATCCCAGCACTTTGGGAGGCCGAGACGGGCGAATCACGAGGTCAGGAGTTCGAGACCATCCTGGCTAACACGGCGAAACCCCGTCTCTACTAAAAAATACAAAAACTAGCCGGGCGAGGTGGCTGGCGCCTGTAGTCCCAGCTACTCGGGAGGCTGAGGCAGGAGAATGGCGTAAACCCGGGAGGCGGAGCTTGCAGTGAGCTGAGATCCGGCCACTGCACTCCAGGCCGGGCGACAGAGCGAGACTCCGTCTCAAAAAAAAAAAAAAAAAGAAAGAAAGAAAGAAAAAAGAAAAAAAGAAAGAAAAAAGACCGGCTGGGCGCAGTGGCTCACGCCTGTATCCCAGCACTTTGGGAGGCCAAGGTGGAAGAATCGCCTGAGCCCAGGAGTTCCAGACCAGCCTGGGCAACAAAGTAAGAGCCCCTCCCCGCACCCCTGGATCTCTACTAAAAAAAAGAAAGAAAGAAAATAGACTTAAAAAAAAAAAGCACAACAATATCCAAGGCCTGTGGGACAACTATGAAGATGTAACATCTGTGTAGTGGAAATACCAAAAGGAAAAGGAAAAGAACAGAAAAAATATTTGAAACAATAATGACTGAGAATTTTCCCAGATTAATGCCATACACCAAACCACAGATTCAGGAAGCTCAGAGAACACCAAGAAAGATAAATACCAGAAAAATGACACCTAGGCATTTCATTTTCAAACTGCAGAATATCAAAGATAAGGACAAAAATCCCAAAAGAAGCCAGAGTGGGGGGCAGAAACCACACATATAGAGGAGCAAACATAAGAATTACATCTAACTTCTCAGAAACCATGCAAACAAGAAGAAAGTGGAATAAAATATTGAAAGTGTTAAAAGAGAAGAAAACCACCAACCTAGAATTCTGTACCCTGTAAAATGAACCTTCAAACGTGAAGGGAAATAATGACGTCATTGGACAAAGAAACATTAAGGGAATTTTTTGCCAGTAGACCTGCCTTGCAAGAAATGTTAAAAGAGGCTGGGCACAGTGGCTCATGCCTGTAATCACAGCTACTCTGAGAAGCCAAAGTGGGTGGATCACTTGAGGTAGGGAGTTCAAAACCACCCTGGCAACATCGTGAAACCCCGTCTCTACCAAAAATAACAAAATTAGCCTGCCATGGTGGTGCAGGTCTGTAATCTCAGCTACTCGGGAGGCTGAGGCAGGAGAATCGCTTGAACCCGTGAGGCAGAGGTTGCAGTGAGCCGAGATCATGCCACTGCCTTCCAGGCTGGGCAACAGAGTAAGACTCCATCTCAAAAAAAAAAAAAAAAAAATGTTAAAAGAAATCCTTTACAGAGAAGGAAAATGATATAGGTCAAACACTTGGATCCACATAAAGAAAGAGCACTGAAGAAGGAATACGTGAGGGTAAAATGAAAACTGTTTTCTTCTTATTAATTGATCTAACATAACAGTTTATTCAAAACAATAATAGAGACAATATATTCAATTATGTATGCTTACATATATATCATATATATTCTTGTGTATCTTTATATATAAGTGAAATGAATGACAGCAATGATACAAGGAAAGCAGTATGGTGTTATTTGAAAGTGGACATGGATTAGTTGTAAATGTATATTGCAAACTCTAAGGCAACCACTAAAAAATGTTTTAAAAAGTATAGCTGATATGGTAATAAAGGAGAAAAAATGGAGTCATATAAGATGCTCAATTAAAATCACAAAAAGCAGGAAAAGAGTGGTAGATAAAAACAGGAACACAAAGAACAAGGGCAACAAATAGAAAGCAGTAACAAGTACAACAGATATTTAACCCAACGGCATCAACAATCACTTTGAATATCAGTGGTTATATACATTAATTAAAACACAGATTGTCACAATGAATCAAAAACAAAATCCAACTATATACTGTGTACAAGAAACATACTTGAAATATAAAGACACAGTCGGGTGTGGTGGCTCAAGCCTGTAATCCCAGCACTTTGGGAGGCCGAGACGGGAGGATCACGAGGTCAGGAGATCGAGACCATCCTGGCTAACACGGTGAAACCCTGTCTCTACTAAAAATACAAAAACTAGCCGGGCGTGGTGGCGGGCGCCTGTAGTCCCAGCTACTCGGGAGGCTGAGGCAGGAGAATGGAGTAAACCCGGGAGGCGGAGCTTGCAGTGAGCTGAGATCTGGCCACTGCACTCCAGTCCGGGCGACAGAGCGAGACTCCGCCTCAAAAAAAAAAAAAAGAAAAGAAATATAAAGACACATAGAGACTAAAGTAAACAGATGGAGGAAAACAAACCATCCTACCACTAAGAAAGTGGGAGTAGTTATATTAATTTCAGACAGCAGTCTTCAAAACAAAGAATGATTGAGGATAAAAAGGGCCATATATAATGATCAAGGGATCAATTTTTCAAGAAGACATAGAAATTCTTAACGTAGGCTGGGTGCGGTGGCTCAAGCCTGTAATCCCAGCACTTTGGGAGGCCGAGACAGGCGGATCACGAGGTCAGGAGATCGAGACCATCCTGGCTAACACGGTGAAACCCCGTCTCTACTAAAAAAAATACAAAAAACTAGCCGGGCGTGGTGGCGGGCGCCTGTAGTCCCATCTACTCTGGAGGCTGAGGCAGCAGAATGGCGTAAACCCGGGAGGCGGAGTTTGCAGTGAGCTGAGATCCGGCCACTGCACTCCAGCCTGGGTGACAGAGCGAGACTCCGTCTCAAAAAAAAAGAGAAATTCTTAACGTATATGCACTTAACAACAAACGGTCAAAATACATGAGGAAAAACTGGCTGGGCACTGTGGCTCATGCCTGTAATCCCAGCACGTTGGGAGGCTGAGGTGGGTGGGCCGCTTGAGGTCAGGAGTTCGAGTCCAGCCTGGCCAACATGGCTAAACCCTGTCTCTACTAAAAATACAAAAACTAGGCAGGTGTGGTGGCACGCACCTGTAATCCCAGCTACTCGGGAGGGTAGGACATGAGTATTGCTTAAACCCAGGAGGCAGAGTTTGCAGTGAGCCAAGACTGCACCACTGCACTCCAGCCTGGGCAACAGAGTGAAACTCTGTCTCACAAACACACACACACACACACACACACACACACACACACACACACACAGAGGAAAAACTGATAGAACTGCAAGGAGAAATAGATAAATCCACTTCTATAGTTGGAGATATTAACACACCTCTGTTAGAAATGGACAGATCCAGGCCGGGCGCGGTGGCTCATGCCTGTAATCCCAGCACTTTGGGAGGCCAAGGTGGGCGGATCACGAGGTCAGGAGATCGAGACCATCCTAGCTACATGGGGAATCTCTGTCTCTACTAAAAATACAAAAAATTAGCCGGGTGTGGTGGCAGGCACCTGTAGTCCCAGCTACTCAGGAGGCTGAGGCAGGAGAATGGCGTCAACCTGGGAGGCGGAGCTTGCAGTGAGCCGAGACGGTGTCACTGCACTCCAGCCTGGGTGACAGAGCAAGACTCTGTCTCAAAAAAAAAAAAAAAAAAAAAAAAAAAAAAATTAAATTAAAGAAAAAACACAATACCATTCACATTAGCACCCTCAAAAATGAAATACTTAGTTATAAAATTAACAAAATATGTACAAGACCTATAGAAGGAAAACTAGAAAATTCTCATGAAAGAAATCTGAGAAGAACCTAAATAAACAGAGAGATATATTCTATATTCATGGATAAGAATCTTCAATATTGTCAAGGTGTCAGTTCTTCCCAATTTGATCTGTAAATACAATGTAATTCCAATCAAAATCCCAATAACTTATTTTGTGGATATTGACAAAATGATTCTAAAGTTTATGGGATGAGGTAAAAGATCCAGAGTAGCCAAAACTATACTGAAGGAAAACATAATTGGACTGACATTACCAAACTTCAAAACTTATTTTAAAACCAGAATAATCAAGACTGTGTGGTATTGCTGAAAAAAAAAAAAGAAAAAGAATGGTATAGACAAGAGAGCTCAGAAATGGACCCACAAAGATATGATCAACTGATCATTGACAAAGGAACAAAGGTAATACAATGGAGAAAAGATAACCTTTTTCAACAAATGGTGCTGAGACAACTGGATATCTACATGAAAAAAAAAAGAAGAAGAATCCACACACAAACCTTACACCCTTCACAAAAATTAACTCAAAATGGATCACAGACCAAAACGTAAAACAGAAAACTACAAAACTCCTGGAAGATAACACTGGAGAAGATCTAGATAATCTTGTGTTTGGCAATGACTTTTTAGCTACAACACCAACGGCCTCCTTTAGAAAAGAATTGAAAAGCTGGACTCCATTAAAGTCAAAATTTTCTGCTCTACAAAATACTGTCAAAAGAATAAAAAACAAGCCATGGACTAAAAAAAAAAAAAAAAAAAAAAAACAAAAAAAAAACACCTCTGGTAAAGAACTGCTATTGAAAATATACAAGAAATTTGGCTAGGCACAGTGGCTCATGCCTATAATCCAAGCACTTTGGGAGACTAAAGTGGGCAGATCATTCAGATCACCTGAGCTCAGAAGTTCGAGACCTGCCTGGGCAACATGGTGAAAACCTGTCTCTACCAAAAAAAGTAAGAATTAGCCAGGCATGCTGGCGGGTGCCTGTAGTCCCAGCTACTCTGGAGGCTGAGTCAGGAGAATGGCTTGAACCAGAGAAGCGGAGACTGCAAGAACTGAGATTGCACCACTGCACTCCAGCCTCTGTGACAAAGCGAGAGACTGAAAAAAAGAAGGGAGGGGAGGGGAGGGAAGAAGGGGAGGGGAGGGGAGGGGAGGGGAGGGGAGGGAAGGGAAATCTTAAAACTCAATGATTAGAAAACCAACAACCTGGCCAGGTGCAGTGGCTCACGCCTGTAATCCCAGAACTTTGGGAGACCGAGGCAGGCAGATCATGAGGTCAAGAGATTAGACCATCCTGGCCAACATGGTGAAACCCCATGTCTACTAAAAATACAAAAAATATTAGCTGGGCATGGTGGCATGCACCTGTAGTCCCAGCTACTAGGGAGGCTGAGGCAGGAAAATAGCTTGAACCCGGGAGGTGGAAGTTGCAGTGAGCCGAGATCATATCACTGCACTCCAGCCTGGCAACAGAGTGAGACTCCGTCTTAAAAAAAAAAAAAAAAAAGAAAGAAAACCAACAACCCAATTTTTAAAATACACCGAAGACCTTGACAGACCATCACTGAAGTATCTTACCAGGGACTCGCGGGGCAGGAATGTGGAGTTACTAAAGGTTACAGAGTTTCTGTTTGGGTGATGAAGAAGTTTTAGAAACAGTGATGATTGTTGCACAACATTGTGAATAATGAATGCCAATGAATTGTATGATTAGAATTGCTAAAATGGCAAAGTTTTATGTATGCTGTATATATTTTATCACAATTTAAAAACAATAATGTAATATACCAAATATCATTGAACTGTATACTCTAAATGGGCCAATTATTGGCATGTGAATTACATCTCTAGAAATCTGTTCGAAAATATGTGCCCACAAAATGTAAAAATCCATACCTTTTAAGGTGAAAAATAATTATTTTGGGTGCCTTGGAAATACCAGCCCTCACGGCAGTTTCTTGCTTGGTTTCACAAAAGGAGCAGTGAATTTGGTTGTTCCAGGTCAGTGTGTCTTGTTGAAAAAAACACTGGAGACAGTCCTGTTCAGGAAAAAAAGGATTTGGTGACCAAATTGGATCCACTGCAACCTGCACTCTCTGTTTCTATTGGAACTTTGCAAATGCCGAGGAAATGTAATTCTCAGTGCTTTTCTCAAGGTCAACAAGTCCAGAAGATAACAGTCTCACTAGTTGCAGCCAGATACCTGTAAAATCCACCTAGAAGGTATTTCTTGTTACTGAGATGGATTTGAGTGCCTACCTCACTTATAATCTATAAATCAGTTTTTTGGGTTTTTTGTTTTCTTTTTTTTTGAGATGGAGTCTCACTCTGTTGCACAGGCTGGACTACAGTGGCATGATCTCGACTCATTGCAGCCTCCACCTCACAGTTTAAGTGATTCTCCTGCCTCAGCCTCCTAAGGAGCTGGGACTACAGGCACGCACCACCAAGCCCAGCTAATCTTTGTATTTTTAGTAGAAACGGGGTGATCTGCCTACCTTGGCCTCCCAAAGTGCTGGGATTACAGGCGTGAGCCACCACACCCAGCCTATAAATAAGCATTTTAACTTTTCTGTTTTTTCTCGAATAATACTGATTTTGCAATTTTTATTTATTTTTAAATTTTATTTATTTATTTTTTTTTCGAGATGGAGTCTCGCTCTGTCGCCAGGCTGGAGTGCAGTGGCACGATCTTGGCTCACTGCAACCTCTGCCTCCTGGGTTCAAGCTATTCTCCTGCCTCAGCCTCCAAGTAGCCAGGACTATAGGCACACGCCACCATGCCCAGCTAATTTCTGTATTTTTAGTAGAGATGGGGTTTCACCATGTTGGCCAGGATGGTCTTGATCTCTTGACTTCATGATCCGCCTGCCTTGGCCTCTCAAAGTGCTGGGATTATAGGCTTGAGCCTCCATGCCCGGCGACTTTGCAATTTTCACCAGTGAAATCAGGCAGCTGCTTTATGCTATTCATCTCATTGCTAAAATGATCTGGTGACAAAAATGACTCTCAGGGTTTGGGGGTGGCCTATGATAAAGATAGCAGAACAGGGATAAATTAGACCCCATATCCATAGGATAGATCCTCAATGTGGCCAGGTCCTTGGTTCTGCAAACCATTAACTGGAAGAAGAAGATGAGCACAGATTTTGTTTGCAGAGGACCCACTGGCACCTTACTTAGGTGTTTGGAATTTCTTTCCAACAATCTTTAGCAGTTTGAGCTGAGAAACAAAGCCCAGTGCTGAATAAGTAATAGGATTCTATTATTCAATTCTGGTAGATAAAACTTTTAGCAATAAAATGTGCTTTCATAATTTAGGAAGAAAAAAATATAAATTTATAGAATTCTGCAAGAAAACTTACTGCTGTCCGCCCCTTATTTGCTCCTTATTGCTGGCTGCCTTCTACTGCCACTCACCCCATGCTCACATCCCCAGTTACAGATTAACTTTTTGGCATTGTGGCGAAGAAAATTTGAGAGGTAAACCAAGGCACTGATTCCATTCTGTCTTTCCAAAACATTTCACAGCTTTAGTCCAAAATATAAGAGCGCGAGACTGAGAGTCTAGAATGTTTTATATCTAGTTCCAAGTCTAGACCTTACAGACCTCTGGGGTAAGGGAGGGTCACAAATTTTTGCAAGAAATTACAAATTTCTTTTATGCACAAGTCTATCTCAATAGACTGAATAAACCCCACTGTATTTCCAGTTTTACAATCAGGCTATTTCATTGAGTACATTTAAAAATAAGATTGAATTCCTAGTAACTTTTGACCAGTATGTCCCTAAAAAAAAATACTGTCATCATGGACTTCCTCTTTCATTTATTTATTTATTTATTTATTTATTTACTTACTTATTTGAGACGGAGACTCACTCTGTCGCCCAGGTTGGAGTGCAGTGGTGTGATCTTGGCTCACTACAACCTCCACCTCCCGGGTTCAAGCGATTCTCATGGCTCAGTCTCCCGAGTAGCTGGGATTACAGGTGCCCGCCATCATGCCCAACTAATTTTTGTATTTTTAGTAGAGACAGGGTTTCACCATGTTGGTCAGGCTGGTCTTGAACTCCTGACCTCAGGTGATCCACCTGCCTCGGCCAAAAGGGCTGGGATTACAGGCATGAGCCACTGCGCCCAGCCTATTTCTTTTAAAATTAAAGTTATAAAGCTGTCTCTCCTACTAAACAAATGTAGGAAACAGCCCTGAGAAAATCCAGGGCTGAGAGTATAGCAAGACAAAGTGCCCAGGAATACCACATTCCTACCTGAAGGGAGCATTCATATTCGGATGGAATGGGGAGTGAGAGGACAGTGAAGACTTCGTTCTTGTAGGTGCATTTCTCACACTTTAAACATACGATGCTGTAATTGAGCTGCCCTTCAAACAGCTGGGTGATGACGGATGTCTCAGTGGTAATCCACTTCCTGCAGCATCTCTGAGCAGAACCTTTGTCATGTGATCTTCTCCGGGGGTAGTGGTACTGAATCAAGGAGCAAATTTCACCCAGATTAATTACTGGTTATTTAAAAAAGACTGTGGCAACATGGTGAGATCCCATCTCTACAAAGAAAAAAAAAATGAGCTAGGCGTGGTAGCACACATCTATGGTGCCAGCTACTTGGGAGGCTGAGGTTGGAGGATCAGTTGAGCCCAGGAGTTCGAGGCTGCAGTGAGCCGTGTTAGCACTACTGCACTCCAGCCTGGGTGACAGAGTGAGACCACGTTTCAAAAAAAAAAAAAAAGTTTTCAATGAAATGACTGATTTTTTTTCTATCAGAATGATACATTGCTACCAGAAACCACTTAGCTTTGGATTCAGACAATAGAGTAAGATATCCTTGAAAGTATATATATCATGTGTGATTTCTGATAATTCAGATATTTTTCCTCTAGGTGAAACAGAGGAGTGATGACACCCTAACTCTGGTAAAACATATACCCATGGCCCCATAAGTTACTAGCCTTGGGAGCTAGTTTTTCCTGGGAAGGGGGTAAGTAAGCTAAATTAGCATTAGGTCACTCAAGCAGATCTAAAGGTAAAATATTAAGAAATCCAATCTTTCCTGTCTCCAGTCCCTTTAGGTTAAATTCTGTAGCCTTTTCTCCTTTAACTTATAGAAAACACTTTTTTAAAAGAGCACATCTTGGCCAGGCACAGTGGCTCATGTCTGTAATCGTGGTGCTTTGGGAGGCTGAGTTGGGAGGATCATGTGAGACAAGGAGTTTGAGATCAGATTGGGCAACATAGCAAAATCCTGTCTCTACAGGGTTAATTTTTTTTAAAAAAGATAAGAGAGCAAATCTGAAATTCCTAAGGCAGCCTGGCAGAACTAGCCTTGTGGCCTGGTTTGGATCTAGCTCATACTCAGCAACAGCATTTCTTGGGCACACCCTGAGTTTTCAGTGATTGAAGAGCCTCAGTAGAATATACATTTTGAAGATGCGTTAGCTCCATAGCTGGCTCTAATCTGGGGCTGTGCTCACCATTCCACTTCTGCTTGCTCCTTTCGTCACACTCTGCTGCCAAAGTCTTCCACCCTGACAGTAACTTAATTCCCCTAATTCCTAGTTTGATCTTGGGAAACAGAATGCTATTTGTTTCAGATTGGCTGTAGAAAAGGACATCAGTGATTTTTACTGCCCACTCGCCTCTTCTCTTTAAAAAGTACTGCCATGAATACATTTTTTTTTCTTTCTTTTCATTGTTGGTTTTTTTGTTGTTGTTGTTTTGAGACAGAGTCTCACTCCGTCACCCAGGCTGGAGTGCAGTGGCGGGATCTCAGCTCACTGCAACCTCCGCCTTCTGAGTTTAAGCAATTCTCATGCCTCAGCCTCCCAAGTAGCTGGGACTACAGGTGCCCGCCAACATGCCTGGCTAATTTTTGTATTTTTAGTAGAGACGGGGTTTCACCATGTTAGCCAGGATGGTCTCGAACTCCTGACCTCAAGTGATCCACCCGCCTCAGCCTCCCAAAATGCTGGGATTACAGGTGTCAACCACAGCGCCCGACCATGAATTTTTTTTATTACTCTAAATGAAAAACGGAACTGAGGCCTGCCAAAGAGAACAATTAATAGCTATAGTTTGCAATCTCAATGCTAACCATTCCCTGGGTATTAGAGGTGCAGTGAGGTAACATTAGCAGAAGGACATTGCATAAAGTCAAGGACACATTTTCAGAGAATGTGGGTCTCAGACCAAGACTAAGGGCAGTGAGTTTTGTAAATAAAGGCAAAACCTCTAGAGTAACTGAAGACTTCATGTTTAATGAAACGTATGTCCTAATTCGGTGATGAATTCGGGTTAGGCATGTTTGGTATGAGGATGAAACTTTGTAGTGCGTAGATCTGTTGCTTAATCTAATATCAAGCTTAATATTTTCATGGATTTGTAGGTCCCAAGAAAATGTAAGCTATAAAATTCTATGTTATTTCTCATGAGGAATATATTTTGCACTTTTAAAAACTAGTCCATGCAGCCTTTATTTCCAAAGAAAAGTAGACTAGTGTTTCCCACGCCTGGCTGACCACTGGAAATGCCAAGTAAGCTTTCCCCAAAGACATTGTAATTCATTACCCCTGGAGTATGTGCGTTAACATCTGTGCTGTAAAATCTTCCCAGGTGATTCTGATGACAGGTAAGTTTGGTAAATATAGTTACACATTCAAATACTAACTTGGATGTTCTCCATGGGACACCTAGCACAGTGCTTGGCACAAAGTAGACAATATTAACTGAACAAGCAAAAGAATGAGAAATGGAAGTTGCTGATAAAAGTGCAGAACCACCCTATTTCAAGGTCATTAATTCTACTTACCTTTTTTAGAGCTTCATGAAGTTCGTTTAGGACATAAATCAAGAATTCCTGAGCATCTTGTTGTGTCTTTTTCGTAAATGCTGGGTAGAGGTTGCCAAGAGCTGACCAGAATATTTCTGGTGAGACACAGTCTGAGTCTCCCAGCCACATGTCTGTCATCAGGTAGGCAAAAGCAGTGGCAACCTCGCTGCAATCGCTTGGAAGAAGAAAGGGATATGTTTCTGGCTGATTTAATGAAAAGAAGGCACCTCATCACCCAAGCCTGGGAAATTAGTCTCAAAATAGAAGAGCGTGGTGTCTCATGCCTGTAACACCAGCACTTTGGGAGGCCAATGCAGGAGGATCACTTGAGCCCCCAGAAGGTCGAGGCTGCGGTGAGCTGTGATCATACCACTACTTCACCCCAGTCTGGGTGACAGAACACGACTCTGTCTAAAAGAAAAAAAAAGGAGGCCAGGTTCAGAGGCTCATGCCTGTAATTCCAGCACTTTGTGGGGCCGAGGTGGTGGGTTGGGAGAGGTGGATCACTTGAGGTCAGGAGTTTAAGACCAGCCTGTCCAACATGGTGAAACCCCCTCTCTACTAAAAATACAAAAAAAAAAAAAAAAAAATACAAAAAAATTAGCCAGGCATGGTGGCGCATGCCTGTAATCCCAGCTACTCAGGAGGCTGAGGCAGGAGAGTCACTTGAACCTGAGGAGCAGAGGTGGCAGGGAGCCAAGATCATGCCACTGCACTCCAGCCTGGGCAACAGAACGAGACCCTGTCTCAACAACGACAAAAATTAAAAAAATAAAAATAAAAAAAAGGAGCTGCATTCATTTCTTGGTTGCCCTTCCCACTTTTACTTACTCTAGCATGTTATCTGGGAAGCTACAACCTCTACTGACTTGTTTGTTTAATCCCTTAATAGGGATTCCAGAGTTCCTTCTCTAACCTCACCTGTGGGGAAGTGGGGGTGGGAGCTGGGCTGCAGGGAACGCAAATGGTCTTACTTTTGAAGAGCAGTGATATACTTCCCGGAGAGGAAGTATTCCACCAGCGGCGAGATGCTGCAGAGACACTGTAAGATGGCATTCATGTAGCATGTGTTGCCCAAGTTTCTCAAGCCAGTGATGCCCTGAAAACAGGGCTGGCTCCCATCAGCCTCCTTAACTGGAAGAGTATCATAGTAATCTGTGCACTCTGCACTGTGTTGGTGCCACATGGAAAGAAAGGGTTTTGAGAGAACAAAATAAGTACAAATGACAATAAGCCTCTCAATATTGTGAAATAAAGAAGAGTTCTTAGTAAGACTTCCTCCAAACGCATTCCCCACCAAGGACAGGAAGTATGGGAACTTGGAGTCTAAAATTACATCATGGCGGAGAATAGTGGCTCACACCTGTAATCCCAGCCCTTTGGGAGGCCGAGGTGGGAGGATTGCTTGAGGCCAGGAGCTTGAGACCAGCCAGGGTAACATAGTGAGATCTTGTCTCTATTACATAAATTAAATTAAAAACAAAATTACATTACTTAGAACAGAACTGTGAACAAGTGCCTGAAGCCAAATAAGACAGATAAAAATTTATTTCTAAAACCAAAGCAAGACAACTGACAACTTGCTGGACAAGTAATTAAATTATTATTATTATTATTAAAAGTTAATAAAACAATAGCTATCAGGTAGTGAGCCTGGCACTATTTAAGTACTTAACATGCATTTTCCCATTAAATCTCTCAACAATTGTGTAAGGTAGGAACAATTATTTTTACATCCCATTTTACAGATGAGATGTCAGGTTTGAAGTGATTTAGTCATTTACCCACGGGGTGTGTGGTGGTATGTAGAGAAAAGGAATATCTGCCTATCATCTGTTTGCCTCCCTCCCTCTCTCCCAATATATCTATCCTTTAAGATATTTGGGTTTATATATATTAAGATTGCCTATATATATGTGATGTATATATGTGTATATTTGTGTATGTATGTATATATAGCATATATATTGAAAGCATAACATATACACATATTAAGAGCATGCATATAGATATCTTAAGAGCACACATATATGTATATATGTATATAGCTATATACATATAAATACACACACACATATATACATGGAAAGGAGAAAGCGCACAGACTCTGTAAAAAATAGATCTTAGTTTAAATCCCAACTATGCCATTTACTAGTTATAGGATCTGGGATTCTATGTCTGTTTCTTGTCTATAGAATATGAATAATGTCATCTGCCTTATAGGATGGTTGTGAGGATTATGAAGGTATCACGCAAGGTACTTGACACAGGTTCATCAATAAATGACAACTTAAAAACTTTTTTTAAGTGACTGGTCTAGGATGTCCTTCCCAGTAAGCTACAGGATTAGAGTGTTCATGTGAATTGGCCAGACCTGCCTGCACAGAGAGAACCTGAGGATTCCAAAGGGCACCTCCTCTCCCTGCACAGAGCTTCCTCTTGTAATTTTTTATATCGTGCCAGGCAACCTGGTATCTACGTCCTCTGGTATTTTTCTTTCCATATATTGTATCTAAAGTTGGGGCTCCATGAGACAGTGACTCACCTCATACATGCTTTTAAGCACAGTTATGCCAGTTTGAAAAGTGTTCACTGTTATAAGAATGGTCATTTTCACTTTTACTCACTGATACCACAGGAGGTCCTAGACTGTCACCCTTTAGGAAGAACATGTATTTATTGCCAAGATATTAGGTACAATCTTCCTTCCTTTCGGGGGACCTCCCATGGGTCACACCTGGGAGAACCCTCCTGCATGTAGCATGTATCCCCTGACTCCTCTGAGTTGGGCTTATCTAGAAAGCTGTAGTAGATCAAGGCTCACAGGACATAGTAGATACCGAAGTCATCTGCAGGGAGAGATCGCTGAGAAGTCATTTTAATGGAACCACGTTGGAATTTCACTTCTATTCAGCAGCTACAACTATTCCTTTCAACTTCCATTTCTCTGAGCCTGTTAACACTGACTTTTTGTTTTAAACAACTGATATGCTCCTCTCTCTTCCAGTAGCTGCAAACTGATTTTCACCTGTATCAGGCACCACTCCAACTTGGATTTTCCATACATCATAATCCTTTCCATTCACCTTCAAGATTCTAGCATGTTGCCATGAGACACTGTTACTTGGTTGTCTGAAATGTTTTAAAAAGATTAGGCTTCAGAGAATGAACTACATATAACCTCCCTTCCTCCATCACTCAGTTTCTCTTGCGTGTGTATATATTACACACACACACACACACTTACATGTGCACAGAAGATTTACCGCCACTGAGTTAGTGGACACTACGGCAACCCTGCCTGCTTTGGGCAGTCATTCCCCCTTACCAGCGACTACACCACACCTAGGAGCCCTGAGGGAATTTCCTCACCGTGGGGAGGGAGGACTTTCACTTCTATTCAGGAGCTACATCTATCTGGACTGAATCCTGGATCAGAAAAAAAAAAATTGCCATAAAAGAACATTATGGGAACAATTGATGAAATTTGAATATGGATAATATGCAGATAGTTTTTTCTATTAATGTTGAATCTTCTGAATTTGATAAAATTGTACTGTGTTTATGCAAGGGGATGCCCTTGTTCTTAGAAAATACACACTGAAGTTTTTTGGGGGACAGGGGCATGATATATGCAACCTGTTTTCAAACGGTTCAGGAAGACACAGGGACCCGAGGACGGGAAGGAAGGGGAGTGATAAAGCATATACTGTAAAGCCACACGCCAGCAGTTGGTGAATCCAAGTGAAGGCCCACTAAAGAGCATTATTCTTGCAACTCTTCTGCAAGTTTAAAAAATTAAAAAGAGGCCGGGCGCGGTGGCTCACGCCTGTAATCCTAGCACTTTGGGAGGCCGAGGCGGGCGGATCACGAGGTCAGGAGATCGAGACCATCCTGGCTAACACGGTGAAACCCCGTCTCTACTAAAAAATACAAAAAATTAGCCGGGCGTGGTGGCGGGCGCCTGTAGTCCCAGCTAGTCGGGAGGCTGAGGCAGGAGAATGGCGTGAACCCGGGAGGCGGAGCTTGCAGTGAGCTGAGATCCGGCCACTGCACTCCAGCCTGGGCGACAGAGCGAGACTCCATCTCAAAGTAAGCCTAACTTGACTTACTTAAGTCTACTTTTCACATAGGTTCTTTGGCTTTTCTATAAACACATTCAAATTGTCTGCAACAAAATCAGTTTAATTTTTTCCTGAGTCTTACTTCTTACCTTCTTTACGAGTGAGGACTGCCAGTAAAATAGCGAAAAAGGCCGGGCGTTGTGGCTCAAGCCTGTAATCCCAGCACTTTGGGAGGCCGAGACGGGCGGATCACGAGGTCAGGAGATCGAGACCATCCTGGCTAACACGGTGAAACCCCGTCTCTACTAAAAAAATACAAAAAACTAGCCGGGCGTGGTGGCTCAAGCCTGTAATCCCAGCACTTTGGGAGGCCGAGACGGGCGGATCACGAGGTCAGGAGATCGAGACCATCCTGGCTAACACAGTGAAACCCCGTCTCTACTAAAAAAATACAAAAAACTAGCCGGGCAAGGTGGCGGGCGCCTGTCGTCCCAGCTACTCGGGAGGCTGAGGCAGGAGAATGGCGTGAACCCGGGAGGCGGAGCTTGCAGTGAGCTGAGATCCGGCCACTGCACTCCAGCCTGGGTGACAGAACGAGACTCCGTCTGAAAAAAAAAAAAGAAAAAAGTGAACATAGTAAACTAGTGAATGGAAGTGGAGATAGCTAATTCCTTAACTCAGAGAGAAAGCTTTGGATAATTCACCATTAAGCATGATGTTTGCAGTCATAGTTTTGAAGAGTTGTAATCATGAATGGATAGATTCATGATTATGACCAGATTTCTCTGTATTTATTGAGGTAATCATGAGATTTTCTTCCTTATTCTGTTATTGTTGTTCATTATCAATGATGGTCACATATTAAACTAATCTTCTATTCCTCAGGTATATTTTGTTTGTGATGCAGTTATTTTCATGAATTGTTGGGTTCTAGTTGTTAATCTTTTTGTTCAAGGGTTTTGTATCTATGTTCATGAGTTAGATTATCTATGTGTTAATGTTCTGTGCTATATAACAAACTACTAAACTTAGTTTAAAACCAGACATGGGGCCGGGCGCGGTGGCTCAAGCCTGTAATCCCAGCACTTTGGGAGGCCGAGACGGGCGGATCACGAGGTCAGGAGATGGAGACCATCCTGGCTAACACGGTGAAACCCCGTCTCTACTAAAAAAATACAAAAAACTAGCCAGGTGAGGTGGTGGGCGCCTGTAGTCCCAACTACTCGGGAGGCTGAGGCAGGAGAATGGCGTAAACCCGGGAGGCAGAGCTTGCAGTGAGCTGAGATCCGGCCACTGCACTCCAGCCTGGGCAACAGAGCGAGACTCTGTCTCAAAAAAAACAAAAAACAAAAAACAAAACCAGACATGGGGCTAGGTGTGGTGGCTCATGCCTATAATTCCAGCACTTGGGGAGGCCGAGGTAGGAGGATCGCTTGAGTCCAGGAATTCAAGACCACTTTGGGCAACACAGTGAGAATATCCCTCACCTCCACCCCCATTCCCCCTCCACTCCACTCCCCACCCTCCCTCTACCAATAATAATAATAATTAGCTGGGCATGGTGGCATATGACTGTAGTTCCAGCTACTCAGGAGGCCAAGATGGAAGGGTCACTTGAGCCCAGGAGGTCAAGTTTGCAGCGAGCTGTGATTGTGCCATTGTGCTCCAGCCTGGGTGACAGAGTGAGACCCTGTCTCAAAAAGAACCCCAAAAGCCAGGAGTGGTGGCTCATACTTGCAATCCCAGCACTTTGGGAGCCTGAGGCGGACAGATCCACTTGAGGCCAGGAGTTAGAGACCAGCCAGGCCAACATGTCGAAACCCTGTCTCTACTGAAAATACAAAAAGAATAGCTGGCCATGTGGTGCAGGCCTGTAACCCCAGCTACTCTGGAGGCTGAGGGACGAGAATCCCTTGAACCCGGGAAGCAGAAATCGCAGTGAGTCAAGATCACGCCACTGCCCTCTAGCCTTGAGACAGAACAAGACTCTGTCTCAAAACAAAACAAAACACAAAAAGGAAAACCAGATATAGTTGAGCTGAGATCTCACATTGCATTTAGTTGTCATGTCTCCTTTAGGCTCCTTCAACCTGAAACGGTTCTATGTATTTCCTTGATTTTAATGAACTTGACTTTTGAAGATTACTGACCAATTATTGTGAAGAATATCCCTTAATTTCTATTCAGAAGCTACATCTATCCAGACTGAATCCTGGATCAGAAAAAAAAAAAAAAAATCGCCATAAAAGAACATTATGGGAACAATGTTGTCTGATGTTTCCTCATGATTAGATTCACATTATGCATTTTTATGAAGAATATCACTGAAGTGAAGCTGTGTTCATATTGCATTTGTATCAAATATTATACAATTTTGATTTGTCCCAGCACTGGTTATGTGAACTGTGATTAACTGTGATAACTTGAATGAAGTGGAGTCTCCCAGATTTCTCCAATGTAGTTTTTCCTTTCGTAATCATCAGGAAGCATTTTGCAGGGAGGACTTTGAGACTATGTAAATGCTCTGTTCCTCATCAAACTTTCATACACTAGTTTTAGCAATTGATGTTTCTTGGCCGGATTAATTTTTGCTATGGTGATTGCCAAGTGGTGATTTTCTAATATCATTATTCTGACTACATTCATCTGTTGGTACTCTACTATAAAGAGAAGTTTCTCCATTTCTTTTTTTTCTTTTGAGACAGGGTCTCACTGTCCCCCAGGCTGGAGTGCAGTGGCACAATCTCAGCTCCCTGCAACCTTCACTTCCCGGGCTTAAGCGATTCTCCAGCTTCAGCCTCCCGTGTAGCTGGGACTACAGGCGCGTGTCGCCAATGCCTGGATAATTTTTGTATTTTTTGTAGAGACAGGGTTTTGCCATGTTGCCCATGCTAGTCTTGAACTCCTGAGCTTGAGGCGATCCACCTTGGCCTCCCAAAGTGTTGGGATTACAGGCGTGAGCCACCGCACCTGGCTATGTCTCTGTTTATTCTTTTAATCAGCATGGACTCACAAATTCCCGTTTTGTTCAATGGATTACATCTGATATTTTATTTATTTATTTTTAAATTATACTTTAAGTTCTGGGATACATGTACAGAACGTGCAGGTTACATAGGTATACATGTGCCGTGGTGATTTGCTGCACCCATCAATCTGTCGTCTACTTTAGCTATCTCTCCTAATGCTATCCTTCCTTTTGCCACCCACTCCCTGACAGGCCTTGGTGTGTGATGTTCCCCTCCCTGTGTCCACATGTTCTCATTACTCAACTCCGCTTATGAGAACATGTGGTGTTTGGTTTTCTGTTCTTGTGTTAGTTTGCTGAGAATGATGGTTTCCAGCTTCATCCACGTCCCTGCAAAGGACATGAACTCATCCTTTTTTATGGGTGCACATCTGATATTTTCTTTTTTTTTTTTTTTGAGACAGGGTGTCGCTCTGTTGCTCACTGGAGTGCGGTGGTGTGATCTTGGCTCACTGCAGCCTCAACTTCTTGGGCTCAAGCAATCCTTCTGCCTCAGCCTCCTGAGTAGCTGGGACTACATCACATGCCACTACACCCAGCTAGTTTTTAATTTTGTTGTAGAGATGGGGGTTTCACTATGTTGCCCAGGCTGGTCTTGAGCTCTTGGTCTCAAGCTCAACCACTTCGCCCTCTTAAAGTACTGGGATTACAGGTGTGAGCCAACATGCCTGGCCATGATTTTTTTTGGATGTTCAAATTGTCTGAAGATTAGCCTGCAGGAAGCCCTTCAAGATGTCTTCTGTATCCATTTGACATGTCCTCATTGTTCTTTGAGCACTTCCTCTTTTTGGCACAGCAAGATCTTCCAGAGTACCATTCCTGCCCCAATCCTGAAGTCAGGTGTTTCTCCGAGCCCTGGTTCCTTTCAGTGAAGAATGGTATTTAGAAACCAAGATCTGGGAGCTGGGTATAGTCATGTTATTACAGCGTTGCTGCTTCCAGGTCCTCATGCATACATACATCCACATCCATAGGTACATCTCTCCATTTTTTTTTTTTCAGTATTGCTACCATACTGAATATATCTTGATATTTTGGGAACCACGAATTCATGCCAGTAATTCCAATTCCAAACCTATAATTCAGGATTTATTCTAGTTTCCTCCCTTTTACATATTTACAACCCCATCTCCAACAGAGAGGCACCTCCCATTGTCCTCAATATATTTCCTTATTTGATCAACCCCTCTGCATATAACTAATCTCCTGTCGCTGCTGACATCAACCCCACTCCCCTCTTTACACAACACACAAGCACTATCCTCACCCTGCTTTGCTGATACACCCCACCAGGTCACTGTTGCCTCCCACCATGAACACCTATGACTGGTCTGAAACCTAATGGATTTTAGACTAAATTACGAATGAATGAAGATGAAGGGGACCTGGGGCCTGGTCTTCCTGTTAGTGTGGGTGTGTATGTTAGAGACAGCATCTTGCCATGTTGCTTAGGCACCTCCTGAACTCCCAGGCTCAAATTATCTTACTGCCTCAGCCTCCCAAGTAGCTGGGATTACAGGCATGAGCCACACCTGGCCCTAGTGGATTATTTTGTAAAAATCCTCTCCTTCCCCTCAAACTTTTTTATTTCCTTCTAATGGCCAAGAAGTTGTGTTTGTTTTTATAATTGTTTATTTCCTTTAAATATTAAAAAAAAAAAAAAAGTAACCTGTTACCTTAATCTATTTGGGTCTAAGGTTTGAATAGCAAAGAATACTGTATTATCCCAACCTATTTGGTTTCTAAACTCTGGATGCCGTGAGTTTGTGTGAAAATGTACATTAATTTATATAGTTCCTGAGCTCACAGTGCAAGTGAGGATAGCAAGGGCTACCCACATTTAGAATTACCTTTCAGTGTCAAAAACACCCATAATTTCTCCCAAATAGAAACGAAACCTTTAGTGTGCTTTTACTATCTTCCCCTGAATCACTTTCAATATTTTAAAAAATTTTATTCTAGTTTACATTTTTCAAAAAACATTTGTGACCAGGTGCAGTGGCTTGCCCTGGTAATCCCAGCACTTTGTGAGGCTGAGGCACTGAGGATTGCTTGCAGTTGGTTCAAGACCAGGATGGGTAACACAGTGATACCTCATCTCTAAAATAACAAAACAAAACAAACAAGTCAGTAAGCATTTAAGTTTGTGTGTTTCATACACCATTGTTTACTTCCGTGCCTTTTTTTCCCCCTTGTGTCTTCCTATTTATTTTTCTTTGAAGATATCCTTAACATTTTCCAAAAAGCATGGGTAGTAGACTTTCTGGGAATGCCATCACATGACTGGATTCAACTTCCTCCCTCTTTCCCCTACAAATATTGCTTTGCTGCCTCTTACATACAGGAGCTAAGAATTTTTTTTTTTTTTTTTTTTTTTAAGACAGGGTCTCACTCTGTTGCCCAGGGTGGAGTGCAGGGGCACAAACACAGCTTACTGCAAACTCTGCCTCCCAGGCTCAAGCAATCCTCCTACCTCAGATTCCAGAGTAGCTGGGACTACAGGTGCATGCCACCACACCTGGCTTTTTTTTTTTTTTTTTGGTAGAGACAAGGTGTCACTATGTTGCCCAAGCTGGTCTCGAACTCCTGGGCTTATGTTAACCTCCCACCTCAGTCTCCCAAAGTGCTGGAATTACAGGTGTGAGCCACTGCCCCTAGCCTACTATGTGAGAATTTTGATGTCAATCTGTTCCTTGTCAACTTTTTCTTTCTTTACTTGCAAAATCACAAAATGTGGCATTTAGTGGGTTGTTTCCTTCCTTCTAGCGTTTTTATTCTAGGACTTCTATTAAACAGTTATTGTGGCCAGTCATAGTGGTTCATACCTGTAATCTCAACACTTTGGGAGGCCAAGTTGGGTATATCACTTGAGCCCAGGAGTTTGAGACCAGCTTGGGCACTTAATGAAACTTAATGAAACCCCATCACTACAGAAAAACAGAAAAATATCAGCTGGGTGTGGTGGTGGGCGAGGCTGAAGTGGGAGGATCGCTTGAGCCTGGGACATGGAGGTTGCAGTGAGCCAAGATCACACCACTGCACTCCAGCCTGGGCGAGAGTGAGACTGTCTCAAAATAAAACAAAAACCCCCAAAACACAAAAAGCTATGGTATCTCATTTATTAATCCAGAAAACGTGCATTTACTTTATGCCACTCATCATGCTACGTGTGTAATACTGAATAAAATACAAGTATTCACTCATATAGTTTACAAACCATTGACAACTTACTGACAACTTGGATTATTCTCTGTACTTCCAACTCTTCCCACGTTTTCTATCATTATTATTATTAACTTTTTTGTTGGGATGAGGTCTCAATATGTTGCCCAGGCTGGTCTGGAACTCCTGGTCTCAAGCGATCCTCCAGCCTCAGTCTCCCTAAATGCTGGGGTTAAAGGCATGAGCCAACACGACTGGCCTCATTAGTCTTCTTACATATGCATTTGTATGTAGTTGAACACTTGTATGATTACTTTAGCTTTACATTTGGTGCTTGTGGCCACTTTTTATTAATACCTTGTACCATCCTGCCCCAACTTTTAGCCTTTTTCCCCTAATCTCATTCTTTTTTTTTTTTTTTTTTTTTTTGAGAAGGAGTTTCGCTCTGTCACCCAGGCTGGAGTGCAGTGGCCAGATCTCAGCTCACTGCAAACTCCGCCTCCCGGGTTTACGCCATTCTCCTGCCTCAGCCTCCCGAGTAGCTGGGACTACAGGCGCCCGCCACCTCGCCCGGCTAGTTTTTTGTATTTTTTTTAGTAGAGACGGGGTTTCACCGTGTTAGCCAGGATGGTCTCGATCTCCTGACCTCGTGATCCGCCCGCCTCGGCCTCCCAAAGTGCTGGGATTACAGGCTTGAGCCACCGTGCCCGGCCGCTAATCTCATTCTTAAAGAGTAAAAGTGCCTGTTTCCAAACGTTGAGATGGGTTAGACTTATGCACTCTGATGCACATTAGACACATTTACAAAGATCTTAAGTGTATGGTCATACTTTAATTAGAGTACTAATGGAAGAAGCTACAACATAAATTCCTTCATAGGAAAAAAAATTACTCTCAGAATGTTTTCTGTTTCCCATCATGTCCTCCTGTCCTCATTGGAATTCCTGAATTAAAAAGGTAGCAAAGAGGGACCCAATACTTGAGACCCCCACGTGCCAATATTTAACTCATTCTGCTTTCACACCACCACTATTAAGTACTGTCAGAAAGGGTTGCTCAGTAAGCCAGTCACTCATGGAATAAGTGGCAGGGTAAGAATGACAGTCCGAATCTATTTAGATCCATTTTGCACTGCAGTGTATTATAATGCCGTAGCTCTAGATATAATGCCGTAGCTCTAGAATTGAAAGACCCTTAATGTCAGTACTTCATTCTTTTTTAATTGTTAAACAGTATTCCATTGGATGGATATATACATATCCAATGTATACATGAAAAAATAACTATTCAGACCTCAGGCCATTTTAACATTAGGCTGTCTTGTTTTTTTTTTTTTTTTTTTTTTTTTTTTTTTTTTTTTGAGATGGAGTCTGCAATTCTCCTGCCTCAGCCTCCCAAGTAGCTGGGATTACAGGCATGAGCCATCACACCCAGCTAATTTTGTATTTTTAGTAGAGATGGGGTTTTACCATGTTGTTCAGACTGGTCCCAAATTCCTGACGTCAAGTGATCCACCCACCTCTGCCTCCCGAAGTGCTGCGATTACAGGAACGAGCCACTGCATCTGACCTCTTATTTCAATTTTATTGATTGCTATGTCTATCATAGTATCACACACGATCTTGATTATTATAGTTCTTTATGGGAAGGAGTATTTTAATAGCCTTTTAGATAGCTGCGGATATTCTTGAGGATGAGGACACGAAAATTGGATTAGTAGTTTCCTAAAGGTTAATTATAATGTAGACTCTGAAACCTCATAAACCTTTTCTACTATGTTAGATCTTTCACTCATGCATTATTTTGTAATACTATGTGTTGGTCATTCCGAAAATCCTGGTTTAGTTATGCAGATCTTCGAAACACTGACACATCTCATTATATACTAATCATTTTTGGCCTAGCGCGGTGGCTCATGCTTGTAATCCCAGCACTTTGGGAGGCCGAGGCGGGCGGATCACCTGAGGTCAGGAGTTCATGACCAGCCTGGCCAACATGGTGAAACCCCGTCTCTACTAAAAGCACAAAAATTAGCTGGGCATGGTGGCTCATGCCTGCAATCCCAGCTACTTGGGAGGCTGAGGCAGGAGAACCACTTGAACCTGGGAGGCGGGGGTTGCAGTGAGTGGAGATCACGCTACTGTACTCCAGCCTTGGCATCAAGAGTAAAGATCCGTCTCAAAAAAAAATTTTTTTTTTTTTTTTAATATCAACACTACTGATTTCATTAGGAAAGTATTAGGAAGCTATAGTGCTACTGGTGTTAAAGGCAAGTTTTCCAAAATTCTAATTTTCACTTGATTCATGGTAAGGTTCTGGCAGTTTTACCCATCACTGCTTTTACTCCATCAATAAAACTCTCAACACAGTGAAAAAGGAGAATAATATCTTAGTATTATAAGAAGTTTTGACCTTATCTTACGTACCCCTTGAAATTGTCCTGGGGAGTCTCTCAGGGGTCTGTGACCCACCATGAGCACCACTGACCTAATTAATAATGGATCCAGGCAATGACCATCAAAAAGACAAGCAGGCATGTGTTTCCTAACAGAATTATATACCCCCACCAATGAAGCATTCTTACCAAAAATTCAATACTGAATCTATCAGGCCTTTAGACAACTAACAACTAGTTTATGACACATGCAGGAAACAATCAGCAAAATCTCAAATGCAGTAAACTTTTCAGGACAAATAAGTTGGTTCTTCAAAACATAAGCTGGGGGCAAAGATGAGACAGAAACCTACACACTAAGAGACTTTACAAACAAGCGATTGTTGGCCGGGTACAATGGCTCGTGCCTAAAATCCCAGCACTTTGGGAGGCGAAGGCAGAGGCAGGCGGATCACTTGAGGTCAGGAGTCGGAGACCAGCCTGGCCAACATGGTGAAACCTCGTCTCCACTAAAAATACAAAAATTAGCCTGGTATGGCAGCAGGTGCCTGTAGTCCCAGGTACTTGGGAGGCTAAGTCAGGAGAAGCACTTGAACCCGGGAAGCGAAGGTTATCACTCCACTGTACTTCAGCTTGGGCAACAGAGCAAGACTGTCTCCAATAAAAAAAACAAAACGAGCCAGCAACTGCAATGTATGGACCTTCTGTGTCCTAATACAAATTACTTAAAAAAATTTTTTTTAGAACAATGATTATATGTTTGACAACAGTTTTGGTTAAATTTTCAGGTGTAATAATGTTAAATTTCTTCATATTTAAGAAACATATACTGATACTTATAATTAAAATGAAAGAAAAATTCTGCAATGCAGGATTACACAGAAATTCCAAGGGAAATACAAGGAGAGAGCCTAATGTTGGTTCGGACAGCACATGAAGAAAGTGCTCTGTTCATTGGTGTTATTTACTGTTAGCCTGAAGTGTGTGCTTTTTCTGAAGAACAACCACATCCCCTCCCATCTTCATGCTCACCAGTGTGGAATCATGGGCCCCAGGAACGGAACTCTGCTTTAAGGAGTTTCCAAAGAAGTTAGAAAAAGAAAATCATATTCTAGAGAGCACCAGAGCCTCAGCCTGGAATTTTCTTGAGAAAAAGCACAAAGATTATTTGGAAACTTTAAATACAGATGCCTTGCTGACACCCAGCTAGGAAGCAATAAGATCAGATATGCTAAATAAGGAGAAATTTAAAAACCCCTGTTGTGTAGACACACCATTTTCTGTAAATAATTACTTGATCTTTCAAGTGATAAATAGCCATTTATTGAGTATTCTTGCTTTGACTGTCTACTTAAGCATATAAGACTACAACATTATGACCTATTTTTTCAAGAGGAAGTCTGGTATTATGGAAGAACACTTTGTCATTCAGACTTTTTTTCTTACAGTGTGCCCATCACAAACCAGGCAGCAAGCAAGGTATTGGGTGCTCCTCATCCGGTGAAGTCTCGAGGGTCCCCTCCCTCTGTGAAACATATAATCTAGTGGGGTAGGCTGCTAGCTACTAACTATGAAAGCAACATAGTCTGACTTGAGAGTGGGGAAACTGGAACAAGGGAGTAATTTTTATATTTTTCTTCATATTTAAAAACTTTTTCTAAACAATCCAATATAATCTTTTCTATAATTTCCAATACAATCAACATGTATTACTTATAAAATAATGGCATACATATATCGACACACTGAAGAAGGTATACCATTAGAAAACTTTTGCAGAAAATAATTCCACATTTTTTTTTTTTTTTGAGATGGAGTTTTGCTCTGTCACCCAAGCTGGAGTGCAGTGGCAGCAATCTCTGCTAACTGCAACCTCTGCCTCAGAATTGCTTGGGTTCAAGCAATTCTCCTGCCTCAGCCTCTTGAGTAGCTGGGACTACAGGCACGTGCCACCACCCACGGATAATTTTTTATTTTTAGTAGGGATGGGGTTTCACCATGTTGGCCAGGCTGGTCTCGAACTCCCGACCTCAGATGATTCCTTGGCCTCCCAAAGTGCTGGGATTACAGGCGTGAGCCACTGCACCTGGCTGAGAATTCCACATTTTAAAACTATGGTAAAAGAGTTTCATTCTCTTCAGTAAGATGAGGTTGAGAATAAAAAATTAAAGAGATTAAGCAAATGACACCTTTACATCACAGGGTAATAATAATAAACTTCAATAATCTAAAAAAAAAATACTTATTGGGGATGAAAAATGTGGTTTACAAGTGAACTGTTACTTTCTAGACTTAACCCAAGAAGTTAATGGAGTAGGTGTGTTTCAGTAAAGTAACAGGAAATGGTACAAGAAGTTAATGGAGTAGGTGTGTTTCAGTAAAGTAACAGGAAATGGTACAAGAAATTAATGGAGTAGGTGTGTTTCAGTAAAGTAACAGGAAATGGTACAGAAACCACCAATGGTCATCATGATTGAGAGTCAATATAGCACATAATTTACAGCACAGATGAGGCTGGGTGCAGCAAGTTCATGCCTGCAATTCCAGCACTTTGGGAGGCTCAGGCGAGAGGATCACTTGAGCCCAGCAATTTGAGACCAGCCTGGGCAACACAGCAAGACCCCATCTCTACAAAATACATATTTAAAATTAGCTGGGTATTGACCAGGTATGGTGGCTCAAGCCTATAATCCCAGCATTTGGGCAGCCGGGGGAGGCAGATCACTTGAGGTCAGGAGTTTGAGACCAGCCTGGCCAACAAGATAAAACCTTGTCTCTACTGAAAATACAAAAATTAGCCAGGCATTATGGTGGGTACCTGTAATCTCAGCTACTTGGGAGGCTGAGGCATGACAATTGCTTGAACCAGGGAGGCGGAGGTTGCAGTGAGCCAAGATTATGCCACTGTCTGGCCTGGGCAACAAAGTGAGACTCCAACTCATAGAACAAAAATAAATAAATAGGCAACAAAGTGAGACTCCAACTCATAGAACAAAAATAAATAAATAAATAAATAAAATTAGCTAGGTGTGGTGGCGCATGCCTGTGGTTCCACCTAATCAAGAGGCAGTGGCAGGAGGATTGCTTGAGCCTAGGAGTTTATGGCTGCAGTGAGCTATGATCACGCTGCTACACTCCAGCCTGGGCAACAGAGCAAGAGCTTGTCTCTATTTTTTTTTCTGAGACAGGATCTCACTGTCGCCCAGGTTGGAAAGCAGTGGCATGATTTCAGCTCACTGCTGCCTCAATCCCCTAGGCTCAAGTGATCCTCCTACCTCAGTCTCCCAAGTAGCTGGAACTACATATAGGCGCATACCACCACATCCAGCTTTTTTTTTGATGGAGTCTCACACTGTTGCCCAGGCTGGAGTGCAATGGCACGATCTCGGCTCACTGCAATCTCCACCTCCCGGGTTCAAGTGATTCTCCTGCCCCAGCCTCCCAAGTAGCTGGGATTACAGGCACTTGATGCCATGCTCAGCTAATTTTTTGTATTTTTAGTAGAGATGGGGTTTCATTATGTTGGTCAGGCTGGTCTCAAACTCCTGACCTTGTGATCCGCCCACCTTGGCCTCCCAAAGTGCTGGGATTACAGGCGTGAGCCACCGTGCTGGGCTGATTTTCGTGTTTTTAAAGTAGAGAGAGGATTTTGCCATGTTGCCCAGGCTGGTCGCAAACTCCTGAGCCCAAGTGATCCACCTGCCTTGGCCTCCCGAAGTGCTGGGATTACAGGCGTGAGCCACCATGCCCCACCGAGACAAACAAAACAAAACAAAAACAGTATAGATGAAAGGCAGCCAGCGTGGGTTCAAATCCTATCATTGCTACTTATTAAATAAACGTAAGAATCTTAGGAACGTTACTTTACCTCTCTAGCACCTTGATTTACAAATCTGCAAAACAGGATAATAACACCTATTTATAATATTGTTATAAGGATTAAATAGGTTAATATATGTGAAATACTTAATATCTGGCACGTAGTAGGCACTAAATAAGTGTTAGCAGCCGGGTGCAATAGGAAGAAAAATGTAGCTACTATTATAATCCTGTGAAAATAAAATCAATAGACAGCCCACATTGCCCTTTTTTGGCCTAACAAAAAACAGATTTCTAAGAAGACAGTAAGAAATGAGTATTAATTTAAACATTGTACAAGATAGGAGATCAAAAGCATAGGTATATAAATGGTTCATTTAAAAAAATTGATACTCAAATTGACACCCTGAAAATGTCAGATTCTTCAGAATGATTAAACTCACTAAACATCTGTAAACAATAATAAATTTATTTCATTTCTTTTAAAGATTTAATGATATACAAAATGTATATAATACCTTTAGTAATACACTTTTTTCTCCCCACCCCCAATCAATATTAAACACTATTTAAACAGCTTATCATCTCTTGCCTTGTCTGTATCTATGAGATACACTACTGAGTACAAATAAGCTTTATATTGCTCCCTTCCAAATAAAAATTAAAATTAGTACCAAGGAAACAAAAAGAAAAAAAAAAAAAGGAAAAAAATTAAAGCATAAAACTTGGATGAAAAGCTTTTCTTGTTATTGTTGAATATTCAACAATATCTGGGGTTGTTAAATTACATTTTATTGGCATAAGGTTGCACTGCAATCTGCCAGTATCACATAATGACAATCCAACTGAATTAATTTCTTAAGTACCACAAACAGCATTCATGTTCAAATATTCCAACACAATTTTAAATATGTGCAAGAGTTCATGTTTACATTCTGATTTGATATAATAATCAATAAAATCTTTGGAGAAGTAAGTTCTGTGTTGTCACTATTGACATAGATAGAGAAAAAGTACTTTAACTTTCCTCACAACTTCCCTTGATGAGTGAGTTAGATTTCTCCTTTTATAATTTAGGTTATATATCAGTTTAACATGGCTTTCTTCTACTTAACAGTGACTTGATAAAACAATGTTTAAAAAACCCAATTAACACTTTCACACAATCTGGGTTCTATTTAACAAAAAACTGGCTCTATCTTTAAATATGGAGCCTAACCCTGATTCATAAATACCGTCCCTCTTGAAAATGGTCTTTAGTTCAGGCTTCTTATACCTCTGTGAACCTAGAATTAGAACAAGTCATTTCCCTTCCCATGCCCAACAAGCATCTACCTGGGAACTAGTGACATCATCACTGAACGTACTAAATACACTGAGGAAAATTTTGACTGCCATTTAACCAAAAGGCTGAGTGACTTCTTCATTTCCCTACTTGAATGGCAACAAACCAGCTGCCAATAAAATCTGCATGGACACCTACCTTTGGTTAATGGTATTGTACCACGTAAGAGAGAGCATCACCCTCATCAGAACAAAGTCAAATGAGATCCTCTGCTATATAAAGAGCCCTTTAAAAAGTTATAAATACTAACTATCAATTACCTTTAAAATTTCTCAGCTGCCAGCTCTATCCTATAGGGAGTTTCTGACTGATTAGTTTAATCAGGTCAAAAGAATATTGACCTTTTAACTGTGCTGGAGTCAGCAAATTCAACTTGCATACACCTTTCTATATTACCAAACAGTTTCCTCCTGAGGGAAAAGTGACACAGTAACATTTCTGTGAGGTGCAGGCAAAACCAATGATTCAGTAATATTAATATTATAACATCAGACGAACAGAATTAGTTGATTCTGATTCTTTGGTGGAATTTCCAGGCTGAAGATTCAAATCTGAAGGCTCATCCTGAGGAAATATAATTTTGTCAGGCGTATAATCATTCCTCTTCAGATCTACATTGAACACCCACAACAATTAAAAAAAAAAGAGAGAGAAAGAAAAGAAAAAAGTTAGTATTTCTTAGAAATGGAGAATTAGGAACATTTTCTTTTCTTTTCGAGATGGAGTTTTGCTCTTGTTGCCCAAGTTGGAGTGCAATGGTGCGATCTCAGCTCACCGCAATCCCCGCCTCCCGGGTTCAAGCAATTCTCCTACCTCAGCCTCCCGAATAGCTGGGATTACAGGCATGCACCACCATGCCTGGCTAATTTTTTGTATTTTTAGTAGAGACAGGGTTTCGCCATGTTGGTCAGGCTGGTCTCGAACTCCCGTCCTCAGGTGATCCACCTGCCTCGGCCTTCCAAAGTGCTGGGATTATAGGTGTGAGCCATCGTGCCCAGCTGAATTAGGAAATTTTCTAATCAATTTTTCTCCAAACATGTCAGACTTGTTTTCCATCAGGTTGTTATAAATTCAGTAGTCACCAAATTTATACACATAAAAATGAAGTCATTCATTCATTCAACAAATAATTACACATTGACCATAAGTCAGAAACTCATGTAGGCGTGAGAATGTAGTAGTGAACAAACCAGACAAGGTCCCTGACTTCAGTGAGTTTATATTCTAGTGGGTGACAAAAAAATAAGCAAACAGAAAAATAACAGAATTATAAGCAGTAAAAAGTGCCTTGAAGGCAGGGTGCAGTGGCTCATGCCTATAATCCCAGCACTTTCCAAGGCCAAGGTGGGAGAATCATTTGAGGTCAGGAGTTCAAGAGCAGCCTGGCCAACATGAAGTCTCTCATCTCTACAAAAAATACATAAATTAGCCAGGTGTGGTGGTGTGTCCTGTTGTCCCACCTACTCAGAAGGCTGAAGTGGGAGGATTGCTTGTGCCCCAGGAGGCAGAGATTGCAATGACCCAAGGTCATGCCACTGCACTTCAGCCTGGGCGGCAGAGTGAGATCCTGTCTCAAAACAAAAATAAAATAAGTGCTTTGAAAAAAACAGTGTAGTGAATTATTATGAGGGACAGATGGAAGATGGTATAGGGTGATTCTTTCAAACACGTCTGGGCAGGAAAGCCAGAGGAAGAGATTTGAGTAAATACCTGAATATTGAGAAGTGAACTATCAAAGCTCTAGGAAGAGTGTTCTAGGCAGAGGGAGGGTTAACTGCAAAGACTGTCAGAAGGAAATGGACTTAGTGTGCTTTGAGAATGGTAAGAAGACAGGGTGGCTTCTGCAAGGTAAATGAGAGGAAAACTAGTAGAAATTGAGCTCAAACAGCAGTTAATGTCCAAGATTGTCAGCTACAGCTTGTGGGCCAAATCTGGCCTGCTGCCTGTTTTTGTAAGCAGTTTTACTGGAATGCAGTCACACTCATTTGTTTACAGTCTATGGTTATTTCCGCACCACGATGGTAGAATTGGGTAGCTGGGACAGACCACATGGCCTACATAGCCTAAAATATTTGCTACCTTGCCCTTTACAAAAGTTTACTGATCTTTATTTAAAAGATACAAGCTATGATGAGAAGTACAGATACAATACAAATGCACTGGAAGGTTTTAAGCGGTCTCAAGAGAGAAACACCATCACATTTGTTTCAAGAACTATTCTGATGACTATGTAAAATCTTGTGAGATAATGGGTGGCAGCAATCCAGGAAACAAGGTGCTAGCCATGAAGACAGAGAAGAGCAGATGAATTCTAGGGAGAATTTCAGAATTAGAACAGACAGAATTTGATGAATTGGCTATGAAGGGCAAGGGAAAAGAAGAATTGGATAGTTTTAGGTTTTGGGCTTGAGCAATTGGGTAACCATTAATGAGATGGGGAAACAGAGTTCTATGTAGGGTGGGAGATGAAAATCAAGAATTTTGGATTGGACAGATTACTAAAGATGCTTTATAGCAAGTCTGCCCGATCCTCGGCCCACAGGCCACATGCAGCCCAACACAAATCCATAAACTTTCTTACAACATGATGGCATTTTTTATAATTTTTCTTAAAAGCTCATCAGCTATGGTAGTGATAGTGTATTTTATGTGTGGCCCGAGACAATTCTTCTTTTTTCTTAGATAAGGTCTTGTTGCTGCCCAGGCCGAAGTGCAGTGGCACGATCTCAGCTCACTGAAACCTCCACCTCCCGGGTTCAAGTGATTCTTGTGCCTCAGCCTCACCAAGTAGCTGGGATTACAGGCCTGTGACACCACACATGGCCAATTTTTATGTTTTCAGCAGAGACTGGTTTTTGCCATATTGGCAAAGCTGGTTTTGAACTCCTGGCCTCAAGTGATCTGCCCACTTCGGCCTCCCAAAGTGCTGAGATTATAGACATGAGCCATGGTGCCTGCCCAACAATTTTTCTTCCAATTTGGCCCAGGGAAGCCAAACGGTTGGACCCCTCTGCTTCAGCCTGGGTGGCAGAGTGAGACCCTGTCTCAAAAAATAACATAAAATAAAAATAAAAATAAAATAAATAAAATAAAATAAAATAAAATAAAACAAAATAAAATAAAATAGTATCCAAGTAGAAATATAGGTAGCTGAACAGAAACAAGAGCTTGGGAAATAAATCTCCAGATAAATTTGCTATGATCAGTATATAACCATATTTATAGGTATGGGACAGGAAGAAATCACTTAAGAAGTTACGGACATATATGAAAATAGTTGCAGAACTGGAAACAATGCAGTAACATCAACATTATAAACTAACCAAATCATGCATAAACATATATATATGTATGTTTCTTTTTATTTCCTCAAAAAAAAAAGGATACATGTGCAGAATATGCAGGTTTGTTACATAGGTATATGTGTGCCATGGTGTAAACCCTTATATTTTTATCTCCATATAAAATACAACTGATACTCAGAATATAAACTAATTTTTTATTTTTTTAAAAATAAAAATATTTGACCTCACTGAATCATAAACTGTTAATTTTAATCTAAGAAACAGCCTATATTAAATAATCCAAACACATATTTGCAAATACATGAATTATTTTTGATAAATTTTAAATTCAAGACTATGTCAGTATGGCTTTAGGGAATACAAGCTAATCTGCAATTACTGTACAAAGAACAGTGGAAACACAATTATAGCTCATCTTAAGTATGTTGTTAACTAGTAAGTGTATCAATGAGCAAGACATCTCAACTTTAATTATATAATCCAGAAAATGAAGGATCTGGGCCAGATTGCTTTTTTTTTTTGAGATGGAGTCTCACTCTTGTCTCGCAGTGGTGTGATCTCTGCTCACTGCAACCTCTGCCTCTAGGATTCCAGCAATTTGCCTGCCTCAGCCTCCCAAGTAGCTGCGATTACAGGCATCCACCACCAGGCCTGGCTAATTTTTGTATTTTTAGTAGAGACAGGGTTTCACCATGTTGGCCAGGCTGGTCTCGAATTCCTGACCTCAAATGATCTGCCTTCCTCGGCCTCCCAAAGTGCTGGGATTACAGGGATGAGCCACCGTGCTGGCTTAAAAAATGGAAACTGTTTAGATTTAAAACAAAATCAAGAACTTAATTATATGCTGTCTACAAGAAACCCACCTTAAACATAATTATATATAGATGTGTGTGTGTATGTTTTGAAAAAAAGATTGGCAAAAGGTATATGATGAAAACATTAATCAAAAGATAGCTGGAGTGGTTAGAAAAAGCATACCTCAAAATAAGGAAAATTACCATGATATTATTAATACACAATGATAAAATAATCAATTCACCAAGAAGACATTAACAATAGTATATGTGTATGCATCTAAGAACAACGCCTCAAAACACATGAAGGAAAAACTGATAGAACTGAAAAGCAAGACAGACAAATCCAATTATACTTGGAGACCTCCTTTCTAGTTAATCAATAGAACTAACACACAGAAACCAGCAAGGATATCAGAAATCTGAACACTAGCAACAAACTTTCCTTAATTAATATTTACAGAATACTCCATCCAACAATAGCAGAATATATATTACTTTCCAAAGCACATGGAATGATCAGAGACCATAAACTTTTTTTTTTTTTTGGAGACAGAGTCTTGCTCTGTCGCCTAGGCTGGAGTGCAGTGGTGCGATCTTGGCTCACTGCAACCTCTGTCTCCCAGGTCCCAGTGATTCTCCTGCCTTCGCCTACTGAGTAGGTAGGATCACAGGCACCCACCACCACATCCAGCTAATTTTTGTATTTTTTAGTAGAGACTGGGTTTCACTATGTTGGCCAGGTTGGTCTCGACCTCCTGACTTCAGGTGATCCACCCACCCTGGCTTCCCGAAGTGCTGGGATTACAGGTGTGAGCCACCAAACCCAGCTCCATAAATCTGTAAGGTTAAAAAAAATTTAATTGAAATAGTACAAAGTATGTTTCTTTTATAATAGAATTAAGTAAGAAATCAATAAAAGACATTTGGAAAACTTAAAAGTAAGAACTAAAACAAGACACTTCTAAACAATCCATACATTGAAGAGGAAATAACTGAAATTATAACTATTTTAAAGTAAATAAAAATGAAAATAAAATATACCCAAATTTGAGGGACGGAGCTAAAACAATGCTTAGAGGGAAAATTATAGCACTAAAACTCTTGTTAGAAATAAAGATCTGAGGCCAGGTGTGGTGGCTTACGCCTGTAATCCCAGCACTTTGGGAGGCTGAGGCAGGCAGATCACGAGGTCAAGAGATCAAGACCATCCTGGCCAACATGGTGAAACCCTGACTCCACTAAAAATACAAAATTAGCTGGGTGTGGTGGCATGCACCTATAGTGCCAGCTACTTAAGAGGCTGAGGCAGGAGAATCGTTTGAACCTGGGAGGTGGAGGGTGCAGTGAGCAGAGATTACGCCACTGCACTCCAGCCTGGCGACACAGTGAGACTCCATCTCAAAAATAAATAAATAAATAAATAAATAAATAAATAAATAAATAAATAAATAAAATAAAATAAAGATCTGAGAATCAATAATTTAAGTTTCTACTTTAATAAACTAGAAAAAGAACAAACTAAACCTAAAGCAAGTATAAACATGGAAATAATAAAAAGAATAAATCAAATAAATTTAAAACAGAAAAGCAATAGAGTAAAACAGTAAGAAAGAAAACTGATTCTTTGAAGGTATCAATAACACTGATAAACCTCTAGCCAGGCTGATCAAGAAACAAAGAGCACAGACACAAACTGCGATAGGGAAAAAGAGGATTTGCCACAGACCTAATGGGTATTAAAAAGATAGTAAGGTAACAGCATAAATCACTTTATGCCCCCAAATTTGACAATTAAAAAGAAATAGACCAATTCCTTAAAAGACACAAACTACCAAAACTCACTCAAGAAGAATTTGATAATCAACAGTCCTATCTGTATTAAAGAAATTAAATGCTTAGTTTTAAGACTATGTGACAAAGAAAACTTCAGGCCAAGATGGTTTGACTGGACAATCCTATCAAACATTTATGGTAAGGACAATATTAATTCTATACAATCTATTCCCGAAAACAGAACTTTTAAAATAAGTATTATCCTAATAGTAAAAGAAAACAAACATAGTGCCCCATAAAACAAACCTACCACAGACCAATATTCTTCATGAACATAGATGCAAAATCCTCAACATATTATTAAAAACTGAATCTAACAATAAATAAAAAAGATATTTATCATAACAAAATGTGGTTTGTCCTAGGAATGCAAAACTGGTTCAACATTAAAAAAATAAATTGATGTAATACACTATATTAACCTATTAAAGGAGAAAAACTACATGATCATACCAAAAGATGCAGGAAAAAACTATCTGACGAAATTCAATATCCATTCAAGATAAACATTCTCAAGAAACAAGAAGGAGAAGGAAATTTCTTCGGCCTTATAAAGTGCATCTACAAAATCCTTACGGTTAACATCATCTTAATGGTGAAAAGACAGAATGCTTTCCCCTGACATCAGAAACAAAGCAAATATGTTGACTCTCACTACACACATTCTATACTGTGCTGGAAATCCTTGCCAGTGCAAAAAGTCAAGGAAAATAAAAAGATACTACAGGTTGAAAAGAAACTGTCTTTACTGTCTACAGAAAAAAATCCCGAGAAGTCTATTACGAAAAGTTCCTAAAAAAGAGAGTTAAGCAAGGTTGCAGGGACATAAGCAAAAAAAAAAAAAAAAAAAAAAAAAAAAAAGGCATTTCTGTATACTAGCAATAAATAAAAAACAAATTTAAAAAAATAGTACCATTTACATACCTAATAATGCTTATTATATGGCTGGGACTAAGTATCTCACAAAACCAACTCGTTAAGTCCTCAAAAAATCCTTGGTGATGGAGGTATTCTCTGGAGCCATGCATACTGGCTCTCAAGTCTAAGCTCCTAACTACATTACTGGTCATACAAAGTGGGACTTTCAAAAATACACAAGGGCTGGACATGGTGGCTCATGCCTGTAATCCTAGCACTTTGTGAGGCCGAGGCAGGTGGATCGCTTAAGCCCAGGAATTTGAGACCAGCCTGGGTGACATGGCAAAACCCCATCTTTACAAAAAAAAAAAAAAGAAAAATTAGCCAGGTGTTGTGGCATGTGCCTGTAGTCCCAGCTACGTGGGAGGCTGAGGTGGGAGGATAACTTGAGCCTGGGAGGTGGAAGTTGCAGTGAGCTGAGATCACGCCACTGAACTCGAGCCTGAGCAACAGAGTGAGACCCTGTCTCAAAAACAAACAAACAAACAAACAGCTCAAGGATGGGCCCCAGGCATGTGTAATTTTTTTAAAAATTTAATTTTTAAAAGAGACAGGGTCTCATTACAGCTTTGAACTCCTGAGCTCAAGCGATCCTCTGGTATCAGCCTCCTGAGTAGCTGGGACTACAGGCATGTGTCACTGCTCCTGGCAGGGTAATTTTTTTTAAAGTACCACAGGGGACTATGATGCACATCAAAGAGAGACAACCACGGGTTTGTGCTTTAACTTGTGATTAAATAATAACTTGTAATTCACCACATACAAAGATGATGTTAATATCATGAGACAATATATTTACAGTTCCTGTTCCTGCTTGATCAAATAGCCTTTTCTCAATTCTTCTGCAAGGATAACTTGAAAGTCTATTCATTCTCCAAGTAAAGGCAAATATGTTAGTTTCCCAGGATCATTCCCTGACCTGGGTTTGAGTTAAGGGACCTGCTTACATGTTCTATAGCACTCTGTTCTGTTTTTTCGTCTCTCTTGGCATTTATCGGTCCTGTAACTCCCTGCTGATCTTGTCAATATTCAACATTAGGCTAAACTCCATGAGGGCAGGGACATACCTGTCTGGTTCGATATTCTACTTTCAACACCTAGCACAATTCCTGGCATTCTGCAGACACATAATATATTACATGAATGAACTTTGTATAAAGAAAGAAAACACAGATTCATTTATAACCAACAATATGTATTTGCAAAGAAGCTGCTGAAGCTGGCACAATTAGACACCATTACATTAAACCTTTGTACCTCTGGCCTTATGAGGTACTGTAGTAACCAAGTTTCGTTAACAATTTATATGCTATAACTGATTAAGAAATTTTTTACCTGGAAGTTTAAGCTTTCTACAGCAAGAATTACAGTGATGTTTTGCTCTGAAGTTTTTAATTGCATCTTCGCCTAGATTTGCTGGGCCAAAAACCATGTCACAGGATCTGCAGAATTGGTAATTAAAAAAGGGACAGTTTATGCAGGTACAGATGTAAAATGTGAAATTATGCCTTAATAAAATAGTTAAAACTTATTACCTCTTTTCTTCTGCTTTTATCACAGATGGGTCAGTCAAATTTTCACCAACACCTTTGAATATGTATATAAAAAAGACAAATAATTTACATTATATAATTGACATAAACACTGACATCTGCATAATAAAAATCATCTTAAGAGATGTTATAGTATCGCCAATCATTATAATGTTAAACTATTCAAAGGAGTGTAGTTCTTCTCTTTTGGTATTTCATAACTTGATTTATGACCCTGGCATTCTACCAGGGAGAGGCATAGCTCCTTGTAATGTGAATAAGAGTTAAAACATCAGAGTTGGTAGGTAGGCATATAAGTTCCTATCCTACAGTGCCAAGTATGCAAATACCTCCCGGTAAAAGGTCTGGTCAATCTGCCCTTGTTTCATCTTAGTTAGCAAAGAACAATTTGGTACATGAAGGAATAATCCATAGGACTTTAAAAGTGTTTGGGATTGGCCAGGCGCAGTGGCTCACGCCTGTAATCACAGCACTGTGGGCGGCCGAGGTGGGTGGATCACCTGAGGTCAGGAGTTCGAGACCAGCCTGACCAACACGGTGAAACCTCATCTCTACTAAAAATACAAAAAATAAAAAGTTAGCCGGGTGTGGTGGGGAGCGCCTGTAGTTCTAGTTCCTTTGGGGAGGCTGAAATGGGAGAATTGCTTGAACCCAGGAGGCGGAGGTTGCAGTGAGCTGAAACTGTACTACTGCACTCCAGCCTGGGCAACGCAGTGAGATTCGTCTCAGAAAAAAAAAAGTGTTTGGGATTTAAGGGAAAAAAACACACACATTAATACATGTCATATTTTCTTGCAAAACATTCATGTAACATAAAGAGTAAGACTGTGAAAATCTTTCTTCACCTCCAACCCTCTCCAGAAGTATTATGATTAAATCCTTCCAGTCTCACATATATTCATGTGTGTATATATAAACACATACACACACACACACATACACACATACACACACACAACACCTACTGATATTTTGAATAATCACAAATATTTAACCCATTAGAACAAAATCTAATAAAATGGTTTAATTTCACAAAAGGAAAAACCAGAATTAAAACATGATACTATTTTCCATCCAATAGAATGGCAAACATTAAGAATATTCAATACTGGAAAGACTGTAGAGAAGCGGGAACTTCCGTAGAATGCTGAGTATGATTTCTGATAAGCTTTTGGGAAAATAATCCGGCAGTTGTTATTAAAATTAAAATTGGGCCGGGCGCAGTGGCTCACACCTGTAATCCCAGCACTTTGGGAGGCCGAGGCGGGCTGATCACGAGGTTAGGAGATCGAGACCGTCTTGGCGAACATGGTGAAACCCCGTCTCTACTAAAAACACAAAAAAATTAGCCGGATGTGGTGGCGGGCGCCTGTAGTTCCAGCTTCTACGGAGACTGAGGCAGCAGAATGGCATGAACCCGGGAGGTGGAGCTTACAGCGAGCTGAGACTGCGCCACTGCACTCCAGCCTGGGCGACACAGCGAGACTCCGTCTCAAAAAAAAAAAAATGAAATAAAAAATAAAATTAAAATTGTACTCATCTCTTTTCTAAGTCAATTTAGGAACTTTATGGAAATAAAAGTAGCAGTGCATGAGTATGGTTTGCTGCAAGCACTGTTTGTAGAAGCAAAAAACTAAAAGTAGAGTGAATGTCTATCAACACAGATGTAAATCATGCTATAGCTGCTACACTATAGACTATCATGCAGC
Source organism: Rhinopithecus roxellana (assembly GCF_007565055.1). Classification (NCBI taxonomy): domain Eukaryota; kingdom Metazoa; phylum Chordata; class Mammalia; order Primates; family Cercopithecidae; genus Rhinopithecus; species Rhinopithecus roxellana. The sequence continues at coordinate 37,710,404 of NC_044553.1, forward strand.
TACTACAGAAATAACTCTAGAAAATGTCCATGATATATTGTTAGGCAGAAAAAAAAAAATTCTCATGATACCAGTTGGGGTAAAACCAGCACAACAAAACTAACAAAAAAGAAGGAAAAAAGTCTCCATTTGTGTTTATGTCTTCACAGAAGTAGAGAATAAAAAAGATGGGAACACTTTGTTCTTTACATATTGCTACACTGTTTAACTTGTAGTAATCATCTAATATACTCCTATGTAAAAATTGTTCAATAAACATTATGTTGAGATGGAATCTACTCGGTGAAGATGCCATGAACATTCTTCAAATCACAACAAGGGATTTAGAATATCACATGAACTTTGTTGATAAAGCAGCAGGGTTTGAGAGGGTTCACTCCAATACTCAAAGAAGTTCCACTGTGGGTAAAATGCTATCAAATGGCACTGCATGCTACAGAAAAATCTTTCATGAAAGGAAGAATCAATCAATGTGGCAAACTTCACTGTGGCCAGACAGTGGCTCATGCCTGTAATCCTAGCACTGTGGGAGGACTGCTTGAGGCCAGGAGTTCAAGACTAGCTTGACCTACCTAGTTAAGACACTCATCTTTACAAAAAATTTTTAAAATTAGCTGCGTGCAGTGATGTGAGCTTGTAGTTCCAGCTATGCAGGAGGCTGAGGCAGGAGGATGGGCTTGAGCCCAAGGAGTTGGAGGTTGCAGTGAGTTGTGATTGAGCTACTGCACTCCAGCCTGGGCAACAGAAAGAGACCCTGCCTCTATTTTTAAAAAAAGAAAAAGAAAGAAATTGCTGCAGTCATCGCAAACTTCGGCAACTACCAGTTAGTTAGCAGTCATCAACATGGAGGCCAGACCCTTCACCAGGAAAAAGATTACAACTTGATGAAGGCTTAGATGATTCTTACTATTTTTTAACAATAAAGTATTTTTAAATTAAGGTACATACACTGTTCTTCATACACAATGCCATCACACACTGCAGACTACAGTATAGTGTAAATATAACTTTTTTTTTTTTTCCTGAGACGGAGTCTCGCTCTGTCGCCCAGGCTGGAGTGCAGTGGCCGGATCTCAGCTCACTGCAAGCTCCGCCTCCTGGGTTTACGCCATTCTCCTGCCTCAGCCTCCTGAGTAGCTGGGACTACAGGTGCCCGCCACCTCGCCCGGCTAGTTTTTTGTATTTTTTAGTAGAGACGGGGTTTCACCGTGTTAGCCAGGATGGTCTCGATCTCCTGACCTCGCGATCCACCCATCTCAGCCTCCCAAAGTGCTGGGATTATAGGCTTGAGCCACTGCGCCCAGCCTAAATACAACTTTTATATGTACTACAAATCCAAAAACTTCATGTGATGTGCTTTATTGCAATATTTTGCTTCATTGCTGTGGTCTGGAACTGAGCCTACAGTATCTTTAATGTATGCTTGTAATTTTAAAACTTAATTGGATTGACCTAACTCGTAATGGACATCAGAGAGTTTTTCACTACATACACCACCATAATCTTTTTTTTTTTTTTTTTTTTTTTGAGACGGAGTCTCACTGTGTTGCCCAGGCTGGAGTGCAGTGGCCGGATCTCAGCTCACTGCAAGCTCCGCCTCCTGGGTTTACGCCATTCTCCTGCCTCAGCCTCCTGAGTAGCTGGGACTACAGGTGCCCGCCACCTCGCCTGGCTAGTTTTTTGTATTTTTTAGTAGAGACGGGGTTTCACCGTGTTAGCCAGGATGGTCTCGATCTCTTGACCTCGTGATCCGCCCACCTCGGCCTCCCAAAGTGCTGGGATTACAGGCTCGAGCCACCGCGCCCGGCCCATAATCATTATTATAAAGGCATGAACTATTGAAAAAAGCATAGTTGTTTTTACATAGATTTTCATTCTTGAGCTGAATCAATACCTGTTTGCTTTTCAACAAATCTTTTATATTTATACCTGTACACTAAAGAGTCACTGAGTAGTAAACATTCTAAACAATTGTTCTCATGTAATTTAAAATCTGGTCTGTGTTTACATTTGAAATTAAGTCTGCTCTTCAGGGAGAAAAATTATGGAGGCCATAATGAAGAGAAGAGCTGGCAACTTGCTCAATTTAACTTTCCTCTGACCCAGTGTGAAGCTCAGCAGACACTACTCCAAGCAAACCTGCCCTCTTGCAGTCACCATTTCTTTTCTTTCTTTCACATGTATGACACAGTCTATCTGCTAAGATGACTATGAGCAATTTTTTCCCTCTATAGATGCATGTAGTTCTACCCATCAACTGCTGAATCTACTTCACCTCCCCTTGAATTTGGGCTACCCTTATAAGTTGCCTTGATCAGTAAAATGGGGCAGAAGGCATCTCAGCCTGTCCTGAGCCTAGCTTTAAGAGTTTCTGCCTTCTCTCTAGAAGAAGCCAGCTGCTATGTAAGAAGTCTAAATACCTGAAACTACCATGCTCTAAGCAAGCCCAAGCTAGCTAGCCACGTAGACAGAGAACACTGAAGAATTGAGGAATTTAGCTGACAGTGAACAGAGACCTCAGACATTTGACTCCAGTCAAGCTGTTCAATGTCTCCAGCCATTCCAGCCTTTTGAGGTGACGGCAGAGAAGAGATATTCCCACTCTATCTCATCCAAATTTTTGAATGAAAGAACTATAAGGAAACAAAATGGCAGTTGTTTTAAATACACTAAATTTTTTGGTAGTTTAGTTCACAGTAACAGGTAACATATAAACACCAGGAACAATAGAGATATTTGTTATTTTTAAAGAAACAGTCTTTATACTTTTGAAATACTACACTGCATATCTTAGAACAGGGAATTTTTACATGTTTTTGCTTATCAAAACATCTGCATTATCTTAACAATAATTAAGATAGCCAGGCCGGGTGTGGTGGCTCACGCCTGTAATCCCAGCACTCTGGGAGGATGAGGCGGGCAGATCACAAAGTCAGAAGTTCAAGACCAGCCTGGCCAACATGGTGAAACCCTGTCTCTACTAAAAATACAAAAATAGCTGGGCGTGGTGGCAGGTGCCTGTAATCCCAACTACTTGGGAGGCTGAGGTAAGAGAATTGCTTGAATCTGGGAGGCAGAAGTTGCAGTGAGCTGAGATCGCACCACTACACTCCAGCCTGGGCGACAAAGCAAGACTCGGTCTTGGCGGCGGGGGGCGGGGGAACAAAAAAAAGATAGCCAGATTCTATTATTCAAGGCCTTGACGGCTATATGCTATGACTGTGATTAACTTGCTTTTTTATAGCTTCTATTGGCCTAAGATTTTATCTATCTATAAATTAGCAGATTCTGTGTAACATATGAATAGGTGAGAACCTACTGCAGAATTTCACCTTAGCAATATCTTAATAAATTTACCTTGTAAATCAAGTACCAGTAACTCTCCTCTTGTATACTCATAAGTCCAGTGGCTAAAGGCTAACATGATCTCTTCCAGAGTATTAGTTGGAATAATCTCATCTCCATTATTATTGTTGTATTTTCTAAATTCTCCAGTCATACATTCTTCCACAGCAAACCACTGTCCTGCTGAATGGCAATACAGCAGGAAAACTTCAAGGAACCTTATAAAAAATAGTTACAAATATTACTAGCAGTTTTGTTAATAAAATTCTAAATGATCTACAAAATGGATAATTAAACATTCAACATCAAAAATGAAGGTCAAAAGGGACTGCTATCCATATAATAAAAGATCCCAGAAAAAAATTAAAGATTTACCTTGGAGAATATGGTATGGATTTGGGTTTCATTTGATTAAAGGCAAATGTAAGCTTTTGTGCTGCTCTCTGTTGTTGAATTTCCTACAAAAGGGGGGTGGGGAGAACCCTTGTTTAATATTTAAACTAAGATTATATTTGGCTTACTGATATTTCAGAAGTTAAAATATAAAGTTTAAATTACGTTCCACTATTAAACATTCACTGACACTTACCCTCAGACAGAGATGCAGAACTGTATCTTCTTTATAAATACTTGACCATGTATTAACCACCTCTGGAAGAAAAGATTTGATAATATAAAGATGCCCTGATTTGAGGATATCATGTTCTGACCAGGTACATTGTACTTTGACAGCTCTTCGTAAACCTCCTCCCATCTCCTCTTTGCTTAAAAACTCTATTTTGGCACAGAGGCCTAGTTGTGACCAAGAAGACATGCTGTTATTCAGTATGTTGGGTGAACTCTCTTCCAAACGATACACTGTGACGGGCTCCCCTGCAACATGAATGGAAACAGTTTATGATTAAATTATGACTTTTTAAAAATGACAAAGTAAAATAAAAATTAGCAGGCATTTTTGATTAAATAAGGAACAGAAGATAAAATGGACCAAGATGTAGTTTTATAAAAAGAAATTTAATAGCAATAGGTAAGAAATCAAGGATATTTTTATAATATCTTTGAATTCATGTGTAATGTTAGGCACTTTTGAAATTCTGAGCATTTCAGAGAAAACCTTTAAAAAAGCAACTGAAATTCTACACACTTCTGAATTAAACTTAGAAGTCAGAGCTATCTTTCATGGACACTGATGTCAATTTATATACATTACTAGATAGTGGATCAAGAACTAGAATTAGAATAGATTGAATTAGAATTAGAATATATTGTTGCTTCTGAATATCCCAGTAATGGAGAAATTCAACACTTCTGATGCTTCCCTTCTTCTATTCAAACATACCTCACCCTTGTAGTAGTCAGATTAAGATTTTATTTGAAATTGATACTTTTTTTTATTTTTATTTTTATTTTTTTGAGACGGAGTCTCGCTCTGTCGCCCAGGCTGGAGTGCAGTGGCCAGATCTCAGCTCACTGCAAGCTCCGCCTCCCAGGTTCACGCCATTCTCCTGGCTCAGCCTCCTGAGTAGCTGGGACTACAGGCGCCCGCCACCTAGCCCGGCTCGTTTTTTGTATTTTTTAGTAGACACGGGGTTTCACCATGTTTGCCAGGATGGTCTCAATCTCCTGACCTCGTGATCCACCCGTCTCGGCCTCCCAAAGTGCTGGGATTACAGGCTTGAGCCACCGCGCCGGGCGAAATTGATACTTCTTAATGTAATCCCACCCACATTCTATATTATAGCTAAAAATCATTACAGGGTTAATTTTCACTTTTATTTATTTCTTTAATTTTTGGATTTACCTCTTGGAGGCACAGGTGTAAATGGAATGCTCTGTGATAACCTCATCAAGTTATTTCTTTCCACAGCTGCATAAAAATGAGAGAGAAATAATGAAATCTGTAAAGGTTCAAAATACTATTAAATTTTGTTTTTGATATTACTGACCTGAATAATAGTAATTTGTATCCATAGCCGGCTTAAATGGAGAAGTGAGACCTAGAATGGCAAAAACAAATGAGACCATTTAAAAAGTACTAGTACAGCAAAAATTTTAACCTGGATATTCTCATAAAATCTTTTTCAATTTCCATTGTGTAATTGTTCCTCACAAAGACAGACAAAATTAGGGATAAAATATGTCCCCTGTGCTAGCTGTGCATTTAGACACCTACAAGTGAAGAGCACATTATGCTGCACACTATCCTAACTCCTGCCATAAACTCACTCTTCCCATACCTCCCACTCAAAAAGAAAAATCTCTCTTTGATTCTGATGTTTGGGGGTTGAGGACTGTAGCCATGTAAGTATTTTAGCAGGTCTACCATGAGAAGATGAATTTCTGGAATGTGAAACATACCCATCAAAAGCCCTTTTTCCATCTTTTTTTTGTGTGTGTGGAATTGACCTTTAAATGCAGCAAGAAGACAAAGACAAGTCAAATCTGCTTTGTGCTAAGTTTCTAGAACACAAATAAAAAGAAACCTACTGTCTTGCAGGAAAAGGAAGTTAGCCAACAGTTTTAATACTGTATAATAAACATAAAAATATACTGTAAAATGTGTATATACACATACATGTTTACACATATTGTAAGAGTATACAGAAGGAGTACCTAATGCCTTTTGGTTGAGAAGACGTCAAAGGCTATCTCAGAGTAAGAGAAGGGGGAAAATAGAGTATTTTGCAAGGTACTGGTGTGTAGAAGGCTTCACTTACAAAGGCATGGAAGTGTTAAAGTATATGCTACACTTGGGAAACTACACAGTTTAGTATGAATAGGACTAATTATATACACATCAGAATGACCTATAGAGCTTTTTGGATATACACCCACCCAGATGTCACTCCAAAATATTCTAATTCTGTAGGTATGTGTCATCACATAAATGATTCTCTACAAATGATCTGAATATGCAGCTAAGACTACAAATTAATGGGCAAGAATATACGGATAACTGCAGGAGGTGAAGCTACAGAAACAGGGAATGTCAAATTGTTAAGAGGAGGCCAGGCACAGTGTCTCACACCTGTAATCATCAACACTTTGGGAGGCTGAGATGAAAAGATTGCTTTGGGGCCAGGAGTTCAAGACCAGCCTGGATAACATGGTGAGGCCCCTATCAACAAAAAAAATTTTTTAAATTAGCCGGGCGAGGTAGCGCCCACCTGTGGTCCTAGCTACTAAGGAGGCAGAGGTGGGAGGATTGCTTGAGCCTAGGAGGTTGAGGCTGCAGTGAGCAAAGACTGTGCCAGTGCACTCCAACCTGGTGACAGAGAGATCCTGCCTTGGCGGGGCAAGGAGGGGCGTGGAATCAAGAGCCTAATATTGGGCAGGTGGCGGGGGGTGGAATTAAGAGCCTAGTATGTTAGAGAAGAACAATGGATTTTATTAAACAACAATGGGGAAAAATGTATAGTGGAGGAGTGACCAGATCAGATCTTTTAGAAAAATCAGGCCAGCTGCAGTGGCTCTCGCTTGTAATCTCAGCACTTTGGGAGGCTGAGGTGGGCAGATTATGAGGTCAGGAGTTAAGAGACCAGCCTGGCCAACATGGTGAAATCCCCTCTCTACAAAAAGACAAAAATTAGCCAGGCGTTGTGGTGTACACCTGTAATCCCAGCTACTTGGGAGGCTGAGGCAGGAGAATTGCCTGAACCTGGGAGGTGGAGGTTGCAGTGAGCCAAGATCACACCACTGTACTCTCTACTGCAGCCTGGGCAACAAAGCAAGACTTCATCTCAGCCGGGGGCAGGGAAGAAAAATCATTTTGGTGGCAGAATATAACATAGACAAGAAGTAAAACTATAGGCAGGGACCTCAAACTGGTATAACCACTTTGAAAACCTATTTGGTAGTAATTACCAAATGTGAACACATGCTAACTCTGACTCAGCAATTCCACTCCTAGGCATATGCCAATAATAAATATATATACATGTTTATCAAACAACATGAACAAGAATGCTTATAGCAGCAAATCATAATAACCATACAGTGGAAGCTACTGAAATGACCACCAAATAGCAGAATGGATAAGTAAATTCAATATATTCACATAAGGAAATTTTATATAGTGGTGAGAATGCACAAATTACCACTATCCACAACAATATTGATGAGTTTTATAACAATATGTTAACAGGAAGAAGCAAAACACAAAACAGTATATACTGTATAATTTCATTTATATAGCCAATATGCACATACATGCAAACACACACACACATACACCCCAAAATAGGTGAAACTATTGCTTTAGGGGGAGGGACTGTAAGAAGTAGAAACAAAGGAATAGGGATATAGGCAAAATTGTTTGTAGGTGCTGATTACATGGCTATATTTACTTTGTAAGAATTTACTGAATTCTGTACTATTCTGTACGAACTATACACTTCGATAAAAGGATGAAAAAGTAACAGTCTAAGCTGAAAGGAGCAGTGGGATGCATAGTGGAGGATGGATTTTAGAGACACGTAGGAAGTAAATGCAATAGGACTTTGTGAGTACAAAGTCAAGGTGGTCAAGAATAATTCAGCTGACTAAAAGTTTCATTTGTTAGAATAGATGGAATATTAGAAAAGGAGCAGGCTGTATAGCAGAGACCGAGTGGCGGGAGGAAGTGTGACAGTAAAGAGATATCACTCACAGGGTGGTTCATGTGTTTGTGAAACATCTATAGTAAGGAGAAACTATATGAGGGAAGAACTCTTCACTACCTTGGCTTTTTCTAGCTTGAAGTCTAAAATGTCTTACCTAGAATAATGTGGTGTTTGCTATAATGGATCATGTAAGATTGTCATTTTTTTCACATTAAATCTACCACACAGACTCACCATTTAATGTTCCTTCTTCAGATGGCCTAAAGAAACACCAAAAAATATAGTATAAGCTGTGCTATGATATAAATTTTGGCTATCATTTAATTTTTTGATTTTATACAATTATTATATAAAAATATTAAGGAAATTCTGATATTGATTCCCTTCGAATATCTGCCATTTCCCTTAAGCCAATCCCAATCCATATATATATATCCATATATATATACATATTTATCTCCTTATTAATAACTTGTATCTCCAATTTATGCCTAAATATTATTAGTAGTTTGGTGCCAAATCGAAGGCTCTATACTAATAAACTATTTCATAACTTCTGTATTTGTGGAGATTCATTCCAGTACTTTAACAATACATTGAGATGACTTTGCAGGATGCTAGAAATATTTCAATAGAACTGATGGACAAAGAACTGACAGAAAAGTAAGTAGATGTCATTTTGCCTCTTAGTTTCTAATGTTGCAAAATATTTCTCCCCAGTGTTCACTGTATTTATTTATAACAACATCTGGAGGCACCAAATGGAGGTTCTTTTACTTCCAAGGATTCCAGTGTCAATTAGACACACAGGTACAGCAGAAAAGAGAACAGAATGAGAATAAAGGAAAACGGGTTAGAGAGTTAGCACTTTCATTATACAGCTATGTATCCTTGCTCAGGAATGAAAGGACCAGATCCAGAAAGGACCTTGGGAGTAAATAACCTTGTCTCTTTCCAGCTCCTACATTCTATGTGACCTTGTTGTTTCCTGTTGATTTTCACCTTAATAGAAACATTTTCTTACAAAAAGTATTTTGAACCTAACATCATTCCTTTGCCTGCTGCTAATCAATCACTCTTTTCTCAGCACTCAAAGGGTTGCCAATCAACTCCACCTTTATGGGTAATTATCAGGGTCAGCATTCTGCAAGACAATGTTCTGCTGTTAGAAACCAGAATTAACACCAACTTGAAGTACCTATTCTGTATTTATATCCTATGGCTTTGGTTACAAAAGAAAATATTCCTTGAAGAGGTCTGACTATAGTGGGTCTTCCAAACGCCATTTCAGGGTCAGGAAACTCAATTTGAACAGCTGCTTATCTGTGGCTCAGGTTTATTTTCTTCTCTATAGATTCAGGTTTCTTTTCTTTTCTTTTCTTTTTTTTTGAGACGGAGTCTGGCTCTGTCGCCCAGGCTGGAGTGCAGTGGCCGGATCTCAGCTCACTGCAAGCTCCGCCTCCCAGGTTCACGCCATTCTCCTGCCTCAGCCTCCCGAGTAGCTGGGACTACAGGTGCCTGCCACCTCGCCTGGCTAATTTTTTGTATTTTTTAGTAGAGACGGGGTTTCACCATGTTAGCCAGGATGGTCTCGACCTCCTGACCTCGTGATCCGCCCGTCTCGGCCTCCCAAAGTGCTGGGATTACAGGCTTGAGCCACCGCGCCCGGCCTTCTTTTCTTTTTTTAAAAAAATTTTTTTTTAAGACTAGGTCTCACTGTTGCCCAGGCTGGAGTGAAGTGGTACAATCACGGCTCACTACCGCGCTCAAACAATCCTTCTGCCTCAAGCCTCCTCAGTAGCTGGGACCACAAGTGCATACCATTATGCCCACCTAATTTAGAGATGGGGTCTCACTATGTTTCTCAGGCTGGTCCCCAACACTCAAGCGATCCACCCACCTTGGCCTCCCAAAGTGCTAGGATCACAGGTGTGAGGCACCATGCCTGATCCAGATTTATTTCTGATTCACAGAAGGGGGAAAAACACTGCAGAATTAAAAATTTCCCCCAAATTAGCCTCTCTGCTCAGGTAATCCATATGAGAGAATAACTCTACCATGCTTCCAGTATCAGGTGTGTGTCAAAACAAGACTTTTTTTTCCCCCCCATATCCTTTGGAATTCTACAATATTAATTCCTAGGATGGAAACACAGAGATTATCTTAGATTCGTCTTTACCCTTATGTCTAATCTGTACCAGAAAGTTTTACTTTCTGGGGACAATAACCTGTCAGATTGCCTATAGTTTCCACTTCTGGTTTTGGATTACCACATCAGCTTTCTAGTGGATCTTCCTGTATGCAGGCTTTCTAATATATACTGTGTATTACTGCTCTAATCATCAAAGTGCTTTCCAAAAGCAGATGCAAGGTTTGATTAGAATGATGGATAGAGAAATCAAGCAAGTACAAAACTAAAGTCTCAAACTAAGTCTCTCAACAAATTTATTCAGAAATAAGTTAGAAACAGGACTAAATAATAAAATCAGAATTGCATCACCATGATGAAGACGTTAGTAGAGCTGTAATTATAGTACAACTATATGAAAATAATAAATTTTAACTTATGTGTTAACTCATAATAAACTTGTTCCCCTAACCTCATCTATGTGAAGAGAGGAGATGCTAGAATACTCAATCAACACTCTTAAAGAAATGTTAAAGAGATGATGCAAAGAGCAGGAAAGAAGACAACATTCAATAACTATGATACTTTTCAAGCTAATGGTGAGAAAAAGCTTACTTACATTTCTCTGTTTGATGGTCTATCTTGTAACCAATCCTTCAGTAAAAAAAAAAACACACACATACACACAAAAACTTTAAAGACCAAAATCTCTAGATGAAGCATAACTGTTTAACTTTTTTTCTTATATTTTAAAAATGAAAGGCTAAAAAATTAACATAAAGTTTTTGTTTCATAAAACAATAAATTTATTTATTGTAACTGTAACTACCATAAGGCTATTCAACAAGGTGGAATAAAAAATTCTGTTATTTCCCACAACATAGTCTTTCTATTCTTTATGAATTTTTATATTGTTTGAAGACAATCCTATTCTCTTAAAATATACATTTGTGGCCGGGCGTGGTGGCTCACACCTGTAATCCCAGCTCTTTGGGAGGCCAAGGTGGGTGGATCACCTGAGGTCAGGAGTTCAAGACCAGCCTGGCCAACCTGGTGAAACCCCGCTTCTACTAAAAGTACAAAAATCAGCTGGGCGTGGTGGCGGGTGCCTATAATCCCAGCTACTTGGGAGGCTGAGGCAGGAGAATCACTTGAACCTAGGAGGCGGAGGTTGCAGTGAGCCAAGATCGTGCCACTGCACTCCAGCCTGGGCGACAGAGTGAGACTCCATCTCAAAAAAAAAAAAATATATATACACACACACACACACACACATTTGTTTCTGTGATTCTAAAAATAATATGTGACCCTTGCCAAATAAACATCAAAATACAAACAGAAACATTAAACGCATGTAATCTGTGAATGCTCATGACATTTAGGCATATTTCACTGCTGCCTTTGTTGTGTGTATGTGCATATGGCTTTTATTCTGCAGCTTTATAATGTTCCTAGGTGTGGGTTTATTTTCACTTCCCCACTTTGAGACTCATTCTGCCTGAATTTGAATCTTCACATATGTCATCATTTTGTAAAATTCTAAACCATTTCTAATCTCTTCAAATTTTGTCTACTCTCTCAAGGCCAGTTAGATATGTCTTCCATATCTCTTTAGCTTGAACAAATTTTCCACCTTATTATGCCGTTTATCTTTTTTTTTTTTTACTTTAATCATCTTGTGAACAATTTATTATTACTTTAATCCATTTAATTATAGTTCTGTGTTGCATTCTGATCCAGTTTAGTAATTCCCCCTTCAGATGTGCCTTATCTGTTAATTAACTCCCACTGAGTGGGTTTTTTTTTTTTTTTTTTTTTTTTTGAGATGGAGTTTCACTCTGAAGCCCAGGCTGGAGTGCAGTGGTGCAATCTTGCTCATGCAACCTCCACCTCCCTGGTTCAGGAGAGTCTCCTGCCTCAGCCTCCTGAGTAGCTGGATTACAGGCATGTGTCACCACACCCAGATAATTTTTGATTTTTAGTAGAGACAGTATTTTGTCATGTTGGCCAGGCTGGTCTTGATCTCTTGATCTCAAGTGATCCACCCACTTCAGCCTCCCAAAGTGCTGGGATTACTGAGCCACCGCACTCAGCCCCCATTGAGTTTTTTTTTAATTTCTAGTTTTTTCAAATTTGCCAGTCTTTTTTAATAGTATCTCCTTCTTTTCTCATGTTTTATATTTAAAGCTTTTTTATGTCTATAATCACTTTAAACATACTTATTTTGTCATCTGTAACCAATAATTCCACTATCTTATCAGAAATCAAATACCATTTATGTAAGTTGACTCCCACGAGTTCTAAATTGCCATTGTGAGGTCATCTTTGGCAAAGCTTTAATTTGTTGCAAAGTTGTGCAGCTCAGGGTCAGGAAGAGTCCCTCCAGAAAGGAGGATTTGTTACTGTGAATCTCTTTAACCAACCTCTTTCCCCACTGAAATAACGTTTTTCAATAACATGATTTTAACAACATAATCTCTCTATGCCAGAACAGATATATTTTGAATGTAAGTCACTATTTTCTTGAGCAAAATTATGAGCACTGACTTATATATACTTGATTATAAAGGAGTAATTTTTGTCTTTTCCTGAGCTTTTTGTCTTGTCAGTGTATGCTTTTAAAGGGAATCTGCAAAATCAATTATTACCGCAATTAGCTGGAAATGAGTTCGTATAATTAGCTTCAATTCAAACAAAGAGATTTCTGCCTTTATTCTGCATACATTTTTCTTTAAAATTCCTGACTATTCACTGTAAGAAGAAACTTTTCTGTAACTGCTACTTTGCTAAAGTCAGTTTTCTAAGAAAATTTTTTTAAAATTTTTGATATAGTCCCAAATGTCACCACTTTGTAGATTTTACCTAAAAAAGTTTAATGTATTTAATAATATGTATCTGTTTAGTTGAAATCTACAAACCGGTATTAAAGCTGCTTTGGAATCTACTTCATGAGTGTCTTCGGTAGATGGCCTTCTACTGATTTTCTCTGCTAAAAGAAAATTTAAAAATATAAAAAAGCTATACAACTGAAGTTTTATGAATACCAACTAACCAAATACAAAGTATTCCAGGCAGAGTATAACCTTCATAAGCTAACTCAAACTTTCCTCAACACGCTGAACACAACAGGTACATGAGGCCCATAAATTACTCAATTTATTTTGAGTAAACTATTGTGAAAAGGCAACAATAAATGAGAGTATGAAGTAAAAACATATTTGTCTCCCTTCTGTTCCCAAGTCACCCTGACTGGGGGCAGTAAAGATAATTCATTTCTTGTATATTCTTTCTAGGATATCTGTATGTGTGTACACATACCCCTGCCAATATTTAACATAAATGGTAGGGAAATATATATGTCTTGAGGTTTTTGTTTTTTTAAACTTTAAGCTTAGAGATTTTTTTTTTTTTTTTTTTTTTTTTTTTTTGGAGACAGTTTCGTTCTTGTTGCCCAGGCTGGAGAGCAGTGGCGCAACCTCTGCCTCCCAGGTTCAAGCAATTCTCCTGCCTCAGCCTCCAGAATAGCTGGGGTTACAGGCATGTGCCACCACGCCCGGCTAATTTTGTTTTCAGTAGAGACTAGGTTTCTCCATGTTGGTCAGGCTGGTCTCAAAATCCTGACCTCAGGTGATCTACCCACCTCAGCCTCCCAAAGTGCTGGGATTACAGGAGTGAGCCACTGCGCCTAGCCAGCTTAGAGATTTTCTACAGAAGAACAGAGATTTCCCAATTATCTTTTGATGCTCTCTTTATTTCATATTGGATATACAGTAATGTATTCAAACAAACTCCTACTGATGGACATTTGATCTGTTTCCAATCTCTTCCTGTGATAAATAATGCTGCAATGAATAATCCTTTTCCCCAATTTATGATAATACCTTTGTTGTCATATCTTGTTTATCTGAAATGAACTTTAGAATTAAACCTACTTCCAAAAAAATCAGGACATTAAGTTACAAATCGACTTAAAGAAAGCTTACAATTTTACAGTACAATAAAGGAAAACCTCAGGATGAAGAAAGGAAAATCTCAGAACAAAATGTGTATTCCAGGTGCAGAGGACAAAAAGACCAGACTGAGATATATTAGAAGACTCTGGGCAAAATGTTTTCAATATGATGAAACTGACAGAATACATTATATTCTGAATATCATGAAGAAATTTGGTTAAACATCAGAGAACCTAGAGTGCTGACCTAATCAAAACTGTAGCTATACTTGGTGGAAAAGGGTGAACAGGTGTGTGTGTATGTGTATGTGTGTGTGTGTTCGTTCGTTCGTTCTGGGAATACAGAGTGAGAAAAGAGTTCAATTCTTCTTTAGTGGAAGGTCAACAGACATGGCCTAAAACTGAAATATGAGGATGCTGCAATACAGGTAGGTTGAGTATCACTTACCAGAAATGCTTGGGATCAGAAGTGTTTCAGATTTCTGTTTTTCTTAAAAAAATTTTTGGAATATTTGCACTATACTCATCCAGGAAAGCATCTGAAAATCTGAAATCTGAAATGCTCCAATGACCATTTCCTTTCAGTCAGTACTCAAAAATGTTGGATTTTGGGGCATTTCAGATTTTTGGATGCTCAACCCATATAAGCATACGAACTCAAAAATAACATTTATGTTATCTTAAACACTGAGAATTCTTTTTCTTCCCTCCTAATCCTTCTACCATTTCTTTTTCTTTTCTTTTCTTTTCTTTTTGAGATAGAGTCTCGCTCCCATTGCATTTCCGAGTAGCTGGGATTACAGGTGTGCAACACCACACCTGGCTAAATTTTGTATTTTTAGTAGAGATGGGATGGAGTTTCGCCATGTTAACCAAGCTGGCCTTAAACTCCTGACCTCAGGTGATCCACCTGCATTGGCCTCCCAAAGTGCTAGAATTACAGGCGTGAGCCACCCGGCCCCTTCTACCATTTTACTTGCTTTATTGCTCTGGCATCAGAAACAGTAACAATCAGAATCCTTGTCTTGCTCCCCATCTTGGGCTTTCAATAGTTCACTAGGAAATCTGATGCTTTGTGATAATTTTTTGTTGATATCCTTTTTGAGATTACGAATGAATACTGAATGTTAATAAAATACCTTCTCTGCAGCTGTTAAGATGATCTCATGATTTTTCTCCTTTAATCTGCTATTATCATGTACCATCATAATTATATTTTTGAATGTAAAGACAACTGTCATTCCTGGAATAAACCCAATTTGGTCATACTATGAGTTGCTGAATTCAGTATGCCAAAGAAAAATGAAAGAAGTGATGGTGAGCTGGACAATGTAGTACTATTTTTCTTTTCTTTTTTTTTTTTTTTGAGACGGAGTCTTGCTCTGTCGCCCGGGCTGGAGTGCAGTGGCCGGATCTCGGCTGACTGCAAGCTCCGCCTTCCGGGTTTACACCATTCTCCTGCCTCAGCCTCCCAAGTAGCTGGGACTACAGGCACCCACACCTCGCCCGGCTAGTTTTTTGTATTTTTTAGTAGAGACGGGGTTTCACCATGTTAGCCAGGATGGTCTCGATCTCCTGACCTCGTGATCCACCCGTCTCGGCCTCCCAAAGTGCTGGGATTACAGGCTTGCGCCACCGCACCCGGCCTGTAGTACTATTTTTCTTAAGGAACCTTTATAATTATTCAACTTTTCAATGATGTGCATATATAACTTTGACTTATAAAAAAATTATGATATGGAAACATCACCAAAATATAGTAAATGAAAAATTAATAGTACAAGGCAACATGTACTGTCTATGACCTTTTGTGTAAAAAATGAGATATATAAGATTGTACTGTCATACATGATTGTATAAGCAAGAAACTCTAAAGGGTAGACAAATAGTGGTTACATGTGGGAATAGAGTGAGAGGGAAAATTTTCAGAGTGTTTGTATTTTTTTTTTTTTTTTTTTTTGAGACGGAGTCTGGCTCTGTCGCCTGGGCTGGAGTGCAGTGGCCGGATCTCAGCTCACTGCAAGCTCCGCCTCCCGGGTTTATGCCATTCTCCTGCCTCAGCCTCCCCAGTAGCTGGGACTACAGGCGCCCGCCACCTCGCCCGGCTAGTTTTTTTGTATTTTTTAGTAGAGACGGGGTTTCACCATGTTAGCCAGGATGGTCTCGATCTCCTGACCTCGTGATCTGCCCATCTCGGCCTCCCAAAGTGCTGGGATTACAGGCTTGAGCCACTGCGCCCGGCCCAGAGTGTTTGTATTTTAATTTTGGACCAAAAATGTATTATTTTTAAAAGTTAAACTAGAAAAATATGTTGAATAAATGATGATACAGATTAAAACAGATGATACAGATGAACAGATACATCTGTAAAAGCTAAAAGTAGATTTATAAAAAGTCTTTCTATTCCATCTTTACAGAATAAACAATTTTTTAAAAATATTCTGATAACACATCCTAATGAATGCTAGGATTAAGACTTATTCAAGGTTACAGTAACTATGGAAGACCAGAATTTTCATCTTCTGACTCCTGCACCATTCACTGCTCACGTGTTTGACAAACATAAAATACATTTATAAAGTGTAAATGTGTATGTTTTCTAACACTATTCATGTAGTCAAAATACTCACCTTGTTTTGAATGAAGAGGAATGGAAGTTCTGTGACAGTCAGTAAATCCAGCAAGAGAACTCACTCGTTTCAAAGTGTTTTCAGAAGTATTGTTATTCTGCAAATATTGTACATATATAAAATTTGAAAACAACTGAACTAAATTTCAACCCATTATTCTAAGTAGTATAAGAGTCCCTTATCTATTTAGCTCAACATGCTTTATTCTACCTGGACACCAATGGGTATATTATAGATTATGGTTATTTTCTTCAATGCCAATTTCAAAAACTGCACCAAAACACCTTATTTGCCTACTGTTCATAAATCCATCCAAATGACTTTTTTTTTTTTTTTTTTTTGAGGTGGAGTCTCGCTCTGTTGCCCGGGCTGGAGTGCAGTGGCCGGATCTCAGCTCATTGCAAGCTCCACCTTCCGGGTTCACGCCATTCTCCTGCCTCAGCCTCCCGAGTAGCTGGGACTACAGGCGCCCGCCATCTCGCCCGGCTAGTTTTTTGTATTTTTTAGTAGAGACGGGGTTTCACCGTGTTAGCCAGGATGGTCTCAATCTGCTGACCTCGTGATTTGCTCGTCTCGGCCTCCCAAAGTGCTAGGATTACAGGCTTGAGCCACCGCACCCGGCCCAAATGAATTTTTTATAATAATAAAAACTCAGGTTGGGTGTGGTGGCTCACACCTGTAATCCCAGCACTTTGGGAGGTTGAGGCGGGAGGATCATGAGGTCAAGAGATCGAGACCATCTTGGCCAATATGGTGAAACCCTATCTCTACTAAAAATATAAAAATCAGCTGGGTGTGGCAGCACACGCCTGTAGTCCCAGCTATTTGGGAGGCTGAGGCGGGAGAATCGCTTGAACCCAGGAGGCGAAGGTTGCAGTGAGCCAAGATTAAGCCACTGCACTCCAGCCTGTTGGCAGAATGAGACTCCGTCTCAAGAAAAAAACAAAAAACAAAACAAAACAAAAAACCTCATTAAAAAGTTGGAAAAACATACAAAACTGTGGAGAAAAAATGAAATCATTATGAATTCAAAGAAGCTATTATCTTACATGTATCTTGACACACTGATAACATTAATGGTGGGGAACTATTTCCTTTTGGGGATCATGATAACTTTCTTATTGATTTGTATGAGCTATTTATATATACAACAAGGTTATCTATATGCTCGCTATCTGTCAAATTTCAATTTGTTTTTCAAATTTCTTTTGACTATGTTTTTTAGGTACTTAAATCTCTACATTTTCCCTTAATATTTTTCCATTATTTATGTGTTTGGAAAGCCCTGACGGCTTTACTGGCTCAATAAATACTGCTTTTTTTTTTTTTTTTTTTTTTGAGATGGAGTCTTGCTCTGTCTCAAAATAAAAAAGGTGTTTAAATCAAAACACAGCTACCGCTTTTCTGCTAACTCATAGAAACTTGCAATGTCTTGCTTTATTAAGGAGTACCTGCCACTAAAATATTTTCAGCACGTTCCTCTTTAAGTTCATTATTAAAAAGGTGAAATCTGTGGGAAAACTCTGATGCTTTACCTTTTCCCATTAAGAAATGTCCATTTATCCTAAGTTTTATGTCTTATCTATATCAAATGCTTCACAATAGCAAAACGATACCACCAGAGGTGTGGCAATAATTTGTGTAAAGAAAATGTGATGAACTTAGGTTTAAATAGTTCTACATTATAAACAGCTTTACTAAAACTTACGAAAGTCCATAAAACATTTCATTTACCTATAAAATCTACTTCAACCCTATATAGATTAGAAATTCCGTATGTCATATTGCAATAATTATTGAACCAATTTGGTAGACAGCAGTCTGTTCTTTCTACTTCCTAGCACTTTTTCTCATTCCTGTTTTTCTTTTCTCTTTTTATCATGTGTCAGCTAAGGCTACCTAAGAGAACTTGATCCATTTATTTAGCTCTCTCAGTCTAAATATGCCATAATTAAAATGGTTAGAAAACACTACGAATTATAGTCTTATGATAGGTCCACTGAACCTACACCTATTTTCTCCATCTTGCTGACTTTCTGACTTCTGCATATACTAAAGAGACTTTACCTCATATTTAGGCATCTCTGTATACTCCATAATCACATTTCGTACATCATTCTGCTGTTCCTATTTGAGGTAAGAAAACTATTCTCAAACTTAAAGGCAAATACAGAAAGGAAAAAACCTAGGTAATCATTACACCTCAATTTGCTTATAATAACCAATTAAATTCCAAGTTATCAATATCTAGTTGATATTGAGTTAGTACAATACTTTAATCAAAATATATAATAAAAATACAAAATGTTACAATATAAAAATGCATTTGAGTCTACTTTTTATATGTAGGGTAGTAATATGGCCTGATAGCAATTACATAATTAACTTGGATCACATAAAAAGTAATCATTCATAGAAACTCCTATGTCATTATCATTGACTTGGTTCTAGCTTTAGGAAAGGTCCTGTTTTCACTGTGTATGTCACTTAACATTTCCACAGTGTAAGTTCTTTAAGGGCTAGAGAAGCTTAACACCTTTCTAAGTGTTTTTAATTATCTTGGTGTAGCCACGTTACTACTCTTAAGGCTCTAAATAGCCACAATATGTGATAGCAACATTTAATAAAACAAAACTAACTTGTAGGTAAGAAATACACCTTTTTTGCCAGCTGTCCTATATATTTTGAAACTTATTTAACAAACATTTATTGAATTATCTTGCATTTGTACATAATATACAACTTCTTCCTGCTAGACAATAGGTTTCTAAGAGTCAGGGTCATGTTCTAAGAAAACTTTTGGATCTGGGAAGAGTGAGCTCGTTAAGTATTTAATCAGTGGAAAATATATGGGGAGAAGAAACTTTAGAAAAAGAAATGTAGGCCGGGCGCAGTGGCTCATGCTTGTAATCCCAGCACTTCCCAGCACTTTGGGAGGCTGAGGTGGGTGGATTGCTTGAGGTCAGGAATTTGAGACTAGCCTGGACAACACGGTAAATCCTCATCTCTACTAAAAATACAGAAATTAGCCAGGCATGGTGGTGTGCACCAATCCCAGCTACTCAAGAGGCTGAGGCAGGAGAATCACTTGAACCCGGGAGGTAGAGGTTGCAGTGAGCTGAGATCACGCCACTACACTCCAGCCTGGGTGACAGCGAGACGCCATCTCAAAAAAAAAAAAGAAAAGAAAAAAAGAGAGAGAAAAATGTTAAATAGGTGATGTTTTCTATTTAATTAGTATAATTATGCAAGCTATTTGTACCTTTTCTTGTTCCTCAATTGTTTGTTTTTTCAAATTGAGGACAGCTTCAAATATTTGGCATCAGCATGTTAATGATGATATCTGCTAAAACTGTATTTTTACTGAAAAAACATTTAATTAAATTTTGAACTAAACATCAAGATAGTAAAATAAAAAGAACTGTGGATGTTTTAATAAGGATTTACTTACGGATAGTATTTCTTTTATCTTGTTTGATGTTTCTTTAAACCTCTGTAAATCCATGCTATCTCTGTGTCCTTTAATAGAAAAAAAGAGATTGCAATGAGAAATTTTTATTTTTTTTCACCAAAATAATGGCATTGCTTAAAGTTTATAAAAACAATAGATTTATGCTGCTTTTCAAGTACATTTGATGGCTTTGCAGTCTCCTTTAGCTCTTTTGATAAATAAAATCGAATATTGCCAAGAAGCTGGTGAAGGTTATAGTTTTTTGTTTTTATTTGAGAACGAATCTCACTCTGTTGCCCAGGCTGCAGTGCAGTGTCGTGATCTTGGCTCACTGCAACCTCTGCCTCCCGGGTTCAAGCAATTCTCCTGCCTCAGCCTCCTGAGTAGCTGCGACTACAGGTACGCGCCACCAAGCCCAGCTAATTTTTATATTTTTAGTAGAGATGGAGTTTCACCATGTTAGCCAGGCTGGTCTTGAACTCCTGACCTCGTGATCCGCCTGCCTTGGCCTCCCAAACTGCTGGGATTACAGGCCTGAGCCACTGCATCTGGCCAAGATTATAGTTAAGTTTACACTAACGTTAAAAGCCAAAGTCCTTATAAAAGAAACCAACATGTGATATGCATAAATAGCTCGAAATTTAAAAGAAAAAAGGGGACCGAGCATTTTTTACTATTAATAAAAAATATATAAAAGTATTACATATATACGGATAATCAACCAAAAAGGAATGATTTATTCTTATGCCTATAACTTAAATAAGAACAGAAAAAAAATATTTTGGCAATAACACTTTAATTACCTTAATGAAAACTGTTTCATACATAGAGATTGTTCAGACAACATGTTAATAAGCCCATGAATAATCTCCACATTAAGGCCAGCCAGCAAGTTATTTAGGCACTGAACATGCTGATATTTACCGCTAGGCTATATGGAATTCACTCTAGATATACAGATACATAAATTTTCCTATATGATATACATGTCGAGAAAATATATATGATATAAACATATACCCCACTGGTAATACATTTAAAAACAGGCTAAAATGCATTTTTAAAAATAAACTGGAAATTAGCCGGGTGTAGTGGCACGTGCGTGTAATCTCAGCTACTCAGGAGGCTGAGGCAGGGGAATCGCTCGAACTCAGGAGGCAGAGGCTGCAGTGAACCAAGACTGTGCCACTGCACTCCAGCCTGGGCGACAGAGGGAGACTCTGTCTTAAATTTAAAAAAAAGGAATACATTTAATGTAGGAAAAGTTACATAGATACATAGATACATATATCTATGTATCTAGAGTGAATCCCATATAGCCTAGAAGTAAATATCAACATGTTTAGTGCCTAGATAACTTCCTAGGCTGGCCTTAATGTGGCAATTTTCCATGGGCTTATTAACATACTGTCTGAACAATCTCTATGCATGAAAGTTTTCACTAAGGTCTTTAATGTGTTACTGCCAAAATACTGTCTTATTTAAGCTATCATAGGTATAAGAATAAGTCATTCCTTTTTAAAATGTTCTCCTCTGTGAATATATAAATAGGTAGACCATAAATACTAATTTTCCCAGTAGATTCCTAGATTTCCATTGTTGTTCTGATATAATTATTAATAGTGCACCCTTTCACTTTTAAAGTGTCTTGGTTTGGGTAAAAAAATTATATGGTTATCTATTTACAGGGCACTGTTTTTTTTCCAGTTGATTCTAACCTCCCCTAGGAGGTTCTCCAACTACTTAACACTTAAGAATCACTTAAGTTTTTAACAGGAGTTGATGAAACCCAACTGAAGATATTCAAATTCAAAAGACAGAACCTAAAATTCCATCAAAGAGGTTATATGCCAATATAACTCTTATAGCCTAAGTCAGTCTATTTCCCATACTTCTGATTTTTTTTTTTCCCCATTTCATTCCTAGAGACAGGGTCTCATTCTATCACACACGCTATAGCGCAGTTGTGTGATCACAGCCCACTGCAGCCTTGAGCTTCTGGATGCAGTGGTTCGCCTGCCTAAGCCTCCTGAGTAGCTGGTACTTCAGGCACATGCCACTGCGCCTGACTACTTTTAAAAATTTTTTGTAGAGATGGGGTCTTGCTATGTTGCTTAGGCTGGTCCTCAACTCCTGGGCTGAAGCAATCCTGCCCGCTCAGCCTCCCAAAGTACCAGAATCACAGGTGTCTGATTCTTTCAAAAATTTTTATAATTATACTCTATGAAAAGATACTGACTTGTAACACAGTATGTGTTTTTATTATTTCTAAGGTGATAATATTTATTTCTAAGGCGAAAAGTAAGTAATATTGATATACAAATATGAATTTGCCAAACTTACCTACAAATGCTCCAAATTCTATATTATCTCCTTCTGCAGCTTTAGAGCAAACAGTTTCTTGATCTTTGGTTCCTGTTTCCAAGTGGCTTTTGCAACTTGGCTGAGATGGTGTACTAACAAAAAATTTGGTTGGTGGGGATGACAGATGTGGTATGCTATTAGATGAACTGCTTAATTTTTGATTTTTATTAAATATTTTTAAGAGTTCTACCCCATGCAGTCTCTGTCGCAGTTCTGGAGGGGAACCAGCACTTGGGAATAAGGCACCAGAAGAGGAACCAGCCTCTGGAAAATTAAATTCTTTTCTCTGGGGTATTGCAGGTAAGTCTTGACCAAATATATTACACTGGGGATCTTTGTCATCTTTCATTAAAATATTACAAAGAAAAGGATTATTACTTTCAAGATCACCTTGAGCAACAGAGGAGCTAAGCGTATTTACAACACTATGCTTTTTCCATACAGAAGGTCTTACAGGACCATCATCAATAAGGTTTTGAGCCAAGTGTTTGGAAATGCTCAGTTCTCGGGTGATTTCATTATGAACTTTGCTAGCTTCCGACGCTTTCTGGGCAGTGAGTGTTTTTAATGTATCTACCGTCAGGGCTGAAAGATCTTGCAAATGGCCAATTTGAGAATCTAATGATTGTAATGATCTTTTTATGTAGTTGACACGATCTCCAACTTCTTTAATCTGAATGCACATCTGTTCCACTCTGTAGGAGAGAAATAAGTTTTTTTACAAATGTGAAAAAAAATGTAGAATTTTATTTTGTAGCCTCAAATAATAATGATAAAGAGAAAAATTGTAGATGCATTTAGCAAGATATGAAATAAGGTACAGTGTTTTGTTTTTTTTTTTTTGAGATGGAGTCTCACTCTGTCACCCAGGCTGGAGTGCAGTGGCCGGATCTCAGCCCACTGCCAAGCTCCACCTCCCGGGTTTGCGCCATTCTCCTACCTCAGCCTCCCGAGTAGCTGGGACTACAGACGCCCGCCACCTCGCTCGGCTAGTTTTTTGTATTTTTTAGTAGAAACGGGGTTTCACC
Source organism: Rhinopithecus roxellana (assembly GCF_007565055.1). Taxonomy (NCBI): domain Eukaryota; kingdom Metazoa; phylum Chordata; class Mammalia; order Primates; family Cercopithecidae; genus Rhinopithecus; species Rhinopithecus roxellana. The sequence continues at coordinate 37,733,903 of NC_044553.1, forward strand.
GTATTAGCCAAGATGGTCTCGATCTCCTGACCTCGTGATCCACCCGTCTCGGCCTCCCAAAGTGCTGGGATTACAGGCTTGAGCCACTGCGCCCAGCCAAGGTACACTTATTTAATTATACAAGGCCTACCTTATGTTTAAGAAGGATCCAGTGCTAATCTTACACTAAAATGCAAGATTTCAAAAAATATTTCTGTTCCACAGGCTACTTACTCCAATTACCCCACATCAAAATAACACAAAATAGGCCGGGCACTATTTTGTGCCAGCACTTTGGGAGGCTGAGGCGGTCAGATCACAAGATCAGGAGTTCGAGACCAGCATGGCCAACATGGTGAAACCCTGTCTCTACTAAAAATATAAAATTTCGCCAGGTGTTGTGGTGCACGCCGGTAATCCTAGCTACTTACGAAGCTGAGGCAGGAGAATCACTGGAACCCGGGAGGCGGAAGTTGCAGTGAGCCGAGATTGTCACTGACCTCCAGCCAGGGCAAAAGAGCAAGACGCTGTCTCAAAAAATAAAAAAAAAAAAAAAAAAAAAAAAAAAAACAACAGTAAAAGAAATCCTGTAAAATACTGAGGATAGTTTTACTTTTCTCCCTCTAAACAGTAAAGAACAGTAACTCTTCTATCTTCTGTAACTAGGGTAAAAAAATAAGAGACTGACCAAATGACTTACATGAAGTATTAATAGAACTGAACTATCTTTCCAATATATAACGTAAAACTATAACTAAACTTATTGTTTGACAAAATAAATTTAACAATGACCATTTAAAAGAGATATAACTAACAGATCCCATTTTGACAGATAACTGATTTATTAACTAAAGGGCTTCTGAACCTTTCGAAAGTGACACGAATTCTCTCTTCACTCCCAGAATGAAATTTGTCATCTTTTTCATTGAAATACATCTCAACACATTGCTCTTCAAAATCATGAAGTTTCTTTTGATCTTCTTCTGTTAAGAAAAGTTCTATGGGAGGAAAAGAAGAAAATCAATGTAGAGCTGTCAAGGTATCAACTTTAGCTCATAATTCTTACGAATTATTCAGGGTTTCTAAGACTACATCCATCATCTGCACTTTTTAAACTTTTACTTCTATGCTTCTAAAGCACTAGACAAGTATCTTTCTTTTTTGCTTCACCATTGTGATGTCAACAGAATATGATCAGGTACTTCCTCCTCCTCTTCTGATTTCCTTTCCCTATACAACATCCTTCCCCTATCTCTCTCACACCTCTCCCTCATGTATCTACTCAGAGAAATTTAAGAACCAATTTGAAAGTCCCTATACCATTTTAAGCATAATTTGACACAGTATGATTAGTCTCACGCACACAGAATATACTAAAATTGTTATTGTTTAGAGAGCTGTAAAAATGGTTTGTAGAAGAGCAAAGAAGTTAGGTTTACACTACCATTTTAACAGAAACAGAGATGCCATTCTCATAACGAAGTTTAATGTTAAATCCATTTCTATAGATATATTGCACTTAAAAATTCCTTTATATTCAGGCAAATTAAACAAAAGCCTTTACCATAACATTAACCCACTAAGTCATTTTTGAATAAAATCAATATATAGCCTTCAGTGTAAAACTAAGAAGTAATAAAATGAAAATGTTTGCCTTAATATAGTTTACTTACTTGGTCCATCGGAAGTCTTATCTTTCTTTCTTCTCTTACATATGCAGCAAAACAGAGAAACTATGTGGCTAAGAATGATAAGTGGAGGAGGCAGAACTGGTTTCTCATGATAAGCCATAATAAAATGATAACGCTGGTACTTCCATACAATATTGGAAATTGCCTTCACTTGTAAATACACATTGCTAGAGGAATAATGAATAAAAATAAAATAAACTTTGCTAATCATCTCTTAAAAAGTTTTAAATACTGATGATTTCATTGTAATTCTGTACTAAATAAGAATTCAAAAAAATACCCTTCTAACAAAACTAATAGCAAACGAGAAACTGGAAAAGATTAACACTCAGCAGAAAAAAATAATTTAAAAAATTTAGGGTGCTGCCTCCCTCTGCCCTTCAATCTGTTGCCTGATGGTCCCTGTCATTCACTGGGGTATGTCTGTGTTTGTATGTTTGTGTATGTATAGGGGAAAGAAGGGATCCTGAACTGTTCCCTTATCTGTCTTCTACCTCCTCCTTTGTTTAATAAAGGCTGAAGCTTTTTGTAAAAAAAAAATAATAATAAAATAAAATAAAAAATAAAAAATTTAAAATATTTCATGTAAATGGGTAAGACATAAGAAAATACTCAATCTTATTAGTAATCAAATAAGTGCAAATTTTAAAAAACAAAATCCTGGCTGGACATGGTGGTTCACGTCTATAATCCTAGCACTTTGGAATGCCAAGAGGCAGGAGGAGTGCTTGAGGCCTGGATTGAAGACAAGCCTGGGCACCATAGTGAGACTCTGTCTATTTAAAAACAAAAAAGTTAGCCAGGCGTGATGGTGTATGCCTGTAGTCCCAGCTACTCTGGAGGCTAAGACAGGAGGGACTGCTTGAGCCCAGATGGAACAGCCTACAGTGAGCTGTGATAGTGCCACTGCACTCCAGCCTGGGCAACAGGTTGTCTCAAAAAATAAAATAAAATAAATTATTTTATTTACTATCAAATTGGCAACCACTAAAAAAACTAGTGTGGGCAGAGAGTTGAGGAAACAGGCCTATTTAGACTTAAATGCAAAAAGCCCTAAAAGTACATATACTGAACAGCCCTGCTTTTAGAAAAACATTCTAAACAAGCAAGTTTTGCTCACAGATTTAACTACAATGTGATGTTTAGGAGAAGAATTACAAACAATCTAATTGACCAATATAACATACTGGATTGAAAAACTATGATCTGTATCATGGAGTATCAGGTAGCCATTAAAAACAGACTGGAGAAGAACATTTGTTTATCTGAAATAATGTTCATGATGCTTTGCTTAGTTATAAAACAGTACATAAAATATAAAAATAGGCTAGGCACTGTAGCTCATGCCTGTAATCCCAGCACTTGGGGAGGCTGAAGTGGATGGATCACATGAGGCCAGGAGTTCAAGTCCAGCCTGGCCAACATGGTGAAACCTCATCTCTACTAAAAATACAGAAAAAATCAGCCAGGCGTGGTGGTGCACACCTGTAATCCCAGTTACTCGAGAGTAATCCCAGCTACTCGAGAGGCTGAGGTGCGAGAATCGCTTGAACCTGGAAAACGAAGGTTGCAGTGAGTCAAGATTGTGCCACTCTAACCTGGGTGACAGAGGGAGACTCTGTCTCAAAACTAAATAAATAAAAATATTATTTTTGAAAAGAAAAATGGCTTATATATATTTGCAAAAAAAATGATAGAAAGGTGTACACCCAGATATTAACAGTGGAATTATTGATGAATTTTCTATATTGAATGCATATTTGTTGGTAACCGAGGAAAAATCCCAGATGACGACTACATTTATAAAGAAAACTGCACGTTGAAAGATAATCAAACTTAAAATTTAGAACTCATTTGATTAGGAAAAGCATCTCCTATTTGTAATTTTTCAAATATAATTTTAGTAGTTTAAGCTTCAATATAATTTTTAGATTTTAAGTTCTATAAATTTCCTTCAAAATATATAGAATCGCATATTAAATCATCTTACTATAATAAGCAATTGAACAAAATTCTTACTTGAAAAATGCAATAAGAAGATTAACCATAATGATGTACTGTACAAAGAGGTAGACTGCTTGAAGAAATGGAGTCAACCACGTCCCAGGACCACAGATTTGAGGGATAACAGAATCATTTGCACACACTTTAGAAAGAAAGAAAGAAAAAAACAAAAACAACTTAAATATAGTAATTCACCAGTAACTGCTATTCATCAGTGTTTCTGGTTATTTATTTATTTAAAGTAAGTTTTGATTATGTACAAATCTGTTCCACAGATTCCAGCAAAAGCCTCTAAGCAGGGACCCCAGTTTAACAGTGTTCAAACACAAAAAGATGTTGTGAGAAATGTGGGTGCTATCTGTTTTACAACTCTATTCCAGAAAAGAAAGTATATTTAGGTGTTACATTTACCCTTCGAGGCAGGGTTTAACCTGAGGAGCATTAAAGAGGGTAAAATTCCTGGATCAACCATATTTTAACATTTCTGTAAGAAAAATGTCTGAACTTTTTACTTTTTTCCTGAGACGGAGTCTTGCTCTGTCACCCAGGCTAGAGTACAGTGGCACAATCTTGGCTCACTGCAACCTCCGGCTCCCGAGTTCAAGAAATTTCTCCTGCCTCAGTCTCCTGAGTAGCTGGGACTACAGGCATGCACTACCATGCCCGGCTAATTCTGCATTTTTAGTAGAGACCAGATTTCATCATGTTGGCCAGGCTGGTCTCAAACTCCTGACCTCGTGATCCGCCTGCCTTGGCCTCCCAAAGTGCTGGGATTATATAAGCATGATTCAACTTTAAGAGTATGGTTGACTCATAGCAAAACCTGTACATTTACAAACATAAAGAGTACTTAGTTTATCTTATTGTGTCACAAAAATGGGGCTGAAGAAATAGCTAAAGTGTCTCTCAATTATACAGTGATTAGATTTGAATTCCTTGTTTTCATTACCCCATCTGAAAAATTTCTGAAGCCAGAACATAGCTAATTACAAACAAGGAAAGGAAGAGCTTTAATACCCCCCACAGCATAACAAGGAATAAAGTAAATTAGGCAAAGCAAGGATTAGAATTAAATAATGATGAATTAGTGGTAAGTTCTACCTAAATATTTATAGCACACTTAGCATTTAGTATTTGGTAGATTTTTTAGAGTATATGCATCAATGACATTCATAATGGCTCTATGATTCCTTGAAGTGGTTTTATGGGCAAATTAATGGTAAGGTCCTTTCACTCTTAAATAATTTTATGAATCTATTTCCATTCTATTCAGATTAGTTTGTGGAAGCAAATACCCAAGAAAGAGAATGCAGGAAACTAAAAAACTATACTCAACGCTTTATAACAACTACACAATTAGAGCCACATTATTAGAAAAATAGCAGACAGCCAGGTATGATGGCTCACGTCTATAATCCCAGAACTTAGGGAGACTAAAGCAGGCCAATCACTTGAGGTCAGGAGTTCAAGACCAGCCTGGCCAACATGGTGAAACCTTGTCTCTACTTAAAAAAACAAAAACAAAAAACTAGCCAGGCATGGTGGTGTGCAGCTGTAATCCCAGCTACTCCAGAGGCTGAGGCATGGGAATCACTTGAACCTGGAAGACAGAGGTTGCAGTGAGCTGAGATGGCACCACTGTACTCCAGTCTGGGAGACAGGGTGAGACTTTGTCTCAAAAAAAAAAAAAAAAAAAAGTAGCACACAATGAAAACCTGGAAACAATACCAAACAGAAGCCATTAAACACAAAATTTGACCAGGCTGGTAAAACAACATTAGTTTAACTACTGTTCAAGAACAAATAATGACCACAATTTTCTATGTGGCCACCCTTGGACCTAACCACAATCACTGCATGGCCAGCCCTTGACCTAATCACCCATAAATACGTGGGAAGGGAGTAACACAGATATTGGGGGAGGGAAGAGTGAAGGAAGAAGAAAGAACAAGAGTGAGAGAGAATTAACAAAATGAAGATTCTATAACTCAAATGTGGAAGTCAGCAGAATATCACTGAAAGCTGACAGCATCACTTATGTTCACAGGTTATCCAGTCTCATTGACTAAGACAACGTGAGTCAAAATGTGAATAGTAACAAAATTGAACAACAAACTTAATATTCTCTCTAAGAATAGGGTTGAATCAGTGGGAGTTATGTCTTTGATTATCCAGAGAATGTACTCACAAGCTGCAACAAAAACCTTGAGTATCTGTCATCTGTAAAACTCAACATGCTGTAAGCTTTCAGTATTCACACAGGATCATTATTTTTGTAATTAACATTGTGCTTGACTTCTCAATATCGAATCTACCCTGAATTATCTATGCTAATCATGGTAATCCCATTCCCCTTGTCTGTAACCATTTTAGAGATAGGCAGGCCAAAGCCAACTCAAGCTAATGAAATGAAAGGACAGGCTCAAAAGGGAATTTCTGTGAAAGGGACATTTTCCTCTAAAGAGAACCATGGATAAATGGTGTCTCTTTCCTCCTGTTGCTAATGACAGTCTTATGATCATAAGGGAAACTTACAGAGCTGGCAGAAGGATGAAAAAGAACAAGTGTCCTTAGTTATGAATTAACCAACCCTAAAGACCACTGGACCTAGTTCAATATTGTTATGTGAGTTAATAAATGTCCTTACTGTGCAGGACAGTTTAGACTAGATTTCTATTACCAGCCACCAAAAAATTTCTAAAATACTTTTTCTTCCAATTAATTTGTATGTTTCTTTTGGAGTTCACTAATGCCTTTATGTGGGGCTTAGGTTGGTAATAGTTTGACTTCTGAAAATATACAATATTACTATAATTCAATGCTGGCTTTAAAACATAAAATAACCAAAAGATAAATCTGTAAACATACAATTCTTACCATCAATTTCGTATGCATAAACTTCACCAAAAATCATCCAGTATGGATGAAAAACTATATCTTTAGCAAGTGTCCAAGATGGTGCTTCATGAGGATAAAGTATTGCCTTTCTGGGAACACCAAAACTAAGTAATACAAGAGCCATAATCACTACTATGTAGAACATATTGGCCACCTGTTAAAAAATGAACACTGTTAAAATACAAGGAAGTTTAAACACTATGACAAATCTTTTTAAAAGATTCTAATGTTCTAATAGACCAAAAAAATCCATTAAACACAAAAAATCTTTGAGATTCTTTCTGTTCCTAGTGATAGCTTTCAGAAAAATTTCATCACTACATAAATCTTAACAACTAGGAGATTATGTTAAAAAATCTATTAAGCTAAGCAAGTCATGGGCATCTTTAGCTACATAAAGAACTGTATCATCGGTTCAAACTGAAGTGTGCCTATTTCTGTGGTACCTGAAGATTTTCAAGAAGTACAGAGACACGGACAGATTTAGGGAATCAATTTCCATAACTGCCCTTTCCTAAAGCTTCTGTTCTTTTAATGGAGGCACAGACTCTCTCTTTTCCACTCTGCCTCTGACAATTGTACTTTGCCCACTTCACACAAAAAAAGAATACTTCCCACCCACCCTGAATCCATGGGTGCCTTGTCCTGGGATATGAAAACTTGCTACAAGCCAAACAAAACAATCTGAATTATTAGCATGGGTGTTGAAAAATTAAATGATACCAATGTCTGGGAAACAAATACTTTCGTAACTCATGTAGTTTGTAATTCTTTAAATTCAATAAAATTCAAAAAGGGCCCAATTGAGCTAAAACCTAGTAATTAATTGAAAAATTATTTTCATTGTTAAATCACAATGTGCATTTTGACATAATTATGTAAGGATTCAAAGAATTAAGCAGAATGCTATAATAAAACTTTACGTCCCATCTACTTATTTAGGTATATAAGTTCTCCAGACTGCACTGCTCATTGTCTAGCCTAGACAATATAGAAAAGTGAATATACGACCAGGAACAGTGACTCAAGCCTGTAATCCCAGCACTTCGAGAGGCCGAGGTAGGTGGATCACTTGAGCTCAGGAGTTTGAGACTAGCCTGGCCAACATGGTGAAACCCTGTGGCTACTAAAAATATAAAACTTAGCAGGGCGTGGGGGTGTGTGCCTGTAATCCCAGCTACTCAAGAGGCTTAGGCAGGAGAATCACCTGAACCCAGGAGGCGTAGGCTGCAGTGAGCCAAGATCACGCCCTGCACTCCAGCCTGGGCGACAGAGCGAGACTCCATCTTAAAAAAAAAAAAGAGGGGGGGAATATACATATAAAAAAGTGAACACTTTCTCACTCTAGCAATATTGATGAATATTCATTCATAATCATCTAACTGAGGAGAAAGGCCTCATGCAAAAGAGAATACATTTACAATAAATCTGTACATTAATCTACTGTAAACTTAAAATAATTGTAATGACAACTTAAAATAAATTATTATGACATTTACATATATTTTTAAAATGACTATACGGTGACAGTAGAAATGGAAAGTAAGATGTGAAAGGTAAAGGGGATAATAAGTAGTCAAGGCCGGATAAAGTAATTTTATAGGGGCTTAAGATTAGGAAGAAGTTGTGCAGACAGCTGAGAGTCTTAAAATGTCAATTCAAATGAAGAGATGAGACTTGATGCTTCATCTTGAAAATTGTGTTAGATGAACAAATAAATTTTCTTTTTAAATTAAGAGCTGGGTCTTTGCAACTTGCAGAGTCCTAACAGGCTCCAAAATTCTTAATTGGGTGTTCTTATATGCAAAATGGACAAATAACGCCTTCACTGAGCATTTGAGAGCATTACTGAGAGAATGCATGTTTTCAAATAAACAAAATATTACAAAACAAACAACAAGTATATTAGGATAAAAGATTTTAAAAGGCAAAAAATGTATTAAAACATTATCCATGCTATTTGATATATTTTGGAATACAAATATTTATTTGTAAATAAAGGAAAAGCCAAGACAAATATTCTAAATGAAACCCAAATCTGTATTGACGTAAACTAAAATTATTCAAGGTCTATGGTTGATGATTCATAGTCATTTTTGCATTTCACATACCTTTTCACATAAAGCCTAAATGACAACTACTTTCCTTGTGCTTGTTATGAATTTAATTAATTAAAAATGTGAGTATCAGCTTGCTCATAAAAATGAGGATTCTTAAAGTGAAATTTTGCTGGGTGGGTGCGGTGGCTCACGCCTGCTAATTCCAGCACTTTGGGAGGCCGAGGTAGGCGGATCACAAGGTCAGGAGTGCAAGACCAGCCTGGCCAACATGGTGAAACCTTGTCTCTACTAAAAATACAAAAATTAGCCGGGCATGGTGATGTGCGCCTGTAGTCCCAGCTACTCGGGAGGCTGAGGCAGAAGAACTGCTTGAACCCAGGAGGTGGAGGTTGCAGTGACCCGAGATTGCACCACTGCTATTAAAAGATGTATTAGGTTGATGCAAAAGTAACTGCAGTTTTTGCAATTACTTTCAATGGCAAAAACTGCAATTACTTTTGCACTAGCCTATAAAGTGTGAGGGAGGTTTCTTCTTTTGAATCTTTTATTGTCTACAAGCTTTTCAAAGCTGTTTCCTCTGGTTAGAAACTCCCTGCTCAGAAGAAAACTCCCACATATTTTCTTTCTTTTTTTTTTCTCTTAATGATTATGCTTTAAGTTCTAGGGTACAGAAATACCATTTGACCCAGCAATCCCATTACTGGGTATATACCCAAAGGATTATAAATCATGCTATTATAAAGACACATGCACACGTATGTTTATTGCGGCACTATTCACAATAACAAAGACTTGGAACCAACCCAAATGTCCATCAATAATAGACTGAATTAAGAAAATGTGGCACATATACACCATGGAATACTATGCAGCCATGAAAAAGGATGAGTTCCTGTCCTTTGCAGGGACATGAATATAGCTGGAAACCATCATTCTGAGCAAACTGCTGCAAGGACAGAAAACCAAACACCGCCTGTTCTCACTCACAGGCGGGAACTGAACAACGAGAACACTTGGACGCAGGGCGGGGAACATCACACACCGGGGCCTGTCATGGGGTGGGGGTGGGGGGCAGGGAGAGGGATAGCATTAGGATAAATACCTAATGTAAATGATGAGTTAATGGGTGCAGCAAACTAACATGGCACATGTATACCTATGTAAATCCTACATATTTTCTAAACTCCTTTGAAATGCCATAATCTTTGTGAAAGCCTTCATGACAGAATTGGTTACTAGCTCTTCTATCTTCACATAACAATTTATCGTATTTTTCAATAGCTACCTATCTGTTCACATGTCTATATTTAAAGACTCAATTGTTGAGTTCCATGAGGATCTGAACCATGTCTTATTCATCTTTGTAGCCCCAGCTTAGTTTAATTCTTAACATGTAATAGATACACAATGATGAAATAATGAACGTTAGATCTAGAACAGTAACCATTATGAAACTTCCAAAGGGGGATGTACAGGGAAGCTGGCACTAGGGGAAAACAGACAATGATGGAATAAATGACTAGTTGACAAGGAGAAAGACATCCTAGTGGAGGGTGGTTTTAGCGAAGATCACAAATAAAGACTTCTGTACTTCCTAACTCTTCCACTTACATTACCATTAAAGTAACTAGACACCACTAAGTCACTAAATAACCTGATAAGCGTAAGAGCTACAACATCTTTTTTGCACACTAAAATGTTAGGCTAAACCCAATTCTTCCCAAAAAATCTTAACTGCCCTATTTTTCCTTGAAATACCATAAGAATGCCAAAATGTGTGAATAATGAGTAACACTTTGATGTGAAAAACAGTACACCAGTAATTCTCAAGAGGGGGGAAGACACATTCTCTTGGAGGGGAAGAGTGCAGCGTGAAACTGCAAATATAATAAATTATATTTAGAAAACCTAAAAATCTTGTTTTCAAGATGCAAAGATAATCTTGTGAGCTTAGTATGGTTACTCAAGAAATACTTAATTTAGAAGACTTTTTTTTATTATTATACTTTCAGTTCTAGGGTACATGTGCACAACTTGCAGGTTTGTTAAATATGTATACATGTGCCATGTTGGTGTGCTGCACCCATTAACTCGTCATTTACATTAGGTGTATCTCCTAATGCTGTCCCTCCCCGCTCCCCACAGCCCACGACAAGCCCCAGTGTATGATGCTCCCCATTCCCCACCCTGTGTCCAAGTGTTCTCATTGTTCAATTCCCACCTATGAGTGAGAACATGTAGTGTTTGGTTTTCTGTCCTTGCAAGTTTGCTCAGAATGATGGTTTCCAGCTTCATCCATGTCCCTACAAAGAACATGAACTCATCCTTTTTATGTTGCATAGTATTCCACGGTATATATGTGCCACATTTTCTTAATCCAGTCTATCATTGATGGACATTTGGGTTGGTTCCAAGAGAAGACTGATTTTCTAAGATTAAGGGAGCATAAGAAACTCTGCGAATAGCTTTTTATACTTATTAAAATGGGACAAATATTTTAAAATAATTGAGAAACTACATATATTTTTAAAGCATATTTTGATAAAACTACTGTATAAATTTATTTACGAGAAGTTTGAAACAAACACGTGCATTCATATATGTCTTGACGGATGGAAGGATGTACATTAAACTGTTAATAGTGAATATCTCTGAATAGTGATTTGTCTGCATTTGCTGAAATTTCCTAGGATGAACAGGAATTTCAGAATAAGGAATAGCAATAGCTATATTACAAATTTTGCCTTTTTCATCACTGAAAACCAAAAGGAATTATGGCAAGGAGTAGACCCAATATATTTTAGATTCAGTGTATAAAAAAATTACACATTTAACTTGACATCTAGATTTTAAAAAATAAAACCTGCCACTCAGATAAGAGTAAGGAAAAGAGCAAATACTGTGCATACTGTATTAGGAAAAGATTAGGTATCCTGGATTTAACTTTTAAAAAATAGCCTGGGTCAGGCCAGGTGTGGTGGCTCATGCCTGTAATCCCACCACTTTGGGAGGCCAAGGCGGGCAGATCATCTGAGGTCAGGAGTTTGGGACCAGCCTGACCAACATGGTGAAACCCTGTCTCTACTAAAAATACAAACATTAGCTGGGCATTGTGGCGCATGCCTGTAATCCCAGCTCCTCGGGTGGCTGAGGCAGGAGAATCGCTTGAACCTAGGAGGCAGAGGTTGCAGTGAGCCAAGATAGCGCCACTGCACTCCAGCCTGGGCGACAGAGTGAAACTCCGTCTCAAAAAAAAAAAAAAAAGCCTGGATCAGTAAAGACAGGAAAAAGGAGTTACCTACAGACATAAACCATAGATTGTATAGCTAACATTATCTTGCAAAGCACAAAATGGGTGTAGGGGATTGGGATTGAGCATGAGAAACTCTTAAGGAATGGCTGATTTGAAGTATGAGGCAAACAAACATAAAATAAAAGACATTCACTGGCTCAAATAAAACTATGTTAATAACATTTTTGTGATTTTTAAAAAAATCAGTAAACCCATGAGTATTATCAAACATCTCTCAACTTACCATTTTTCCAATCATCATTACATAAGGTCCCGCCTGTTGATTTACAGCTAGAAAATCTAGCAAACGCACATACCAAAATATTATGTTAAGACAGTAAATTAATCTTCCAGCCACAAAAACATGATTATCATATGCATTTGCAAAGTTCCATTTTGCTCCAAATCTTAGTCCAAATCCAATGAAGAAAGAAATTATGGCAATTGTATCACTGATGTTGAAGTAATCACTAAACCATACTTTAATCTTCTGGTTTACTTTCCCAGCTTCAGACATAAAAATCTAAAGGTTTAACAACAACAAAAAAAGTTTAATCAATTTATTCCTATTAAAACACATACAGCAATCAATTATAACATCACAGAGTTTCACATAGCTTTTTATTTATTTATTAATTTATTTATTTTGAGACAGTCTCGCTCTGTTGCCCAGGGTGGAGTGCAGTGGCGCAATCTCGGCTCGCTGCAACCTGCGTCTCCCAGGTTCAAGAGATTCATCCAACTAAGAAGCTGAAAATGCAGATTACAACCCAGTTCACTAGACCTGGATTGTAAAATACTTTTGAAAAATTGTTTTATTTCAAATCAAAGCAGCACCTGGATATCCTGGTAGTAGCTGCCAAACCTGCCTTCTTCGTAGAAAGTAAATAACTCAATGGTCTAAGTAGCTGTATTTATCTAACTTATTTAAAACATATGCCTCTTCTCCTGAATATATGAATTTTAAGAATTATCTTTTGAGAGGAATGGCAACACATTCACATCTTCAAAATTCATGGTGTATCATAAATACTGCAAAGTATCTGTTTCCCTCTTCTCCCTTAGCCAATTAATCACTCTTCCCACTAGAGGCAACCACTACTATTACTGTCTCATGAACACCTGCAGAACTATTTTATGAATATACATATTTTAAAATGTTTTGCAATTTGCTTTTATCATTTAACAAATCAATTTATTTAAACATGCTGATAAAACAACAGATTTAATACACATATGGACCATAACACTCAGAGGAATTTAAAATGCAAAATAAACTATTTAATAAGAAATTCCTTCTGGTTCCAGTTGGTGTTTGGAAAAGAAAAAAAAAAAAGAAATTCTTATGATATCTAAGTGAGAGAGAAGTACAATGCCTTCTAATTATTTTTGCAATTTCTTGTATTCTCTAAATGTAAGGTAGAGACATGAAATAATTCAGAGGTACTTATGCAAGTATGTTATAAAACAATATTCATGGCCAGGCACAGTGGCTCACGCCTATAATCCTAGCACTTTGGGAGGCCAAGGCAGGTAGATCATGAGGTCAGGAGTTTGAGATCAGCCTGACCAACATGGTGAAACCCCATCTCTACTAAAAATACAAAAATTAGCCAGGCTTGGTGGCACGCACCTGTAATCCCAGCTAGTAGGGAGGCTGAGGCAGGAGAATCGCTTGAACCTGGGAGGCGGAGGTTGCAGTGAGCGGAGATTGTGCCACTGCACTCCAGCCTGGGTGACAGAGGGAGACTCCATCTCAAAAAAGACAAAACAAAACAAAAAAACAAAAAACAATATTCATGTAGCTACTACTTCAAAAACAAAGTATAAATATTAAGAAAAAGATTTTCTTCAAAATCAGGTTATTAAAAATTTAAACTGAAAACTGAAAGACACAGGGATATAAATCTAAATGATGATTCAACGGCAGTATAGTACATTTTAGTAGGCAGTACAATATAAAAGCAAAATAAATATCTATTTATTTTATTTTTATTTTGAGATAAGAGTCTCACTCTTTCGCCCAGGCTAGAGTGCAGTGGCGCAACCTCAGTTCACTGCAACCTCTGCCTCCCGGGTTCAAGTGATTCTCTTGCCTCAGTCTCCCAAGTAGCTGGGATTACAGGCGGCTGCCACCATGCCCAGCTAATTTTTGTATTTTTAGTAGAGATGGGGTTTCACCCTCTTGGCCAGACTGGTCTCGAACTCCTGACCTCGAGTGATCTGCCTGCCTCAGCCTCCCAAAGTGCTGGGATTACAGGTGTGAGCCACTGTGCCTGGCCTAAAGACCTATTTATAACTTACCTACCTAATTGGCTACATCAGGCAGGTAAAATAAAAGTCATTTAGCCAAGTATATTTAATACTTTTTGAAGAGTGACAGAGAGCAAAAATGTGGACATTCAGGAAATAAAACAAACAAACAAAATATAGGCTACATTTTTATAGGCTACATTTCTGACACAAATCATTATATTTGTAATGGCAACAAAGTATACACCATACTCACTAATCTCTATTCTTTTGCCATTATTTTGGGAACAACAAAATTACACAGGTTCTACACTTCTACAATGTCATCACACACACACCCACGTATATACCCAAAACAAAACAGAACATCTTCCATGTGTACAGTAAATTATTGGTAGAAAAAATTAAAGACATACCTCACGGACTTTCTCAATGGCATAAGTAAAAATATAAGCAATAACAATCCATTCTTGAACTGAAGGTAATTGTTCCATTTGTACAAGAACCACAAACGTATAAAGCATCAGAAATCCTAAATATGCCAACTAATGAAAAAATAAAAGTTATATAAACACTGGTTACAAAATAAATCTTTTAATTATGAACATTTTCAACCACACACAAAAATAGACATTAAATGAACCTTTGTGAATTATCCCCTAGTTTCCCTTATTAAAATAGTTTTAGAAATATCTCTTTTTCAGCACAGACATTGCATTTACTGGAGTATAAATGGTCCCCAGAGTATAAACGTGTTGTTCTACAACTCTATCAACCTTTAGAACATCCCATAGAAAGGATTTTGTAATCAGGTTTATGTTCTCAGCATATGCCACACAATTCTGCTTAACTCATACCACCAGTATCATAATATATTAAAATTACTGCAGAATTTCACCACCATAATCATCAAGGAACACATATTTCCTGCCTCCTTCCTCCCCCAACCAAACAGTATTCCTAAGAAAGACAACTGAGGCAGGGTGTGGTGGCTCACGCCTATAATCCCAGAACTTTGGGAAGCCAAGGCAGGTGGATCACCTAAGGTTAGGGGTTTGAGACTAGCCTGGCCAACAGGTGAAACCCCGTCTCTACTGAAAAAAAAAATAAATAAATAAATAGCCAGACATGGTGGTGCATGCCTGCAATCCTAGCTACTCAGGAGGCTGAGGCACAAGAATTGCTTGAACCTGGGAGGTGGAGGTTGCAGTGAGCTGAGATCATGCCATTGTACTCCAGCCTGGGCAACAGAGCGAGACTCTGTCAAAAAAAAAAAAAGGAAGAAAGAAAAGAAAAGAGAAAAGACAAGACAAGACAAGACAGATAGACAACTGCTATTTTCTTAGCTCCCAGTCACTAAAGTTGAACCCCAAAAAGTGGAAAAGATGTGAAGAGGCTTTGCCCCAGGTACAAAAACAGCCCACCTTTGACACTCTTTACAAAATAGGTTATAGAGAGGTGATAAAGTTTATGTTTAAAAACATATGAGTATTTATTTCATTTCAGAGGAAAACCCACACTTATTGACCCTTGAAAAATTATGGGTAACAATCCTCTCATCTCTATCTTGTCTCCATCAGTCCTACAATAAGTCACATCCTTGATTTGATTATCTATAGCAGGCTAGGGAAGTACACTGCAGTAAAGAAAGAAAAGAGAAATTCCTGTAGTCACCCATACTGGCTATTTTAACGTAGTCATTCACATGAATGCAAATGTAAGAAAACTGCCCTATTTTCATTAGTGGAAACAGAATTTGGAGATTAGATCAGATAACTGATATTTGCAATTTCAGCCTCTGAATAGGAAGGAACAAGAACATTTTCACATGGAGATGTAAGGAAATGTTAGTCTCAGGTTAATGGTCACATGTGGGTGAAAAAGCAATCGCCAAAGAAACAGATTCTTATTGATGAAAATGAAAAAATCTCCACAACAACAAAGTTAAAAACATCTTAATTAAGGGTTTTCCGATGAAGGGGAGTTAAGAACTCATTTACTCAGCCCCTGGTTAAAAGTAGGGGCTAATCTCATTTACTGTATCACCTGTTCCTTCAGGTTGGTCCATCGCTAGGAAAAGTAGCACTAGCAAGATAGCCAACTAATATTTCCTAGTGCTCATTCTCCACACAAAACAACCAAAACAACACATAAACACCTACATTTCAACCAAAATAACAGATGAGTTCATCCTTGTATGGACATATGCTCTTTATCTGCTAGTAAAATCAATTTTTCCATAAAGCAAGAGAAAAGCCAATTATATGGAAGGTAATCATGCATACACTTTAATACGATTAAAGAAATAAGCCACAGATAAATAAAACCATATAAATGATCTGGATTACTTTTCATCATCATCAGTTAACACTGCCAACAGGTTTATTTCAGACTTTTATGTATTATAAAATTATAATACAAAAAATTTTATAATACAAAAAATTATAAGTATCAGAATCTCTTTTGGTCCATCTTTTATCATTAATTTTACTAGTTGATTAGTATTTGCTACCAACTTACAAAGGCCAATGGTTATCACATATTTGTTAAGTACATTTTTGGTTCCAATTAGAACTGAAATTTGTTAGTGTTTATCACTCTAGATGACAATTTAAATGAAACTAAGGCAAATGTATCCCTCTTTCAAATGTGAAATGCCTTTTCAGTGATCTAAGTTATATCAAGATTAGTATGGATTCTGAACCGGTGTTCCCCCAAAGCCTATCTCTTAAAAACATTATGCTCGTGTAATTAAAAAACATACCGTGTTAAACCAGAATTTTACAATTGGTGCATGATAAAAGGCATAAAACTTTCGTGTGATTGGAAGCTTTTTTGATTTTATTTGTATCTCCATCTCATTCTTTCCTTCATTACTATCCAAAATCCGTACTTCTTTAAACACTTCCTAAAATTAAAAAAAAATTTTTTTGGTACAATTATTCAGAACAAATTTATGTTTACTTCAAAATGTTTTCCTGCTTACCATGGGGATCTCTTCTGTTATGTTCTGAAAGTTGTTTTCGCTGTCATCCATTGTCATCTGATGAGCATCTTGAGATTGTGGGATATGGGACATTTCAGCCTTAGTTTTATATTCTAGCAGTAATATGGCAGGTGGAACTAAAATGCTTAGTATGACCTAAATTTTTAGAAACATAATTTTGCATTTTAAAATTAATGACCTTCAAGAATATAATAAAAAAAAAAGATATTAAATATCTTATGATGATTAGCCATTTTGCCCCAGTAGTGGAGGGAAAAAAACAAAAAATTCATTTTTCACTTACATATTGTATTTAAAGAGGCCCAAGTTTGTTTCAAAGAGCAACAAAACATTTGATTATGATAATAAGGGTATAGGATAGATTTAATAATTATTATAGACTTGTCCTTTAAATAAAATCAGATTACAATTTGTTCAGAAAATACATTTTGTTTAAACAAAATTCAAGCCTTACAAAGGTGCTATGTCCTTAATTTTATCCTAAATCTCTTTGCAAGTGTTCCATGTCATAACATGATTACTCAGCTTGTGCCTCTATAAACAAAAAGGTTTATTTCTAAAATTTTACTTATTACTTGCGAAATCCCAAAGCATGAAGAAATTGTAATTGTGTAACAGGGTTTCTGTTGGTTATTCAGTGGCCTATGGTTAAAACTGTTTGCCTGATTACTGACTCCTACATTTCTGCACCTTATTTAAAAAGATGTAAGAGAACAAAAAGCAAAGTTAAAAGTAGTATGTATCACCATGACAAAATCAGAAGTACATGTCATTTTATCCAAATTTTTAAAGATAAAAACTGGCCACATGTATATACTTATCTATAAGTATAAACTGGGTATATGAATATACTCATTCAATATACTTTAAGTAACTTAAAAGTAACAGATTATTAAATTAGTAGATAGGTCTTGAATTTCAGAATTTGGGAATAACCCTTTCATAAAGTAGTAACTTTTTTCAAGGCTGCTCAGGGCCATAATCTCCAGTATTTCCCATTTGTTCCCCTTCTAGCTTAAAAAGAGGCCATAATCATTAAACACACCTGAAAAGGATTCAAAAGTAAAGAAGAAGAGGAAAAAAGAAGCCCATTATACCCCTCAGGATGAAATGCCAATCATCCGTCTTGCTCCCTCTATAACCCCCACCATTACCCTCACACATCAAGGCATTTTACTACACATTTAGACTAATTCTTCTGTTCTTTTTAGCTTATCATACACTTTATATCAAATTATTTCTAAAGTATACCTTGTACCAGGAATTTTTCCTCATATTCAGCCTTCCCATCCACATATCAGATAACAACATTTGTGTACAGGTGTGGGCTACAAAAGGTCTAAGTCTTGAAGAAACTGCTAACTTAAGGCAGGTAGAATTACTCCAGTTCTTTAGTTCATAAGTGAGCAATTTCATAGCCATGGTTTCATCTTGTCTGAAGGACTGTTCTAATAATTCAACGGCCAACTGACCAAAATCACTATAAAAAGATAAAAGCCAAAATATACTCAGATTAACAAACTGCAATTTTAAGCCACTATTCTTATATACATTAATACTTTCTTTTTAATATTCTCACACACACTTACAGAATTATGAGGCATTAAAACCAAAACTCTGTTTTCAGACATCTATATCTATTCACAAAATATTAAAATATGTCGCATTATGTACAAGACTAAAAAGGTGAATCCAGAGCACTTTTTCCCAGTCCTAGAAATCAAACTATAATCTCGGAAGGAATCAAAACTCACAATGCTACGATGCTCTGTTCAAAAAAGTTTATGCAGTATTTCAAACACAGAAAACAGTTGGTACCTGGTAAAGAGGAAGAACAATGTGACTAGGGACTAACCTAATTATGAGAAACATCTGAATTTTGAAGTTCCACTAAGTAACCATAGGATCCCTGTTAAGAGTTATTTTCAGTAACAGTTGGTCACTGTCCTCTAAAGACCCCACCTGGGGAGCCGGAGGTCTTAGTATATATTAGAAAACCTATACAAATTACGTTTCCAGTTTAATATTTCAATACTGCCCCCCTAATTGTAAATTTTTATGAACTATGTCGTTATTCTATGTATGTAGTTCTAGCTTCTGAAGTGCCTCCCAGTTGAATTCAGTCTATTTTCTTATAACACAGCTCCAACCTCACTTCCGCCCTTTCCTTACCAATTCAAATGGAACTTTCTAATCCAATTGCTACTATTTGCAAAAATTAAAATGACTTCCGGCATTTCTTCTTTCTTTCGAGATAGGGTCTACCCTGTCACCCAGGCTGGAGTGCAGTGGCATGATCACAGCTCACTGCAGCCTCAACCTCCCAGGATCAAGTGATCCTCCCACCTCAGCCTCTTGAGTAGCTGGGACCACAGCCAAGTGCCACCACACCCAGCTAATTTTTAAATTTCATGTACAGACGGGTCCTGCCTATGTTGCCCAAGCTGCATTTCTTCTTTTTTGCTGAAATATTTAATTCTTGGGTTGTAAATATAATAACCTCTTTTTCATAGAGGCAGAAAGTTTCTTTCTGAATTAAAAAATATATATACTTCAATAATTTTCTGTCAATTGTACCAGCAAGATTATACATATAAATACATCACCGTTAAGTACGTGGCACTGTAACAGCCACTCAAACAATATCTACTTTGAATTTTTAAAATGTTTTCAAATAATAAAATATCACTTACTTGGAATACTGTTTCAGTTCTTCTGAAGTATCATCTACCAGGTCACTCTGCTTTGCTTCATATGCCATTGAACGATAGATCTTACAGGCAACTAATGCTTTAGCCATTGATTCTTCACCATGTTGCCATAAAAAACGGGCCATGACCTGCCTCTTCATAAGGCAAGCCCAAATTAAAAGTTCATTAAGTGGATAAGGAAAGCGCTTGGTTTCTGGATCATCAATGTCTACAATTTCATCTTTGGTTCTTTTCTTCTTTCCTTCTTCCACAACTGTATCAATCTTCCAGGGAAAATAAAGTTATAAAGCTCATTATAATAAGGTCATATGAAATTTACGTCAGTGAAAATTTTAGTAAAATATCCTCTACATTATTCAGCTCCATAAAACTGCACATAATAGCATAAATTTTATTTTGTTTTTTGTTTTTTGAGACGGAGTCTCGCTCTGTCGCCCAGGCTGGAGTGCAGTGGCCGGATCTCAGCTCACTGCAAGCTCCGCCTCCTGGGTTTAGGCCATTCTCCTGCCTCAGCCTCCCAAGTAGCTGGGACTACAGGCGCCCGCCACCACACCCGGCTAATTTTTTGTGTTTTTAGTAAAGATGAGGTTTCACTGTGTTAGCCAGGATGGTCTCGATCTCCTGACCTTGTGATCCGCCCATCTTGGCCTCCCAAAGTGCTGGGATTACAGGCTTGAGCCACCGCACCCGGCCCATAAATTTTATAAACTTGATTTTTATTATAGCTCATAATTCATTTTATAAAAATGCTATTTTAACAGAAATGTCTTTGCAATAAACATTTACCAAAATTTAAGGGCCTAAATATTTCAACTAATATTCTAATAGAACATAATTTTAATAAAGGGTTAGATAACATTTTTGTCATGCATGTTCTTAATCAAGTATAACTGGAATGAAAGGAGTCAGGTAAACATTTATTAAAACATTTTAATTTGGTTACCATCATAGCTAAATATGAAAATGTAGGCTGGGTGCAGTGGCTCAAGCCTGTAATCCCAGCACTTTGGGAGGCTGAGGCGGGTGGATCACAAGGTCAAGAGATCGAGACTATCCTGGCTAACATGGTGAAACCCCATCTCTACTAAAAATACAAAAAATTAGCCGGTGTAGTGGCGGGTGCCTGTAGTGCCAGCTACTTGTGAGGCTGAGGCAGGAGAATCACTTGAACCCGGGAGGCAGAGGTTGCAGTGAGCCAAGATTGAACCAAGGCACTCCAGCCTGGTGACAGAGCAAGACTCCATCTCAAAAAAGAAAAAAAAGTAACAGAATCATTAACTTATAATTAATATCTCTATGTATGAGAAAATGACAATTCTAAGACATATCCAAAAATGAAAGGTAATTCTTACTAAATCAATTAGGTTTTTTGTTTAATAATACTAAGTAATTTAGAAAGAAGAAAATAAAAACCCAGAAAGAATAATATTTAAATAAATTTACCTTTGGTCGGTAGGGCTGTGCTGTCTTAATGAAATGGTTATGCCTCATTTTTTCCTTTTTATCTGCCCTATTGCCAAAAGATTCATGACTCTTTCGCAACTGAGGAGTGCTGCTGGAGGTATTTCGGCCAGACCTCTGAAAATGAGCTCTTATTAGCTTTTATAGATTTAAACATGCTGACATGTTATAAAAATTGAAGAATCAATTTATATATGTGTGCAAATGTGTTTGTGTATAAACAAAATATGACTGGTTTAGGATTTTGATGACAAAATATTTCTAATTACTCAGTTGAAAATCTTCAATTTTATGACAGTGTTACTTTCTCCGTTCTAATGTTAATTCTTAACATTTAAAGTGCATTTAATGTTAAAGCACATATATAGGATTTCCCCCCAAATTTTACATACCCGATTATTTCCACCAAGACTATTATATATTAATCGAAAACGTTTCCTAGTATAGGTGCATCTGTAGGTTCCTCCCATGAGATATTCAATAACAAGTCCTATATCAATTAGAGTGATCTTATATCCTGGAGGAAGATTGCCCTAGAAACAAAACATTTGTTTTAAATAGATCAGATAGCATTTCTCAATATTGCCATGCCCTGCCTAGGAACAGGCCTACTCTTCAAAATGACAAATGTTTACTTTGTATAAGCAGCAAGGGCCAGGTGCAGTGGCTCATGCCTGTAATCCCAACACTCTGGGAGGCCAAGGCAGGTGGATCACCTGAGGTCAGGAGTTCGAGATCAGCCTGACCAACATGATGAAACCCCGTCTCTACTAAAACTACAAAAAAATTGGCCAGGAAAGCTAGCACATGTCTGCAGTTCCAGCTACTCAGGAGGCTGAGGCAGGAGAATCGCTTGAACCCGGGAGGCAGAAGTTGCAGTGAGCCAATATCATGCCACTGCACTCCAGCCTGGGAGACAGAGCAAGACTTGGTCTCAAAAAAAAAAAAAAAAAAAAAAAAAAAAAAAAAAAAAAAAAAAAAAAAAAAAAAAAAAAAAAAAAGGCAGCAGCAGCAAGGGTTGCCAGCAAGCAGCTATCTTTACAGAAGGAAATGTTTGTTTCTCTCTTTGCTCTGTAAAAATACAGGATTCTGAAGTTCTGAGGTCTCAAAGGTGTGCCTTGAGACAGGAGTATGACCTAAAGCAGGAAGATAACAATTTCATCTCTCTATTGCCCCAATACTTCACACATAAGATGGAGGCTGGGCGCGGTGGCTCAGGCCTATAATTCTAGCACTTTGGGAGGCTGAGGCAGGCGGATCACCTGAGGTCGGGAGTTCCAGATCAGCCTGGCCAACATAGAGACCCCGTCTCTATGAAAAATACAAGAGCAAGGCTCTGTCTCAAAAAAAAAAAAAAAAAAAAAAAAAAAAAAAGAGACAATGG
This sequence comes from Rhinopithecus roxellana, assembly GCF_007565055.1. Taxonomy (NCBI): domain Eukaryota; kingdom Metazoa; phylum Chordata; class Mammalia; order Primates; family Cercopithecidae; genus Rhinopithecus; species Rhinopithecus roxellana. The sequence continues at coordinate 37,756,643 of NC_044553.1, forward strand.
AAATGCTAATTGGCCAACTATTCCATTTTCATTGTGATATATATTAAAAAATTGCATTTTTCTGCAAAAATAATGCTGTGTTATGTTTCCAGACTGGCCCAGAAATACATGTAAATATTTTTTAACCAAAATTATACTGGCGATATTATAGGTTTTTATAGTGTTGTCTAGGAATTAACCATCACTTGCAACATTGTTTAAAGCTAACACTTCATTTTCCCATGGCAATTTACAAATGCACTTTTGGAACACACACCATTTGTGAGTTTGGAAAGACGGCCTGTTTCAAAATTTTAAAAACTGATTAATTTTATTAAATAATCTTAAAGGGATTTAATCATCAGATAATTTGTATTTATTAACTAATTCTGCCCTCCTACCATCACCATTTTTTTATTTCCCTGATTATAATGTCATGAACTTTTTTTTTTTTTTAATGTCTGTATTTTTACTATCTTGGTTTCACTGGGCACGGTGGCTCACGCCTGTAATCCTAGCACTTTGGGAGGCTGAGGGGGTGGATCACCTGAGGTCAGGAGTTTGAGATCATCGTGGCCAACATGGTGAATCCCCATCTCTACTAAAAATACACAAATTAGCTAGGTGTGGTGGAGGGTGCATGTAATCCCAGCTACTCAGGAGGCTGAGGCAGAAGAATTGCTTGAACCCAGCATTCGAAGGTTGCAGTGAGCCAAGATCGCATCACTGCACTCTAGCATGGGCAACAAAGGCGAAACTCCGTCTCAAAAATAAATAAATAAATAAATAAATAAATAAAATCTTGGTTTCATCTGTGAAATTTCTAATTTCTAGATAGCTATATCCTTTAAATCTCTAATTTGAAAATAAATCAAAATACATATTTCCATCTTGAATATAAGATTTTTAGTTTTAACTCAAGTAGCCTCAAAATATGCTGATTGAGAATGTCACCTATGATATTCGTCAATATTATTTATTAAAAATGACAAATGCCATTATATGAACCCACTTGAATAAGAAATATTTAAATTAGGTAAAATAATGTGAATTATCTATCAAATGTCATGACGATCAAGTTCTCAAACTAATACTAAGTCATAAAACTCTTTACCAATGTGAATCAAAATATTCAATTACTGCCTTTACTTCAGGATTTATCACTTACAGAAACCAAAACATAGGGCTTATTATCATAGCCACCAATGTAAAACAATGTATATAAATTCTCAGATTTATTTCCAAAATTTTAACTACCATAATTCTTAGAAACAAGGTCTTAAGATCTCTCCCATTACTTAAGATTTCTAGGGGAAGGAGGGGGAATTTTAATTATTTATAAAGACCAAATCAAACTGATGTGAAACGACCAGAACAGGCAAATCATTAGATTAATAGTTACCCTAGGAGGGGGATGGAAGTGGGGAGTAGAGAAGGAGAAGAAATGAGGAGTGACCGCTAAAGGGTACAGGGTAACTTTTCGAAGTATTATAAATGCTCTAAAGTTAGACTGTGGCAATGGTTGCACAACTCTGTGAATACAGTCAAAAAACGTATGCTTTTTTTTTTTTTGAGACAAAGGGTCTTGCTCTGTTTTCTAGGCTGGAGTGCAATGGCACAATCTCAGCTTGCAGCAACCTCCGCTTCCCAGGTTCAATCAATTATTCTGCCTCAGCCTCCTGAGGAGCTGGGACTACAGGCACATGCCACCAGGCCTGGTTAATTTTTGTATTTTTAGTAGAGACAAGATTTCACTATTTTGGCTAGGCTGTTCTTGAACTCCTGACCTCAAGCCACCACACCTGGCCAATATACACTTAAAATGAATGAATTTTGTAATTTGTGAAATACATTTCAATAAAGCTATAAAGAAAAGCACATGCGGGCTGGGCGTAATGGCTCACACCTGTAATCCCAGCAGTTTGGGAGGCCGAGGTGGGTGGATCAGCTGAGGTCAGGGGTTCAAGACCAGCCTGGCCAACATGATGAAACCCCATCTCTACCAAAAAAATAATAATAATAATAAATAAGCCGGGCGTGGTGGCACACGCCTGTAGTGCCAGCTACTCGGGAGGCTGATAGGAGAATTGCTTGAACCTGAGAGGCAGTGGGTGCAGTGAGCCAAGATCGTGCCATTGCACTCCAACCTGGGCAATAGACCAATACTCCATCTCAAAAAAAAAACAAAACCAGCCAGGCGTGGTGGCAGACACCTGCAATCCTAGCTACTCGGGAGGCTGAGGCAGGAGAATCACTTGAACCCGGGAGACGGAGGTTGCACTGAGCCGAGATCGCCCCACCGCATTCCAGCCTGGGCAAGAAAGGGCAAAACTTCATTTCCAAAAAAAATTTTTAAGTATAAAATGTCTCGGTTCTTCCTATGGGATAGTTTAGTATTAAATCAGTTACAAAATAAAGAAAATGAAAACAGAAAATGACATTTTTTTTTTTTTTTTTTGAGACGGAGTCTCGCTCTGTCACCCAGGCTGGAGTGCAGTGGCCGGATCTCAGCTCACTGCAAGCTCTGCCTCCCGGGTTTATGCCATTCTCCTGCCTAGAAAATGACATTTTTAAAAAACGTCCTCAAGGCTGTTAAAAATGACATTTCTAATGTCATTCTTTTTTCTTAAGACAGGGTCTCGATGTGTACCTAGACTGGAGTACAGTGGCTCAGTGACAGCTCACTGCGGGGTCAAGTGATCCTCCCTCAAGTGCCCCCCACACCCCCACCAATCATTTGGGACTACATGCAGGTGACAACATGCCAGGCTAATTTTTAATTTTTTTGTAGAGACAAGGTCTTGCTTTGTTGCCCACGCTGGTCTCCAACACTCTCTCTCCGGCGATCCTCCCACCTCAGACTACCAAAGTGCTGGTATTATGGGTATGAGCCACCAGGCCTGGCCTTTGATGTGTTTAATAATGCACTCATATTAAGTAGCAAATAAAAGCTGAAATAAATAATTCTAAACAAACTTTAAGTTTAGAAACTTAGAAGATATTTTAACCAAATAAATATAAATACTATTTTATCAAGGAACACAAAACTGTATTGAACACCAATATAAATGGCTATAAAAGTGGTGATAAATGTTTAAAACTTTTAGTTCACAAACAATTCTGATAGGAGAGAAGAGGAATAAGAGTATGTCAATTTAGTGGCCACAGAATAGCCTGAGATCATGACAGTGTTATACATTCATCACTACCAATACTAGATTTTGTTTTACTTTTAAAAACATTAAAGCGATTTATATATATTTAGGGGTACAAGTATAGATTTCTTATATGCATATGTTATGTAGTGGTGAAGACTAGGCTTTCAGTGTACCTATTACCTGAATGGTGAATAGTGTACCCACAGGTAATTGTTCAACCCTCACCCCCCAACCCAACCTCCCACCTTTTGTTAAGTCTCCAATGTCTATCATTCTACTCTATATCCACAGGTACCCACTGTTTAGCTCCAACTTATAAGTGAAAACGTGGTATTTGACTAAGTTATTTCACTTAGGAAATAGGATAGGGATAATGAACCTCCAGTTCCATTCACATTGCCACAAAGGACATGATTTCATTCTTTTGTATGGCTGAGTAGAAACACTAGGTTTTTTTTTAAGGGGAGAGAGCTTTTCAGCATTTTTACTGGCAAAGTCTGCCATTAAGATTACGACCCTGTCCTCAATTTCCTTATTCAACATCCTTTACATTTGGACAATTTTCTAAGGAACAAATTTCTGCTGAAGATAGAGGAAAAAAGATACATTCTATCAACAGTCTTTCTTGTATGAACCAGTGAGCTTTATACATCATATTCTATCTTGGATGACCAGAAGCTCAATAGCTTTTTTTTTTTTTTTTTAGACAGAGTCTCACTCTGTTACCCAGGCTGGAATGTAGTGGCAAGATCATGGCTTGTGGCAGCCTCCACCTCCTGGCCTCAAGCGATCCTCCCACCTCAGCCTCCCAAGTAGCTGGTACTACAGGTGTGCACCACCATGCCCAGGTAATTTTTTTAACTTTTTGTATAGATGGGATTTCAGCATGCTGCCCAGGCTGGTCTCGAACTCCTGGGCTCAAGCAATCCGCCAGTCTCAACCTGCCGAAATGCTGGGATTACAGGTTTGAGCCTCCCATGCCTGGCAGTGGTCTTAATTTCATAAATTCTCTTTTTTTCTTGTTTTCTGATACATTATGCTCTTTACTCCTCTCTTACCACAAATTCAGCCCATATTTTATCTTGTTCTGTAAACTAATTTTATTGGTATTTCCAAAATGTATTTAAGTGCTTTAAAAAAAAAAAAAAGATGAAATATAAATGATTTTTTAAAATAGCATTTTTCAAAAGCAAAAATAATCTTTTACCTGTTTGACGTCTCGAACAAGATGAAACAGCATTGGATTAGTTGGACCTTGTTTCTTTAGGGAGAAAAAGTTACAGCAAACTATTATTTTTCTTCTAAAATAATTTAAAGTTTACAGGATTTTTGAGAACCTCCTTATATAAATTACACTGTTTTGGAGTTATTTCCTTAAGTTCTATTCATAAAGTAGAACAACAAAGAATTGTCACGTTTACTGCCAAAAAACAAATAATCTTAGAGTATCACTAAAATGATACATTCTTTTTTGTTTCATAAAAGTCATGTCAACACTGCAACTTTACAACTGTACCTTAAATTTAAATTTACATTTATTTCATTGATAATGGCGCTGTACAATACCTTTCTTTTTGTTAAAATGTCTGTTCCTCTGTTCCGTCAGTAATAAAGACGTACTGAGACTTTAAATATTTTGGGTAACAAGTCTTTAACACAAGCTTGTCCAACCTGTAGCCCATGAGCTGCATGCAGCCCAAGAAGGCTTTGAATGCGGCCCAACACAAATTTGTAAACTTTCCTAAAACAATGAGTTTTTTTCCAATTTTTTTTTTTTTAAGCTCATCAGCTATTGTTAGTGTTAGTGTATTTTATGTATGGTCCAAGACAATTCTTCTTCCAATGTGGCTCAGGAAAGCCAAAAGATTGGACATCCCTGATTTAATATTTATATATGCCATAATTTTGCCATTATCTTACTTCTCTTAATATATAATGTTAGAGTGGACTAATCCAAGTTCTACCTTTCTAGTAATCTCATTTTGATGGCAGTCTGTATTTTGAAAAAATAGCCAAATATCTATCTCCTCGACTAAGAAGGAAGTAAATGGCCCAAAAAGACTTGAGGTAGTCATTTGACCAGTCTGAAATTTAATGCAATGAATTCCAGGTGACACAAATCAAGAGACTTCTAAATACTTTAAATCCTATTGTTTAAAAGAATTATCAAATAGGATTTAATGCCACCTGTGTATTGATATTTTATATGATAAATTATAGTAATCAACTCAATCTACTTTTCTATTTTGATCACATCTCCTTTGTAAAATGTTTTAAAATCTAACTGGGTGCACCTACCATTATTTCTTTTCTTTTTTTTGAGATGGAATCTCGCTCTGTCGCCCAGGCTGGACTGCAGGGGTGCAATCTTGGCTCACTGCAAGCTCCGCCCCCTGGGTTCACGCCATACTCCTGCCTCAGCCTCCCAAGTAGCTGGGACTACAGGTGCCCGCCGCTAACACGCCCTGCTAACTTTTTTGTATTTTCAGTAGAGACGGGGTTTCACTGTGTTAGCCAGGATGGTCTCTCCTGCCTCCGCCTCCCAAAGTGCTGGGATTACAGGCGTGAGCCACCGCACCCAGCCACCTACCATTATTTCTTTGGAGAAAAAGTTATTTTCTTTTATATTCCTGGCTTTCAAATTCTGTATAATATCTAAGATGACTACAATTGACATTGCATATAAATTATACTTTACTTTACTTTGCTCTGTCTTCTTTTTACAATATTTATTTAGGGCCGGGCATGGTGGCTCAAGCCTGTAATCTCAGCACTTTGGGAGGCCGAGGCGGCCGGATCTCCTGAGGTTGGGAGTTCGAGACCAGCCTGACCAACACGGAGAAACCCCATCTCTACTAAAAAAAAACACAAAATTAGCCCAGTGTGGTGGCGCATGCCTGTAATCCCACCTACTCGGGAGGCTGAGGAAGAAGAATCGCTTGAACCCGGGAGGCGGAGGTTGCGGTGAGCCGAGATCACACCACTGCACTCCAGCCTGGGCAACAAGAGCAAAACTCCATCCCCCAAAATAAAAAATAAAAAATAAATAAAAAATAAATTTATTTAGTCTATCCACTCAGGGGCTAAGTTCTCTCTGCCAATTCTCCCCCACAGGTTAACTTTTTAAAATAAGAGTTTCTTCTAAGTTAATAAGAAGCATCTCATATTTTGGGAGTACTGGGGAATTTCATTGCATTTTTCTCCAACAGTATATAATCATATGCAACGGCACTTAGAATTTTTTAAATTCTATTTTATCCTACTCTATTAAATGTTTATCCATTAAAAATAAACAGTAAATAATAAATGTACTTTAACATAGTAATTCTCAAAGTGTGACCTGGGGACACCTGAGGCCCCCATGATTCCTTTGGGAGTTCCATGAGATCAAGATTTTTTTCCTAATTATATTAAAATTGTATTTGTATTGTTTCATTCTTATTCTCTCCGTGTTTGGTGAAGTTTTCCAGAAGCTTTCTGATGTGTGATATTGTGAGATTAAATTCAGAAGCAAATATGAGAATCCAGCTGCTTTTATAAGGCTAGACTTTAAAGACATTTGCAAAAATGTTTTCCTCTCCTCAGCAATTTTTCTGTTTTCTTTAAAAATAAAAACATTGGCCAGGCGAGGTGGCGGGCGCCTGTAGTCCCAGCTACTCGGGAGGCTGAGGCAGGAGAATGGCGTAAACCCGGGAGGCGGAGCTTGCAGTGAGCTGAGATCCGGCCACTGCACTCCAGCCTGGGCGATAGAGCGAGACTCCGTCTCAAAAATAAAAAAATAAAAAAATAAAAAATAAAAACATAGCAGGCTAGGCGCGGTGGCTCATGCCTGTAATCCCAGCACTTTGGCAGGTCGAGGTGGGTGGATCACCTTAAGTCAGGAGTTCAAGACCAGCCTGGCCAATATGATGAACCCTCATCACTACTAAAAATACAAAAATTAGCTGGGTGTGGTGGTGGGCATCTATAATCCTACCTACTCGGGAGGCTGAGCCAGGAGAATCACTTGAATCTGGGACGTGGAGGTTGCAGTGAGCCGAGATTGTGCCACTGCACTCCAGCCTGGATGACAAGAGCAAAACTCCGTCTTAAAAAAAAAATAAAAATAAAAACATATCAGGCAGAAGGGTGTTAATTTAAGAAAAAAGAAATATAAATAAATATTTATGTTAACAGGGGATAAGTTTAGAAATTTTTAGTAAACATAATTGCTACTTTAATAAAAACAAATATTTTTTAAAACTCGCATTTTTACATTCTAAAATACCAACACACATAAACAAAACCTCTTTAGAAAAGCTCTCTGAAGTTCTCGATAATTTTAATGTAAAGGAACCCTGAAATTAAAAAGTTTGAGAACCACTACTTTATCATGTTGCAAGCCCTTAAATGTTTTAAAACTTCATCAATAATTGATGCTAAAAGTAACTACAGTATTTTCTTAAGACCTTTGAGTTATATAATTTAAAAATTACTTGCCTTGCTAATGGGATCAATGTTTATTTTTATTATTTTACACTGCTTTATATTTCGGGGATAAACCTTACTACAGCACAATGAACAATCCTTTTAATTTTTACATCTATCCACTAGGGACAGTAAAATGCCAACAAAGTTCAATGCAAATGTGCTATGCACTATTAAAAGAAAATAATGGAGGCTGGGCCCAGTGGCTCATGCCTGTAATCCCAGAACTTTGGGAGGCTGAGGCAGGCGGATCACCTGAAGTTGGGAGTTCAAGACCAGCCTGGTCAACATGGTAAAACCCTATTTCCACTAAAAATACAAAAATTAGCTGGGCATGGTGGCGCACACCTGTAATCTCAGCTGTTCAGGAGGCTGAGGCAGGAAAATTGCTTGAACTCGGGAGGCAGAGGTTGCAGTGAGCCCAGATCATGCCACTGCACTCCAGCCTGGGCGACAGAGTGAGATTCTGTCTCAAAAAAAGAAAAAAATGGGAGAAAATAAGATATAATACCTACTTTAAAGAAATTTACAATCCAAAGGGAAAGACATAATAATTGTACTTAACTATGCCACCAAGCTTCATGGAACCAGTGGCATGGCATTTGAGCCAAGTTCTAAGCAATGAACAACATTTCAATAAACGGGTTATTAGTTGGAAGCAAAACAGATCAGCACTGTGAAAATAGCAGATGCTTTTTAAAAAAAAGTTTGTATTTTTGGCTGGGTGCCGTGGCTCACACCTGTAATCCCAGTGCTTTGGGAGGCTGAGGCGGGCAGATTATGAGGTCAAGAGACCAAGACCATCCTGGCCAACATGGTGAAACCCCGACTGTACTAAAAATACAAAAATTAGCTGAGTGCGGTGGCACACGCCTGTAGTCCCAGCTACTTGGGAGGCTGAGGCAGGAGAATCACTTGAACCAGGGAGGTGGAGTTTGCAGAGCCAAGATGGCACCACTGCACTCCAGCCTGGCGACAGAGCGAGACTCCATCTAACTAAAAAAAAAAGAAGTTTTTATTTTTAGTAAATAGTAGGTAGACATTCACCATCTTATTGCCGCCATTCCCCCCTCCCCCAGGATTTGGGGGGCAATAAAAAGGCCAAGTGAGAAAAGTAGCTGGGGCAAT